>NW_023339796.1:22717015-22736990 GCF_004916995.1 Morone saxatilis | reverse complement strand
TGAAAAACAAAAAATCTAATGTTTCTTTAATTAAAATAATTTGGAACACAGTGTATAAATGTTACTTCTAGGAGACTGAATATCCTACATGTAAAATGCACAACACTAGAAAGATGCTGTTCCCTTATATTGAACTATGTGTGTTATATAGATGTATATATACATATATTTACTGTGTGTAGAAATATATGTATATATGTGTATATACATATACATATATATGTAGACATAGATATACATTACATAGGGAGCAGATAGCAAATGTACGTGCCCTAGATGTAAAAGACTTCCCTCCATCCCCTCCGATCTGCACTAAAAGTATCTTTTTATAAATAGTTTCTAAAAAAAACAATCAGTATTCTTTTCTAATTTGATAAACTGCATAATTAAAGTACCGTCACTAATTGCTAAAAATAGATTGTCTGGTTCCAGTCAAGTGTAATATACGGTAGTTTTGGAATTGACAAAGCAGAACCTTGGATTGCTCCTAGTGAGGGCAGTTGAGGTATTTTTAATTTAACTCGTAACCATTTATACTGATATTGATAATGGGATATTTTTCCTGGAAATTTATATCAGAGTGCGTAAATATTTATATGTTTCTGTTCAGTATCACAGAAACCAATAAATCACTGCTGGACGAGCAGCTGAAAGGCACTTCTACTTTAACTGTGTGTATTTTTGTCTTTCTCTCAACTATAAAAAGTCGGAGAGCAAAGTAAACAGTCTGCTGTGATTATGATTATGATTTCCTGAGAGAAATTCCAACCATAACAATACTTATTATCGCAAGCACTCCTCTGATTAGAGAGACTGTCATGTAAAAACAAAGAAAATAGGAAAAAATCAAATATTTTTCAGTTCTTTAAAGGGCACAGAGTCCAACCAAGGACATGGTCGGGACTGAAACCAGGCCAGGATGGAGGATTTTCTTTCAGCCCAGCCAAAACATCCAGCATTTATAAGTCAACATCCAAGCAACATGCCTTAAATGATGGGTACTCCCCTGGCGATGACAAGATCTGGCCCTCGGGAGGAGAAGTGTCAGGCTTTGGAGAGACAGCCTTTCGGTGAGTTTATGGTTCGAGTTAAGACGTCACGCGATGTTGCATGAAAAAGGCAACAAAAATGTCTTCCGCGGGATGCCAAACGGTCTCCTCAGTGAGATTCGATATGTTTCTAAAAACAGCAGATCTGAATATCGGCTGCCACAAGAAAGATAAAGCCACATTTGTCCATTCATTTGGTTCCAGATTCTGCTTACTTGGCTGCTGTGAGTTTACATTGAGTCAGAGCCTGAGCAGAGCTCTTGTTATCTGTATTTTGACTAGCTAATGAAAATCTAGTTTATTCAGTCCTCATTGTTTGTGACAGAGAAACTGGGGAATTCTCTCCATGAAACATTGAGCTGATTTGGGAAGATGAAACTGTGTCCTGTGGTCTGTACATGTACAGTATGTATGTGTGTGTGTGTTAGAGGGGAGACTGTCTGCTCTCTTGTTTACAGGCGGCGGTACCACAGATGTTGTTTGGGCGGGAGAGGTATATTCCCTCTCAAGTGGCCAAAGAAATGGTGATTTAAGATCAAACCACAAACAAAAGCTACTTAAAGAGGGGCTGTCTAGTCCCCGGCCAGATATTGCTGTTGTGGATGTTACTTAAAGGTTCCCTGTTGAGTGTTTAACCTCTAGTTGCACTATGGAGCTGTGCATGCACAAAAGGATGCACATGCACACGTTTGCATGTGGATGACGTGATCTACAGTCCTACCAATGGTGTCATACTGTACCGCTGATCTAAGGGTGGTAATACGCCGAGATTTGCTGCAATGTGCGAACATTATAATGAATAACAGTGAAATAAAAGGACATGAGATGTTTACTGTTTCAAACTATTACTTTAAAACTATTGTCAGGAGCAGGTAGAGGTGTCAGGAAACATCAGCTAATAAATACCAGCAGCCTGTTGCTCCAGCTGTGTGTAAGTTCAAACTTAGCCCATTTATATCGTAAATTATGACCAAATTGTGATTTATGCACTAAATAAAAGTGGTTGCACCACAGAGGTAAGTAACTGCTAAATATTTACACATGCCCCTCAGGTAGAGTAAATCATAAAATGTCACAGATTTATACTCACTCATGGAAAAAACTGCAGTTTTTAGTAGTAATCCGGTAGGTAGTCCAGTAGAGACCTAATTTATTGATGACATTTATTTATGATCATATTTATTCATGATATTTCAATATCAATCTAGCTTACTGCGATGTGCTAGATACCAAGTGGCTCGTAGCATATCGCCAATAGAACGTCCTCATGTAAACACAGTGTATATCCTGGTATCTAGGTAATACTGGCTAAAATGGGTGTGGATCCATATCTATCCGGGGATTTATGTTTTATAGTTTCTGAAGAAGACCAAGATGAAGATGTCTAACAACAGCAATCAGAACAAGGTGTCAGCGCTCAATGGTTGGAGCCCTAATGAATTGGTAGATTCAATAAACAGTTGTATCTCCACACATCCCCGGTGTTTATCAGACCGACTACGTTGTGATACTTTATACCAACAAACCATTGGCTTAGAAAAATGTTTAAGGATATAATCTTTACCCTAATATGACCCAGTGTTTATTCATACTAAGACACAGATACAATGAGCACAGACCCCACTGTTAGAGTCGACCTTTGTTCAACCAAATGACAATAATCAAAATCATCTTAGGTGCTTTTGGAGAACAAGGCCAATGTCAATACTGGATGCCTGAAAAGTCGGTCGCCTATTTTGTTTTGCTTAAAATGATTTCAATCGTATTTTTGTCCTGGCGCCGTTGCAACCGTTTATCTGCTGCATTTGTTTTTCCCAACGGTTGAATAACGTCACAGAAACAAAGTGTTTGACGCCGAGGGGGAAGATGTCAGCACACTTACTTAGACACACAGCAGTGGAGCTGCCTGCCCGCTCGCTAACAATAGACCGCATAGAGCTCTGCCTCAGGTCCAGTATAGAGTCTTTCCTCACACCAAAACCAGAGACATAGGAAAGTCTAATGTTCATTTGATGACTTGGCTAAACAAAACATGTTTATACTTCCTTCCCCTGTTGCCAGGCCTCACCTTGAATGCACTTCTCTTCTGCTTTTCCAGCTCTGAGGTGCCTTTATTAACATTAATCACCCCTCCCTTTAACTAAATTGGGGGGCTGTTAATCTAAGTGTATTTTAATGGAACACTTCAGAAGCAACTCCCTCAATTACATCAACTCTTTCCAGCGTGGTCCCTATTAAAAACAACCTTTCATTAAGGGCGGGGGAACCCACAGACAGGGAGAGAAACAGAGAGAATTAAGGGAGCGTTGGCTAATCAGTTTCACCTGCCAAAGTGAAAGCATGTACCACAGACTGCCATTTAGAAGTATATTTTATGTCGGACACATGGCTCTGTTTATAAAACATTAAGCTACAATTTTACATTATGGGTACTTATCCGTAGTTTAGGGGAAAATTTGGGGCCCTCCCTGGTTGTGCGTTACTAAATGGCCCCGGTGATGTCACAGAGGTTAAGCTCACTCGGCTTCCCGGTCGGTTTGAATGAATTTCCCCCGTAACTCTAATTCACACAAACAACCGCCTAGAATTAAAGACGGCACTTTGGAAGCTGGGAGCGGAACATCTGCCCACCTCTGAGAATCAAGACAAGAGTGGGACACTGCCGAGCTTCGAATGGGCCGATACCATGGAGATTTGGCTGCGTGAGCCACCGTAGAATGTGTTTGTAATTGCGGGGGGAATTTGGAACAAATTACAGCTCGCTTTGAAAAGTGTGCGAAGGAAATACTTGGGCTGGATAGGATTACCTTTGTTTTGGTTTTGTTTAGAGTGTTTGGGTTTTAGGAAGAATGAATAATTTTTAGCATAGTTTCACAGGTTTTTTAAGTGGCACTGTGCGGGAAAAGCACAAGGGGATACATCAGGGTGAGCCTTCTTGCCCAGGCCTGCAAACTTAAAGATCCACTCCACACACGTTTTAACACTTATACACTAAATACTCTGCTATGATTCACATTTCCTTTAACATGGTATTCCCACATAAAAAGTAAATTCAATCTTGTCTACATATACTCTTTCTCCCTAATTGACATATTGTAGATCTATGAATGCTCCGCCCACCACAGATGAATGGTTGACTAGTGAAAGAGCAGTTAGCATCATGATGGCTAGTGTTAGTGGAAACATTGTCGAGATTCGGCCATAGCCTGGATGTTTGAGCCTCAGTCAGACCAACACACAGACAAGGAGTGTGTTGTGCCCCAAAATCAGTGACTGCTACGATGTTGTGCTGCTGTGCGCCCACTGCTACAAGTATTGTTATCTTCTATTATTATCATTACTATGGCTGTTATTGACATTAGTATTATTAGTCATATTTCTATCATTATAGTTATTGTTATTATTGTTGCTGCTCTGTATCTGTCTCTCTCTCTCTATTTATTTATTTTCAGTAAACCGTCTGATACCATTTCAACCATATTGACATGTATTTTGTAATCCTTAGATTGACCACAGACGAGCCATTGATGGCCATTGGATTTTCATGGCGCACATCATACATTTATTAATGTAGACCACTGACCATACTTACTACAGTTACATGTTATATATTGCTGGATACAGCACAGTCAGACCTTTCTAGCAAACCCTGGTTGGTGTGTTTGGGACTATCCCAGCCAAAACCACCTTAAAGTAAATTAATACATTCATTACAGACTCTCATATTTGATATTTCCATCTATTGAACTTCTGTGTTTGTATTTCCCCAATGCATGCTTTGTTCTACTTCCGGTACAGGTATGTCAAGATTTTGGGTGCCTTCCCACTAGCCTAATTGTTCTTGCTAGAGCTCCAGAGAGTGTGAGAGAGGAGCTGTAAAAATCTATTGAGATGGCTTTTGGTGCTTAAAACCACAAGTTTATCTTCTTATGGATATCAAAGCATCAAATAAAACACCAGAAGACCTTTAAGGTGCCAATATACTCCATCAGAACTGCTTGTCGGGTGGTCGAATCACACATTTCCATCGTTGGATTAGGGGGTTCTGGGCCCGATCATTTCTGTAACTTTCCGAAACTGATGATCCAACATTTACACCCACAATCACACGCTGTGATTGGCCGGTTATGCAGAGTTGAGAAAAGAGTCAGTGTTCTACTCAACTCTCTTCTTTTATTATTGACAACAGTTCCTGTCACTTTTTGTGTGCAACTGCTTTTTTATGCAACCAGAACAGTGGGATCTGCATTTGTATTTATCACAGTCCCTGTAACATCCAACATCATGGCTATCTAGCAGTTGGGGAGTTAAACATAAAAATTAATACAGTGTTTTTGAGGATTGATGCAATTTTAAAAAACTAAATTAAACTAAACTAAACTAAACTTATTGGTATTTTCTTACACCCCTAGAATATATACTTTCATTTAAAAAAATTCAAAATATGTTTCCTATAACAGCTGCAAACATTGCTCAGACGTGTATATGTGTATATGTTGGGGACTATTCTCAGCAGCGGATTAATACACATTGGGTGCATTATTGTTGAAGTATTTTGCGTATTATGATTTAATGAGCACACTTCATGGTATGTCACAAGTCTTCTACTAGTACTTGGGATTGTGAGTGAGGTCTGTGACTCACTGTTAGGATGGGAAGAGTTTCACATGAGCAGTGAGGGGTAAAGTGATCACTAATGGAGCATATCTGTAATTTTAGTCCCGACCAAATCCACCATATGTTTAATTTTTATGGATTGCTAAATCAGAGTCTGGGTTTTCCAACATATTTGAAATTGCTGGTGAAAGGACTGTCTGCTCAAGTTGCACTTTAAAGTGGTGTTCACACCGAACCATCGCAGACTCTTGTCTAGTTGCCACTTTTCTTCAATCTTGCAGCCAGGCTGAACTGTTATTGTTTGAAGACGTCAGTTTCAATTGTACAAGTTCAGAACGACAGATTGCATTTTCACACTCATTGCACTGCAGTTTTCGGGGACTGATTGCAGTCAACAGACACATTAGAATGGCTCAGTCTTTTGGTATTCTGTAAAAGCCTGACTCGTTGACTTGTATATTGTTAGGTCCTTCTGATAAATTGGCCATCAAGTTAAAGTTGATGATCAATTTGCTGGAAGGAATGCATATTGCTGATCTGAGGTTACATGTCAGAGACGTGGGCACTTCAGAAATACAAACTGAATTCCAAACGTTTGACAGTCTCATAGTTTGTCATTTTCCATCCATATCTACTGCAGTATTGAAGCAAAAGGTGCAAATAATACATTTTCATCTTCTAAAAATGAGACATCTTTTGTTCTTTGCCTTGCTTTAAAAACTCAGAAATGCACATTTTATTTCTACGGTGTTAAAAACTAGAAAAATATAGCTATAAAAAAAACGGGTTTAAAGATAACTGTACCTTGGTCCTAGCTCATCCTCACACCTCCAGGTGAATTCTCCAAAGCTCTCGTAGCGCTGGTTGTAGTGGTAGAGGACACGGTGGAGCGTGGGAGCGCCCAGGTCCATCAGAGTGTTGTAGGCCGTCTGCTGCTCCTTCCCACTGGTGTAACCATTGAACAGGTTATAGATCTTATCAGCTATTTCTGGAATGGAAAACACAATTATGGGTCAACAACTTTAGGCACACAGGCGCTGTTATTGTTGTTTTCGGCTTTAAGTATTGCTATCTCCCCTCTGCATGTAGTGGTAACCACTGAGATCTCGGCCTTAATTTTGTTACTTGATGAGTCAGCTCTGAGTGGAACGATGCTATACCCCACAGCACGTTGCTGTTGTCCGCTTTCCAAGCAGCATCTCCAATGTTTTCTTTTTTGGTTGAGTCCGAGGCTTCAATTTGGCCTGTTTTATCATTGAAGTGATCACATCCCTTGGTCAACTTACTTAGAGTTGTCAAAAATGGAATTTCAAACTAGAAAAAAAATTCTTAGCCACTCATCGTTTGACAGCACCCCGTCCCATCTACATTATTTTCTAGATGAATCTATTAATCATTCGGTCTATAAAATTGACAAGGTGGCATCTTCAAATGTCTTACTGAGTCTGTCCAACAGTCCAAAGACCAAAGCTATTCAGTTAACAATCACATAAAACCTTACATTTGAGAAGCTGGAACTAGAGAAAGCCCTACTTTGCATTTTAGATGAATAATACAGATGCCGTTTTATGTGCATATCTTGATATCAGTAACATTTTAAAATTAATAAATCATTAACGCCCTCTAAAGCCAAAGTGGTTGAATATTTTCTTCAAACGGGAAATTGGTTTTTCGTGGCTCGTCAGATTAGGAACTTATCCTCCTGTCCTGGTTAATAATGCCAATAAAATCTGTTGAAAACAGAGCCGCAGAGTGGAAGTATTGTATTTCACACCATTCATGTATTTCCAGGCATTAAAATCAACAGCGTAAGCCAGTAGTATCACACTTCACTGGCTGGAGCATTTTTGCAATGGCTAATTCAAATCAGCAGGATCCGCAATAACATCTTTGCTATAAATCTCTCGCTGGGGCAGAGAGTGTAGGCATTTTTGACGATATGGAATAACACATTTTTATAGTCAATATCCTCATGGAATTGTAGCGTACCATAAACAGTCCTACTCCAGAGAGGAATCCGTCTCTGACTTTATGACTTGCTCCATCTTTAACAACGGAAAGAGCAAATGTCCTTTGAATTAGCTATACCTATAATATATTTAGTTACTAGACATTTTAAATTACATCTGACTGACTATATCCCTTTAATGCCCCATACATAAACTCTGTATCACAATCACTTTAAGCATAATTTATGTACAGTGCTGGAACATGAGACCCATCTCTGTGAGCCACCTGTGTACAAAGATGATTCACCTTTTTGACTTTAGTCAGCGTCTCTTTCCTCACCTTGTGCTTTGACGTCATCCACAGTTGGACACGGAGTTTTGATGGTGACCTCACTTGGACTGGACCGGCGCCCTGTGTTGTCTACTGCCCACAGCCGGAACCTGGACACATAAACACAAATGTTAAATGTCTGCTGCTGATTGTGAGAGATAGAATCCTTTTCTTAGCCAAAATTTTAATCCAGCCATTTGGATTTCCTGCAATAAAGTCTGATGAATCTGCTGTGCAATCATCATATAAGCAAACATCTTTAATGCAGCTGCTAATTCAATTAAAAGACTCCCCTTGTTGGAGGTGAGAGCCTGCATTATCAATACAGGACTTTCACTGAAGCCAGACTGACAATAATTGAAAAAACTAAAAAATAATTTCACTGAATGAATATCTCCACCTAGTGAGCAAAACACAGACTGCATCCACCTGCAGAATCCACACAAACAGCAGCAGAGGGTAGAGAACTGAAGAAAAATATCATCAGCCTAGAGACATACGTAGAGTTTTATTCAAATTGCAGCTACAGATAAAAAGATTAGCAGACTACAGATATGCACACTTCACTGAAAAGAGACCTGATGCATTTTGAGCGACAGGCTTTAAAACATTCCAACCTTTCCAACGTGGTCTTCAAAGACTTAACTTGCAGCTGGAGAGTATTTTCTGTGTCATGCTTACATCCGAGCATGCACATACATCTCCCCACACAATACATTTTCCCCTACAGGGCACTAATCTCAAGCTTTGCAAGGGTTCTGCCTGTATGGGAAATAAAAGGAGTGTGCGGTGCCCTGAACCAGAGACAAGGCCTCGGCTCAGAGAGATGAATGAGCTGCCAGGCAGGCTGGAGAGAGCAGGAGCCCCGCTGATTTCGGGATTAAAAGGGCATGTGTAGCTCAGCCCACATACATCAAAACAGTTTGAAGAGGCTCCGTCCTCGGGCCTCTTGCCCTTTTTTCTTTGCTTTTGTTTTCCTCATGCTCTCCTCTCTGCCGTACCTCCCTCTTAATCTTTTTCCTCTTTTTCTTCCTCTACCCCAAACTTTGCCTCTGCATCTCCATTTTTTTCTCTCCACATTACTCCGTTTATTTTCCTGTCTACAAAGTGTGTGTGGCTTGCTGGATAAGTGTCAGCATATGTATGAGAACATCGGAGCATCCGGTGTGTGTGTGTGTATATCTGTGTGTGTGCTACATCTTGGTTACTGCATCACATTGTTCAGCTTCACTCAGGCACACACAAACAGAAAGAACTATTGTGGTATTGTCTTAGAATTTCATCTAATATCTTTGTGGGGACTAAAAATTATCCCAATTCAAAAAGCTTACCTTAGCTGTATCCCTTAATGCCTAACACTGAAATAACCCCTATTACTTTGGTCAGTCAAAGTGTCACGCCCAACACATTTAGTCGGTGGTTAGTCAAGTATGTGAGGACTTCACTTGGAAATAAACTCACTCTTTCCCTAAGGACTATACATGTGGAAAGATACTGTGTTCATGAACTTCTAACTTTGGTAGCTTGTATTTGACCTACTGGCCTAGTTTGGGTCATCAGATGTAAATAATGCACAATCACAATCACGGCAGAATATTTAATTACTTAGAAAAACTACAGCTCCGTATATTGATAAAACCAGCCTGTATGTGTTTCGTATGGCACCAAGGTTATGGCATTCTAAAGAACATCAAAGGCACTATGTATAAGATGCACACAGTACTTGATTTTTGGATAGAGATAGCTAAGTGAGGTGTGTTGCCTAGCTTAGCACAGTGTGTTGGTTTTTTAGTCATATGCTGCTTTTGCACACCATTTCACTGCATATTGCATATGCAGTAGTTTATATATTTTTTATATTTTTTGTCTTATATTGTCTTTTTTCATTTAAATTTTTATTGAATTCTTAATAACATATTTTCTATTATATTTCATAATATTCTTATTTTGTAATTCTTTATTGTACTTTTACACTTCTGTACTTTTTGCACTACTTTCCCCTATGCTGCTCTGTCTGATTTGAATTTATCCTATGACAGATCAATAAAGGAACATCTTATCTTACAGTACTCATCTTTATAGTAGACTGTTTTTGCAGTTAGCAGCCTATACAAGAAAAGAACATACTTTACTGTTTATTCTGAAAGGAAATGTCAATCAAACTGTGACTTTGAAATGACACTCACAATTAAACTTCACAAAGAGAAAACAAAATGTTTTTCTGAAGATGATTTGTTCTTTATGGTCTTTCTGGAGCTGTCTCACCACAGTTACAATTACCCCTAATATTTTCCAGCTGTGAGTAGCTCCTCCATTTCCTGTGTACAATGCATTTTGGGATAACAGTATAAATCAGTAGCACGCTCAGAAATCAAGTGTTTTTAGTATGAATTCTAAAGTTTTCGAGCATTCATCTTGTCACTTTTTCATTGTAAAAACAATATATAGGTGCCCACCAAGAACCTGCTTGGGATTAGTACATAGTATAGAAATGTAGAACAGTTTATACATTAAAAGATCAGTAAAGCTTTTTGTTATGTTGTATACCTGAGTATTGGCAAAATGACAATAAAGTTGAATTGAATTGAAATGCACCAACAATCCACTAGTTAAATCTGTACAAATAGAGCAAGGCAAACATTTGCTTTACCTTTAATCTAAACACATCTGACAGTGCAGAGACTTCTATTAGAACTAATTTGGACTGAGATCTGGTAAGTGGTTTAAATGTGTTTAAATGTTCATGAGAAAAAAAAGAGTAACTTACATGTATGTGGTGTCGGGCTCCAGGCAGCGAATGATCATGCTGATGGAGGAGGACAGGAGGTTGGGGATGTCCCCTAACATCACACATGGAGACCTGGCCCCGGACAAGATGTCATCCACAAAGCTCAAAAGGGTTTCTGTGGCAGAGAGAAAGACAGCGGGACAATCTGGATGAGAAGGTATAATTTAAAGATTTCTTCTTGCCTGCTATTTTCTCAGTTTTTAATAACTGCTGTTATTTTAAGCTGTTATTTTGGAACAGTGCACTTATCAGCATTGTATTTTTTTTAACTACTTCGAGGAAGTAAGGACAGCTCTGCTAAATAAAGTATATACAGCACAGATTATGTCTACTTTTGAAAGGGCAAATTAATGAACCTTGACATTAGACATAGCTCTCTGCTGCACAGTAAACAGACATCTCGACAAAATGTAAAACAGATGAGCACTGCTTTGCTCTACCACAACACACAAGTAAGTACAGTGTGTACCTGTAGGGCGAGTCCATGAAAGCGAAAAGGTCAGTTGCTGTTTTACAGACTTTGAGTGCTTTTTTAAGGGCAGAGAGTCTGCCAGCATGTCGACCATTATTGAGAATCTCCCCTTCCAAAAGATGTCAAACGTGTGACAGTGAGATTTTATTGACCTAATGATCGGACACAGATACATCTGACAGCAGTATTCAGGATATGGAGACCAGCCTGTTCAGTGTCACGCTGATACAGTTCTACATGCAGTCCACTCAGTCAACTTTACTGTTGCAGATGGATGTTCAAGGGCACCTTCACAGTGGATACTGAGGGAGAAGAGTGTTACTCATTCACTTCCCACCCACTTTCCCCCAGCAGATTCAAAACACCAGTTTTAAGCTAAAAGTTTTCTCTCACCTCTAGGTCTACCTCCCCCACCTTTTGCATAATTCATGTCTACAACTGTTGACGCCTAAAAAAAGTCTTCATCTGCAAGGTTACAAACACAACACACACAATCATACACATTAAGTAGGAGTCAAAAACCTTAAAAAAATATTTTTAGTTTACACGATTAAAAAATAATCTTTGTTTCAAACTTCCACCATTATCTACCAATTACAAAAGCTTGTAAAATAAATTTATAGAATATAAGACAACATTTCTTAGCAATATTTTTAAAACAGATACAGTCAGGGCAGAGTTGTAGTGGTGCGTATACGCAGGTATATGGTCCATACCCACCTCTGGGCAGGGGGGATTTACCGTATACCTAAAAATAGCCAGATATACAAATCCATCTTGCAGATGCAGGCTGCGGCCAGTCATTAACAGAGATTTTGTCCCCTGACTTTCAACTTTCATATACATTGACCTGGAAGCTGTGAGCGGCTGGGTTAAGGGCTTTGCTCAAAGGCACCTCAGTGGTGGTAATGAGGGAGGGGCAGGAGCCGCTTTTTCACTTTCCACACCCTGATTTACCCTTCCCATCTGCCTAACCCAGTGATCTCCTGGTCACAAGCTTGCTTCTCTTACCTTTAGGCCACCACTACCCCTAGCTAATTGTGGACATGCACAACTCCAAACATGAACATCCATACCAAAACTTCTGTCAAAAATAATTACTATAACAACACCCGCAAGCGAACAAGAAGCAATGGCCTCCCCAGAAGGAGATGTAATGTTTGTTAACTGTGTTACATCGACAGCTGAGGCACCTCAGGGGTTCACACCTGTTGATCAGACCGCTGCTGCTTCAACAGGTGCAAAGTCTCAAGCTTTAACAAGCAAGGTTGTCCATCCTCTGTGTTTTGCTCTGTGAACACACCAGTGGCAGAAAATAAAGCAGCACATTAACTCAAGTAGTGTGCGTAAGCTACAAATTTGAGGCACTTGTACTTTTCTATTTCAGGCTACTTTATACTTCCACTCCACTACATTTATTTAACAGCTTCAGTTACTAGTTACAGATTAAACCCAACAGTATATAAAGTAGTTAAAACCTAAAATTACAACATTAAATTGACATTCATATGCAAGAAATTACAATCAATACAAAAGAACAGTATAATAATGTAACCGCTAGCTGTTAATGCTTCCGTACCGCTATCTGAGGAGAACACTATATCCACCTACCAACACACCACAGAATCCGATAACACCTGTTTTCACCTGAGTCCCTAACATGAGAGAGAAGCAAACCTCTGACCCCCACCTCCTCTTCCCTCCATCACCTCCTCTCCTCAGGGCTTCTTTCCTGCTACCCAGGCCGGTGGTGACACATGCAGCTAGCTATGTTTTCCCAGCTGGCACTGCGTACGTCAAAAGGGCATTTAGCCACCGAGGTGTGCCTTTCACTGTAAGGGGAAAAACCCTCTGCTTGGAAAAGCCAAGTCTGTGTGTGTGTGTGAGCGCAAAGGTGTGTGAAGTGATGGGTTGCTCTGAGGTGGTCATCTGTGACCCTCCGCTACACAAGCAGTGCCTGTCTGTGTGTATTTGTACAACATGTGTGTGTGAAGTGATGGACGCCCCAGAGGTGGTCACCTGTGCCTTTCCTCCACAAGAGCTTTCCCTCTTGTGTGTGTGTAAATATGTGCACTGTATGGGTGAGTGATGGGTGCTCCGAGGTGGTCACCTATGTCTTCCCTGTCGACCCTGGCCTGTGTCACCAGCTGGTAAACAGAAGGCCAAGTGCCATGGAGTCGTGGAGAGAGAGAGAGAGAGTGCCTGGATGTAAAAAGGTGTGCAGCAGCTGTCAGAGAGAGGTGTTTACCCAGCGCAGAAACTGACACACGAGTGAAAGACATAAACAGTGCCGGAGATGTAAATGAAAAGTGACATTGTGAGGCTTTGCACCACTTAGCATATTAATTGCCGGTTGGAATATCTGTCCGGCGTGTAAGAAGGTGTATAAAAAGGAAACAGTGTTTGAAACCTCACTGGAGAACGCAGTTTGGAAATATGTTGAGTAATTCTCTCAATATCTGAGCAAGTTGAGCTCTAAATGGGAAATTGCGACCAACATCAATCTTCGTATACAGTTACAGCCTGTCTAAGCATTGCAACATTAGCTATTCAGTTTGGATTTGTGAATATAGTAACTACAGTATGACGCACTGGTGTTTACCACAACTGTCTCATACTGCAGGCCTTTATGGGGCTAACTAAAACACACTACACAACTCTAATAAAAATGGTCTACTGGATGTACTCTCATTTTTACAAACAAATTGGCACAAATTCAGTTTTTTTTTGTGGCTCGAAAAATAAGAGAAAACAGCATGGGAGCTTTTAATTTTCCCTTTCTGCTGCAGTAGAGAGCAAGAAAAACACAGGGCACAGAGGGGTTAAACAATTTCCTGTGTTTGCTTTTCTGTCACATCTCACTGTAAGAGCGCTGAATGTAAGGGCTGGACACAGTGATAGATTGGTTGCCTATTTCTCCTAATTCACCTCATGACCACTGCAGCCGAACAATGTAGTGCTTTTTGAATAGGGGCTTTAATGAGCATGTCACAACTAAAACATGCTATTTGAACTGGCTATACTGTAATGCTTCGATAGGTTTATTCAATAAGTCTTCCAACACATGCTATACACAAAGAGTGAGTTTTAGGCCACTGTAGTCATTCCTCCTCTCCTGTATACACTGTTTGTATGAATACAGACTCAAAGAAGCAGGCTACCTCTTGCCTCTCATGAGCTTTTTTTTTTTAGCTTTAGTGTTTAGCACATAGTTTGCATAGTAAGGACAGTTATTTTCTCAGGTTGCCACTATACTTGTGCACAATGAAGTGGGTTCATTTCTTTTTGCCTTCTGCCTCATTAAAGTTATGTCATTTTGAATTAGAAAGCTATATTGTTTTGTTAAGTTGTAACTGGGGGACTTTGGCTTTTGCAACTCCTTCAGGCTGCTCTGCTGGGGCAACTTTCTAGTCTTGATTCGCTGGGGTGGTACTAGAATGTTATTTGAAGGTTCCATTCACATTTGAGTGTGTTTGAATTTGTATGTGTGAACAGAGATCCCTTTCCCAACGCCTGAGTTGGGAAAATCAAGTCTGTATCTCTGTCCTGGTAGTCACATTTAGGTTTATTGGCAGTGTATTGTTCTGGCAATGCAACTAACAGTTCATATCCATCTCATCTCGCTGCAACTTAGCGAGAACACACTGGGTAAACATAAATAGGGAATTTTGCTCTATAAAGACCATAACTTTGGAAGATACCCACTTACTTTAACTAACGTTGATTGCTGAAGCTTAGTATTACGCAACGAAAAACTCTTTCAACGTACATAATGTATGCAAGTATTATAGGGTGATGAAGAACCTATTCTTTAAGATTTGGTTTTGTTCATGCGACTTAAGTGAGGCTAAGGAAAAGTCGTGATCAGGCTGTGATCAACCAGCGTCACTGGAATGGGAAGA
Organism: Morone saxatilis; assembly: GCF_004916995.1. Lineage (NCBI taxonomy): Eukaryota > Metazoa > Chordata > Actinopteri > Moronidae > Morone > Morone saxatilis. The sequence goes on along the minus strand of NW_023339796.1, from coordinate 22,721,882 downwards.
GATGGAAACCTTTCTCTCTGGTATCAGTCTGATGCTTTGTAAACCCAACCATCCAAACCAACTTCTGAGAGATGTTGTGGTGTCGGACAATAAAACAGCTAATTATAACCCAACCTGTCTGTAAGCATCCATCAGTTTTCCTTTTTCAACTTTGACCTAAAACACTTGGGGATTATGGATAGGGGTAGGGAATAGGGATTAGCATTTTAGGTGAACTCATTGACTTTTTCACCTCAAAATAAGGTGATTGAGATATTCTGACCAAACCATTGGCTTGTGTACCTCCTGTCTGATCATCTGATCACTGATGTTTTTTGTCCTTTTGGACTCCACTGGTGTGTTCCCCAATCTAAGCAATCTACTGAGTACAAAGTGAACGAAAATGATGGCCAGAACTACAAACATAAGACCCTAAGTTATGATAAACAGGAATTCTCCTTTAGAAAACCTGTCCAGAAAATCTGTTATATTGCTCTCTTGAACCATATGGCACATTTGGCCTCACCTCAGTCACTGATGTCAAAGCATGTATTTTGCCTTTGGCAGTGTCAAATGGACTGTGATTAGAAAATTATTATCCAAGTACAGATGGGTGATCCATTCTCACATACTCACTTTGCTCTCTACTCTAAGTCCCAAAACCGCCTTCCTCACATGTTATAATGTTTGTGCAGGAGGAGGAGGAGGAGGAGACTGGCTCAAAAGTGATTGTTCGTGAACCCTTTAACAAGTCCTTGCTTAGACAAAAAGTCATAAGCTCATTCAAACACAGCGGTGGCGCAGATACGGGTGTCTGAAAATATGAAAATACCTTAGAGCATTTGGATCACCTGAGACCGTTGTGGACTAAGACACATAACAATATTACTTTGTGGGCTTGAGAGCTGCCATCCACTCTTTATCTGTCCAATCTTTCCTGTCAATCCCAGTCTCCTCTGTTGACCACCTGAAGCAGCAGAACTGCAGTACAGAGCCCATTAAAAACAGTTTGAGGAACCCCACTGTGCACTGTCATGACGAGAGGAATGCTTGATGTGGGTGGCCTGCTGGCCAGGAGAACAGAAAGTGCACCTAATTCAACTATAACAAATATCTCAGTCAAAGGAGATGTGTTGTAGAACAACGTGTGCTGCCATGGCATTTATGGACATGACTCAACACCAGGGGAAGACAAAAATACATAGAAACAAAATGTTTCTCCAGTGTGTTGATTGCTGACAGGTAGCTAAAAAAATGAAATTGATTCTGGAAGCGAATCAGAGCATAACTTCACCCCTGACGGCTGTTGACTTGGCCAGGTTGTTACAGGTATTATGAACCTGAAAATTCCAAAGAAAAGAGTATGTGAAGAATTGTGACGTTTTGCCCTTCTACGTATTGTTATCACCTGATTATTGCATCCATAGGCTCGATTCCAGAGCAAGGATATCTTTGATTTACTGTATGCCACAGTACATAAAGAAAAGCCATTTTTCATCGTAGCATGGGTTCTCAAAATCCTTGTAGTCTCCAGTGCTCACCGTTTGGTGAGATAAAAAATGGAGATGGAGATTAAAAAAATGGAGATGAAAGAGAAACATGTCTTTTATATAGGGAACAGATCGTGGAAAACCAGCAGCTGAATGACACTTTAAATCAAAACAGGAAAATGAAGGTCTGATGATTTATCCCAACTAAACTGTTGGCAAGAAAATAAATGAGCACATTTTGAGTAGCTCATATTTTTCAAAACATATTGAAATGTATTTTCTCTCAGTTGGTGTAACAGGCTGTACTTCCCACCATCTGAGGAACATGATCCTGCATTTGATTTCTACAGCGGAGCCAGTCTTCTTATCCTAAGATGACATTCGTAGACTGTTAAAGGTTCAGTTGGGAAGTGTTGTAAATCTGTCTATTTAGTGAAATCAGTAAATCTGCCTGAGGCAGGAAATTCTAGCCTGATAGTTCTTGGGCAGTCACTTTGGGGGATACTGTGAATGTGGAACTAAATGATGTGGACCTAAATGATGCGAGTATGATAGTAAAATAAAATGTTTATTATATAAAATGTATGGCTATAGGCACATATCTGCTTGTTTTTGCACAGGCTTTTCAAACACACCAATAAAAATGAGAAAACAATCTCACATTTTAGGTTTTTTAGGTAGAGTTGACTTGTATGGATTGGTTTAGCTCTGATTGGCTGTGGATGATATAAATTGAGTGAAAGCAATAGTAATTGTCCACATGTTAAACCCAGCCCTTGAACAGCATTGTCCAATCTAGGGTTGGGTGATTGGACGAATATATCAGCTATTGCCGGTTGTTGTTTTCAGCCAATTTTTGTAATTTCATTTTGCTAATTTAATGGTTTAACTGCCTCCGAAGAATGAGATCTGAACAGTGACAGACGTTTAGTGGCACAGTACACAAACCCCCAAAACAAAAAGCATAATTGTAAGAAATAGATTCAACTGTATGTCTATCTGTCCCACCGCAAGCTGCAAACATTAGCATGTCTGGCTAACTACTGGTAACGTAGCATTATTTCCAAAGACAAGAAGCATATCATGAGTTAACTACATTATTTAGCAGGTTCCAGGCCACTTCAGAAAAATATCCTAACTGGTCAGGACATCCATCCTGTGTAGCAAAGATACTACTGTGTCCAGATGAAGAGTGAAGACAGCGATTTTCTCTGTTTGGTTTGGGGATGTTAACACGCCAGCAACACCAACCAAACTTTATTAGATAGCATTATGTTTGCCAAACTCATTTCTTATTCCTGATCTTCAAATCATTTTCTTCTGTAAAGCATCCTGAAAATACAATTAACCAACTGCAAATTCCTTGCAATACACAAACAATACTCGTCCCATATTTAATATTTGGCCGAAGCTAGCAAGCTACAGTTAATTAAATCTTCTAGTGACATTTGCCATCTCAGCTGACAAAATCCAAGGTTGTCAACTAGATATTAGTTTCTTACTAGTTTCAAAATTGACTCACTTTCAAGTGGTATGCTGCCTTCAAATGGGGGTGTGTCTACCGTGAAGTCCATATAGGTAAGGGGACCTGTGTTCATATGACCACCCCTTGTGTGACTTGGGTGGTGGAATGACCTCCGAAGTGGAAATTTCCCAAAAGCTACAAGTTTGTGAACATGTCTTCCCATGTTGTAACTATGACCTGTTGACGTCCAATTGAAGCCAGCCGTAAATTTGCCACTGTAGCATAAATGTATCCAGTACAGTGCTCTCAAAAATTCCACAATGAAACAAATAGCATCCGTGGCATGTAGGCCTACACTACTTTCTGCTTACAATCCCACAATGCAACGTGCCACATTTTATAGATGCACTCAACAGCTGTCAATGATGATGCAAAATGATGATTAGTGAGTGTCAGAAATCTCTACTTCTGTTTTCATTGCACTTTGTCACATTTTACTTTTCTTGATACACCAACTTTTCCACAGCAGCCAAGTCTAAAAACCTTTTTGCAATATTTTGAGTTTTATGAATTTTTAGGTGTTTTCACTCAGGTTTTTTAAATGTGCGTAAGCAGATGGAAACACACTTAATGAGTGTTACCTACCTACTGAACATGACCAAAGGCAACATCAAATGAATCATCTCTTTACAGATAATAGATTTATATCAGCTTAAGTAAAACAGATTCCCAACTGCAATGGAACATCATGTTCTATGAGGAGCAATAAGATGACATACACCACACACAGATTGTCGAGACCCAGTTTTAAAGGGGGAGAGCCACATCTCTGAGGAACTTGTCATTCAGCTGGAGTTGTTTACCCTCAGCATTCTTAAAGTATGATTGGTTGGAAAAAAACAAGGATTGCCAGAAGACTGATGTGAGTTATGGGATGTCTCACCTTTTGAAGTCCTGCCTGCTGTCGTCAGTTCAGTTGTGCAGGCCCAGACCCTTAATGTGTGTATGTGTGTGTGTGTGTGTGTGTGTAGACCCTTCTAGCCAATCCACTGCTGTTTTTCTCTGCTCCTTAATGGAAAGGACAGGTGCTTTAAAGATGATAATGTTTTTACTGTTGAATCTTATTGTCTATCACACATCAGATCATCATATCTGGCAATAAAGAGGTCAAACTTAAACAACAGGGTCAGTGGACAGTATTTTGACTCATGAGTGTTGTTTTATCATGACAGGCATTTTCATAGCCTGCAAAGAGGCTACATCAATTCCAAAATAAAATAACTAAAACCTCCTTATGATTTTGACTTGCAACCAATGCTTAACTCAAAACACACACCCTCTCTAACAATGGAAACATCCCCTGAAACAGTGCATTTATTTCTCTAAAATTTGAACGAAGTGTTGAACATTTTATGAAATGCATTAAAAAAAAATGCAAAATTGCTTTCATTCTGACATTCTGAGAGAGAGATAAGAAGAATAGGCCTCAATCCACGAACCATTCATACAAACATATTGGTTCTTAAGTGGCTTGTGCCACTAACACAAACTTGCAGCATTCACCAATTTTCTCTTATTTCTGTCTGTTGATATAAGAGGCCCATTCTAAGGTACAATTTTCAGCCTGTCAGGCAGAGAACTTCACAGTTCTCCCACAAGTCAGAACGGGCTGTGCGATTTTTATGGCATGTGAGTACTGGAGGTGTGGGAGCAATTTGAAGCACCAAAAACTACATTCAAAATGCTCTTAAAATACAATTAATTATCAGTTCACTGGTACAACTAGCTAAAACCAATGCAGTGGTCTTGCAATGACATGACATCAATATGGCAATTGATTGTTTTTCACAATGTGATAATGTTAAGTTTGCAAACTGCAGCCTGATTATTTGAATGTTGTTTTTTATTCTTCTTCTATGATAGCACTATGTTT
>NW_023339796.1:22673886-22717004 GCF_004916995.1 Morone saxatilis | reverse complement strand
ACAGTGAAAGCAGTCATCCAGTAAAAGTCACGTTTACAGAGGCACATATCATGAACCTGATGAACTGAGAGGAGGGGGCAAAAGAAGAGTGGGGCAAAGAGTGGGGGAGAGCTAATGGGAAGTTAACAGTGTGTGCGCACACACACACACACCCACCACACCACACCACACACACAACACACACACACACACACACACACAGATGCTGCCTGTAAAGGTAAACACTTCAGCTTAAATGTTCTCTTTTCTCCATCCTATAACAGGTTTCACTACGGGCTGCCTGGGAATTCATCCACTTCTGTTAAAGCAGACAGCTTCCTTGTAACTAGCTGTAATTGGCAGCTACACACACACACACACACACACACACACAATTGGCAGCAAAACTCTTAACAAATAACATCTGGACTTGGTTGTCTACCTTTCCATTGAATAAAAGGCTAAGAGAGCAGCAACACAACAACAACAGATCACCGACAAACCCTTCACTGTTGTTTTTTGGCACTTCAGTGCTGGTCACAACCACTACCAGACCATAATGATTGGCCACACAGAAAGGATTGTTTTGAATTTCTGAAGAACAACATCCCATTGGATATGAAGGTAATTTTTGAATAGAGGGAACAGAAAGAGGAAGATAAGGAAGATGAGGATGAAGGAGGTTGGATGGCCTCAAGGTGTCATTTTAAAAAGTGGCCTTGTGTGGAAGAGAAGGAGGAACAGCCCTCCAATCATGTGTGCTCTCTTTGTGTTTGATATGTGCACTGCTGAGCTGCCACTTGCGTCACGCCAGTATAATTCATTGAACATTCCATCTTTGGAGAGGCGATGAATTGTTTTAGAGTTTGATAGAAGTGCATCTGACCAAATTGATAGCAGTTGCCGTGAGAGTGCTTTGCACGGCAACTGTAAATTAGGCCAAATATGTCAATAAAAGAGTGAAACACCTTGGACAAAACGGGGGGATACAACAGTCAATAACACACCAACATTGATTGAAAAGGCTGCATGCCTGTCATACCTTGTAAACAACTCTACAGTTACAATAAACAATAATAGAAAACCTGCAAGTCCACATATCAGTGCTTTATATGTGTCTTTATATGTGTGGAAGGTCAAGATTTTGGCTTTTCTGAACATTTCTGCTTTCTTTCATCTTTTCCCTCTCCTCCCTCTTTCTTTATCTGCCTTCCCTTGCACAATTTGTCTGAGCCCCCCTCTCTTATGGGCATTTCACACTAACAAAATTTTTTAAGTGCTTTTGGAGTGTTTGGGCTGTCCATCAGTCGTTCGTCTCACGCAACCGATACGCTTCTACTTCTCAGTTCACACCAACAGGATCCAAGTGTTTTTTTCCTTGCGTGCTTAGTGAAGCACAATCCCCCTAGGGAGTCAAATCACGCAGATTTCCCACTTTCCATGAACTTGTGAACTAAATCTACAACGATCCATCAAGGCCAACAGCCTCACTATGAACCTTTCTGTTTTACTGACGCTTCAAAACTAATACCTGTTTTCTGGCTGTTTTCGTCTATTGATCTGACCAGTACTTTAGGTGGTATTCCTCAACAGTGGAGATGATGGTGGAGACAGTTTAGCCAGCCACTATCCTTTCAGCACCTAAGGAGCTGTGCTGATAAAAGCACAGCTTTAGTTTTGTGCATAGTGGTGAACTTAACAGTGGATGGAGTTGGTCAGGTTCCTTCTGTTGTGATTATACATCCTTCAGTCCTTTTTTTGACAACACATTCTTTTTCCTCTTCACTGACAATCAGGGACAACTCTAAACTCTTGGTTCAAACTCCCTATCCTCAGGGAAAGGTTTTTAGTCCAAACCAGCAAGCTGACACATTGTTGTGGGAGACTGGTTCTCCATTTGTTTCAAGTCACTGTTTTTTTATTTCTCTCACCATAATTGTGTGTCTATTAAGCATGACAACACAGGTTCCCTTACCTATATGAAGTAGTCATTTTAAACCAAACCACAACCTTACATCCTAACCCTAACCAAGTCTAACCAATTTTTGTGCCTAAACCTAACCAAACCTTAAATAACCAATGTGTAGGATTTAACGCCATTGAAACATGAAATTCCTTATCTACAGCCAGTGTTTGGTTTGTCCGTTCTGGGCTACTGTAGAAACTACTGCTACTGTAGCGGTTCAACATGGCGGACTGCATGGAAAACGTTTCTATGTGTTTTTTTGGAATTAATTTGGAGGACTAGTTTGGTATTTAGCAAGTATAATGTTTGTAAAGGTCTTAGTTCTCTTCTTATCTTAGTTTTGCATGTCAGCATCAGCATTAAACAGAAAGTGCAGTGAACTGATGATTAAGTGCTGGTCAAATATGAATTTTAAATTGCTGATGGTGCTACATGAAAAGGCTTGGAAAGTATTACAATTCATCATGCCAAAACCTTGAATATCACAAATTTTTTCCTCAGATATTTTACTATGGAATGATTGACTGACTGACTGAAAGTAGTAGACGTGCCACTGGCATAGCTAACAGAAACTTTTGTGACTGAAACTGAAACTGAGACATTGTCCAGATACTGTATGAAAAATTTTATCTTACCTCAACAGATATTAATAATTTACCACTTACACGCATGTATGTATTTGACTCTGTTCTACATAAAAAACAATTATTTACACTTCCAGCTACAAAAAGGATGCACAGCAGCTCACCATCTTTACACCTGGCGCCTCATTTCTAATGCTTTCTAGTCTGGATTAATATATGGTTCAGAAATGGTTGTGAGGTTAGGCGGTCATGGTGACCTTGACTAGACAAAGCTAGACACTAACTCTGCAACAGTAAGGGTTCAGTTGCTGGAATTCACTAATACTGTGGCAACTGGTGCTCAAGCTAAATGCAATGCAAGGCCTTCCTTTTCAGACCATACAAGCACAGTGCGCTCTGCTGTTCATTTGCATGCACTGTAAGAGGTGTTTGGAGAGGGCAACAGAGACTGTTGTGTGTGGTATTTACAGATTAACAAATCCACATGGAGAATGACATAAGCAGGGCTGGAGGTGAATCAGACAGTACCGGAATGCTATAATTGAAATGTTTTTCAGTAATTCCATCACCATATGCCAGCAAGACTGATTTATCAGTACAGTTTAACCTCTGACACATGGTAAATTTATCTTCTAGAGGGGGCCATCAGCTTTTCAACCGAGGTTTCAACCAAAGTACCCATTTGTAATTGGCAGTTCAAAGCTGCTGTCAGGAATTACACAGCTCATGTATGTGATACAATAATATGACACAAATAAAATGAATGAATAAGACTGTGAGCACAGTATAAATATAATAAATATCTAATGTCGTATCTAATGAAGTCTTGCTGTACTGCCCTGTTGTACAAGACTTGTCCCATTAGCTATCTGTCCTTGGTCAAGGGACTCAGAACTCAGAATAAAGTGTGAAACTGAATAATCTGACACTATCAATAACCAGCTGAATAAATATATAGAAAGAGGAGTGTATATGAGTAATGGGTCTTTGTATGTATTAGGTCATTCCTCATCCGGATGCCCAGCAGAAAAAGTAAGACACTGGCACGACAGCATTCCTTGCAAATTATGTGTCGTTTCTTTTACCTCAGGAAAACATTGAGCTCCTAGAGAGATGATTTCAAATATCTTCAATGGAAAAAACAACAATCAAAGGGACCCAGTTATGGACCATTCATAAAATAATTTTAAGTTGGGGCTTTAAATTAACAAGGCCTTGTACAGCATGTTGTATTGCAGTTTAGCCTGTTAATGGTCTAAACCATGTAACATAAAAGTACAACATAGGAAAATATCTGAATGTATCATATGTCAATCATAATGTACATGTGGTAAGCTGTTGAGTCTCCCATGATGACAAATCCTGACACAGGGAAGTGCTTGAAGGCAGGCATGGGCCAGCATATGCTTTGGTGGTTTGACCCTGGCTCCATAAACTGGCTATTGAAACCTGGAATGTCATCTCTCCTTTGGGGGAGGCACATATGCAGTTCTGACTTGTCATGCATCTCTACTCCAGCCTTGCTAGCCTGTTGGCTAGTTGGTTTGTTTACAATGCACAGAGCTGACCATAATTGGGCAAGAGGCTGTCTCTCACGACCTGCGGTAAAACACGAAATGAGACACAGTCCAAACAATGGTTCTAAAACCTGATTATTGGATGTGTCTTAATCGGAAAATGCTCCATTCAGGATAAGGCTTAATTAGGAATAACCAAATGGAATATACTGTTGACATGACCCTTAACAAGTGCAGAATATTGTCTTATTCGGAATAATAGTGGAAAGTATGTGTGCATGTAAACGTGCACCAGCACTTATTCTGGCCCAAAACTACTTGATAGAGATTGGAATATCTCAATTTCCTGGAAAGAAGCACCGGGTTATGTGAGGATACTCAATAGTCTCCGGCTATATGATGATTTTTGCCCTGGAGTACGAGCGGGATGCCTGTTCTAGAGAGGAAAGCGCTGACTCCCATCTGTTTATGTATTGAATAGGAGTTCAGAGAAGTCAGCCTTCTTGGAAGCCCCTGGGTGGGGTCCTGGAAAGGACTCAAACTTGAAACTTCATAGGGGAATATCCATGCTCATGTTGGCAAAGATGGAGAAACTTGGAGTGATAGGGATCTTAAAACCAAGAGGTATTTTGTTATTGCACTTTACTAGTCATGGATTAACCAACACCATGTTCAACCCTGAGGCACTTCACAAGTGTACGTGGCAGAGAAGCGCAAGGCCAAAGATTGATGATGGACTTTGCAGTCAGAACATCAGATCTGAAGTGTGTGTCTTCAAAACTTGAGTAAAGAGAAATGCAGAGCTATCAACTGATGACTACCTGTGGTAAGTTGGATCAGTTGATTGGGGAAGCTGCTAGATTAGATAAACCTCAAAATGCAGTGAGGGCGAACTGGGCCCCTGTCCAGAAGATCCTCAGGTCCTACCTTTGTAGGAACGTTTCCTGCACTGTAGAACGTTTTCCACATACAGTAGTTAGGGGTCAGTCAGAATAAGATCACGGATACAAATATAAAATCTGTTTTCATTGCAGTGTCATTTGGGGGCAACCTTAGTAGCGCATATAGTGGGCAGGCACAAAGTGCACCTATGCATTAATGAGAGCCAGCTGAGGTGGTCCAGTCTTCTGATTAGGATCCATTATACACACCCTCCTGTGCATCCAAGTAGAAGGGGGGCTGATGGCAAACCCAGGACATGCTTGAGGGATTGCACATCTTGTCTAGCCTAAGAATGCTTCAGGATTCCCCAGGCGTAGCAACAATGTGGCTAGTTAAAAGGGACCTACATGTTCCAGAAAAGCAGGGGAAAATGGTTGGATAGATGGTGGGGTTCAAATTTACCCTATGTGTTTGCGATAATAGTGTTTACACCCAGCTACAAAGCAATCAAAAGACCGACTTTTGATTGCTCAAGATGAAACTGCTTACTGCAGTAAAGAGAAAGCAGGTGGGAAGGGTCGAGCAGTGGGAGCTCAGAGGAAGTGACTTGTGCTAAGAGGAAGCTCAGCCTGGTTTAGGTTTTGGGTGAGAGACAGATGTTCCGGTCACCCCTGGTGTCTGTGTGTATGTATGTGTGTGTGATGTAGATAGGTGAGTAATGTGTTTATTGATTGGAATCCTTGTACCACTGACCCTTGAGCAAACCTTGCCGTCGCTGGGTGATCAAAGCTGTTACATCATCGAATTGCTCACAGCCCAGGGGATGTTTGTTTTCACAGCGAGACTGGTCCACCCGAGTGGTGCCCTGACTTAAAGCAGACTTCCTATTCATGAAGCTTCCACACTGGGGACCGTGCATATGCGTGTGTGTGTATGTGTGCGCTTACACTATGATCTCACCTTGTGTGCCTGAAGCTTGTTAAGGGAGAGATTACTGCACAAACAAGCTGTTGTCAGCTGCAGATCTAGCCGAGTCCTGGATACTATAACCAACAGCTGTATGTATGTAGTCTTATCTAACATTACATAATGACAAACAAGAAAAAAAAAAATTACACAAATGCAACCGTGCAGCTGTCAGCGACTATAAACTGTGTATAAACAACACAGCTTTAAGGATGTTTTGTAGAAAAGTGGGATATTCCGACATCTGTTTCTGATGATCCTTCAGAGAAAGTAAAGGGCAGATATTTGGTCTTTTTTTGTTGTTTCTTCCACAGATGATCAGTAGTGTCTGTTCAGATGTTTTCCCGTAAATGGATGCTCTGTTTTGACTGTCCTTCTGGAATTTATCATGCAAGCCATTCGGGAATTAAATTCGGGGAAGAAATATTTCTGATATTGTAAGTAGCACCAAACAGAGCAGTGGTACAAGTGTGAAAACAAATAATTTATACTGGGTCAACATGCAAAATGCAGTGCAAACTATTGATAAGCACTCGATGAAAAGACTCTACCTTTAGTCAGTACTCTCACATAGCTATTTAACTTTCCCTACTCCTCTACCAACCACATCAGCTTTTGTGGGTGGTAGAGAAGCAGGGAAAAATACACATATGTAAGAGGAAAAATGTAACAGGGAAAAAATTAGAAAAACAGAAATTATCTCTGGATGTAGTACAACCACTATCTCCTCATCCATCGCATTTTCACCATCCCACATTTGGGTCTTATTTTATAACACTGTGCTGTAGTTTTGTACTATCTCTGCTTTAAGAGAAAAAGTCAGATATTGAATTTGTTAATCCAGCGAGAGAGAGGGAAGATACTTTAAAAAAACAACAAAATTAACAAACCGCACACATTTGTTAGAAAGTTTAGTAAGATTGATAGCATTAATTTAAGTTATACACCGTCATGATCCAGAGGTTCATTAGAATCACCAGAACCATAGTCAGCTGGAAAGACATTTACTTATTAAAATATCTTCCACTGATATACAGTATGTAAGCAATTGTAGAAAACAAGTCCATATATTCTTTTTGATGGATTTCCCTTGTCACTTATCTAGAGCAGGGATTCCATTTGATCTATATTACCACATTACACAGTTACATCAATGCCCGTTAAAGTATCATTAAAGATGGTGCAAAGATACAGCAATACATCCATCACAACTCCAAATTTATTATCCTGTAAAACACAATGTTGTGAATGCAGCCTACATTCATAGAGCTGGGGGTTTTGCCATTCTTTTGTCATAAAGAAGTTGTGATGAAAAATAGCTTAAATGGCCTTAAAGCTCCTCCTAAGCGCTATATAGTGTGGTGACTGATATGGTGGCTTAAAAAACATTTTGAGTGACTGTATTGTCGACTTTTCATCCAACCAATGCTGTTTGACCTGTGTTTTACCCTGTCCTGATGCCTTTTGGTAAAAAAGAAAATGAAAGAAAAGAGGATGATGAAAAGAAAGGAGAACAGGAAAACACAGAGGTGAAGAAAGAAAAGAGAGTGGAGGCCAGAAGAGGGGGCAAACGAAGAAATAAGCATAGGCAAGGAAACAATGATAAAAAAAAGGAGGTGGGCAGAAAAAGATTAAAAGTGAGGAGATAAGGATTTCTAGTTGGAGAAAAGCGATGGAGAGTAGGAACAGGAGATAAGAGGAAAGATGAGGGAGTGGTGAAGGAAAAGCAAGGAGAGAGGGGAGCGAGGCAGCCAAAGGGAGATCTGTGGAGAGATGACAGAAGACTGACAGCTGAAATCAAAACCACACCGTACACGTTCCAGATCTTTCCATCTTTTTCAACCTTGCTCCTGTCTTTTTGTTTCCTTCTCTCTTTCCCGCACTTCTCTTCTCTTCTTGGTGGTCCCCCCTCATTCCCTCCCCTCTGCCGTCCTCTCTCGTAACTCAACACAACATCCATGCCTGGCCACCTTCGCCTGCATGTTCTCCAAAGCAGTCAATCATTTGCTGAAGATGAGGTGATGAGGTGAATAGGTGGGAATCTCCGATCAGTCTCTCCTCCATTAAGTGTTTTTCTATCTTCTTTGAATGCAGCTGAGCCACCCCAAACAGAGCTGGATAACTTTCACTCAGTGTAATTAGAGCTGCGCTGGGCAATTTCGCACATCGGAGAGTCCAAATGGCACTGAGAGGTAGCTGTTAAAAGTTTTGACAACTTCAACACCCAAGTTATGGAATGTGATCTCAGTAAACTTCATAATCCCCAGGCCAATAGGTTATCTTCTTTGTATCTGGCAGACGTTAAGGAGGTGAAAGGATGTGAAGTTTAGCTTTCTCTGGATGCAGCGCTGGCTCATTTCTCTCCAGGAGAAGGTTTTGTGTGTAGCTCTCAAGATTTAATGTGTCTTTTCCAGTGGGTGGAAATGTTAGGGATAGCCATCAGCCATCACCATCTCTCCATATCAGAGAACTCTTTTATTTTTCATTTATACACAACTATATTTATCTTGCACATTAGCAATGAATGAATGAATAAATAATTTCTACTGTGGTGTTTTTGAGTTTGGTGCATACAGCTTCAGGGCAATGGCGCAGCCTTGCACTCTCTGACACTGTCAAAACTTTCACCTATTTGACTTTTTGCACTGAAAATAACCAAGCTAATTACCTGTGATCGAAATGAAAGCATCACAACCTAAGGCACACTATGCAGTTGGTTCACGTCTGTAAACCATGCCTTCCATGCACATTCCTTATCCTTTCTGTTGTGTGTGTGTAGCTCAGCTCCGCCCTCGGTCAAACAGACGCACAGACCTGCAGTGCTTTATACATCCATGACACAGACAGAGAGCAGAAGTAAGTTGGAGACAGCGGTGTAATCTGGTTGCTATGAGTCCACACATAACACCCTGTGCACTGTTCATGGCTGGGGGCAACACACAACAAAATAATAAAAAAATACAGGCAGAGGGCAGGGTTTCTGCAGCAACATACACCACCTTCTAGTGGGTCATCATAAGTAATGATTGAGAGGGATTATTTCTGTATGAGACTATACCTTGTTTTTTAGGACAATCCTGCATAGTATGCAAGGTAAAGCTGCGCTAGTATCTTTATATTACAATGGAACAAATGAGCACATATGTAGTGACAAATTCACAGTTGTCCTCAGCATTACAGAGTCTTGTAGCTTCTAGCCCATTGTTACAGCCTGCAAATTCAGTTGATTCAGTCCCGTTGCTCTCATCACCCTGTTATCAGCAAAAAAAGCTCTGATACACCCATTGTATGCTATCTGCCTAGCACAAAATGGCAGAAAAGCAAAGGTAATTAACTGGTGAAAATAGTGGAGAATTTACCTGGTAAGAGGCCAGATATTTCACTAAGGAGTTAGTAGAGAAAAAAAAGAAAAAAAGAGAGTGGATTAAGGGACTTACTTATATCAAATGGACTAACTCCTATTTAAAATGAATATTGCTCTGTGTCTGCTGGATTTGTAAATTTGCTAAAACTATTGCCACAACACATTTATGATAATAGGTACATGTTGTGTTTACGGCTTGTTCAGCTGCCCCCATGTGGCCTAAAAAACAAGTTGAATATAGTGACAAAGTGTGACTTTAAGCAGCGTGGGTGGTGACTGACGTTTTCCCCTCAGGGCTTGCTGTACTTACTGCTGAGTCTGTTAAGTATACTGCCAACCTGTAGGCTATGCTTGACAGCTTATGATACCAGCTCTCGTACAAACTGTCATCCGGACTTTCTCTACATGAAAAACTGAAAAAAAGGCACTAAAGCCTCCAAATAGATCCTTTTCTTTTCCACATGAATCTACACATAAAGACTACAAACTGCTCAGACTCTCCTCCATCGTATCACCATACAATATTACAACTAAATATTTGAGAAGGAAAACAAATCATAAATTGTTAATGTTTTACCAGTTTTATTGATTTAGAGGTCAGCACTTACACCAAAGCAACAATCCTGGCACTCGTCTAAATGTTGTTGTACAGTTTTAAACTACTAGTTTTGCAATTCCACTTTGTAACATTTTAAAGTGAAGGCCTCTTTAAGTAGTCTTTTAATAGTTTTACAGTCAAGGGATTTAATATTTTATGATATTTCAGAGGCAGACACTATTACTTTTTAAGAAATAATCCAAAATAGGTTTATCCATCACATAAATGGTTCCCACTGAAGAAGCTTCTTTCTAAGTGAAAAAACTTGGATGCTGCTAAATCCAGATCCTCCCAACACTGCAACCAACAGCACAACAACAAATATCTCTTTATGGTCACAAAGTCAAAACAGCTGCCCATGCACTTTAGTCCTAAAGTGCACAGTCCTAAGCCGACGTGGAGGTCTTTTGCAGGGCAGGGTAGACTTGATTCATGTGCTGCACCAGAAAGGTACATGTGTGTTTATTGGCCCAGATGCTAATCTCTCACGTACTACTTCTAACTTCATCAGAAAAAACTCATAATGAAATAGTAGAGGACTGTGTGCAACGCTATTTTATAATGTACTGACATGTCTTAGGTATCTATTTTGTTAGGGGAAAACAGCTCTGAAATATTTAGTAAAAGGACAATGTTTGAGTCACTCAAAGAACAAAAAAAACTTTAAGATTTTGTGCTCATATCAAATTTCCCCCTACATCAAATATTCATGGGTGCCTTTTTAGAATAGTTCTGGGTAATAATTTAATTTGGTTTGAGTCTGAATTATACAGACAAACATACAGTGTTTCTTATCACTAATAAGGTATAGAATACCTAAAGGTGAAAGAATACTTGCTGATCTTATGTCGAAAAAAACAAAACCAAAACGTACTAATCTAAAAGTAGCCACAAACATCCTAGGGCAGACATGAAAGTGCATATCATACATAAAAGGCATATTTACTCTCAAAGACTGCTCAAGTAGCATAACTAGAGTAGTTGTAAACTCAGCTTTTTTTTTTTTTTTTTACAGTGCAAAGTCATGCATTTCAGGTGGTGGAGAGAGAACTAAATTTGGCTTTAGGCAACAAGCAAGTTTGATAAATTCATCCTCTGCTTCAATTTTGCAGTGATGGATTATCCCTTCCAGGAGGACGGTGTGTCTGTGAGTTCGTTTTTGAAGCAATTAATGTAGAGTCTGTTTTTCCAGTATGAATGCAGCATACTATCTATGCTATCTCCAAAGGGCCTAGACAGAGCTAGTGATTAGCTCTGGAAGTGGCTGGAAAATGTGAAGAAATGAGTGTGGAGGTAACAGATAGTAAAGACATTTCCTTATGTAAGAAAGAGATCTCCATTAGTTTAATGAGGATGGCAAAAGTGCATGACACCATGGAAACAAGCATTGTCTTATTTAGACAACAGAACAGAATCGGTAAACTGGAAAAGCTCAGCATGACAGCAACAATCCACTCATGAGTGGAATATTCCTGTGCCACAGATTCTGTTTCTGTTTCTTTCCCAGCACCAATGCTAATTTCCATGGTTCCAAGTTCCATGGTAGTTACAGTATCTTTTTAGATATAAGACCATTTGCTGTGAGGCTGTTTATCTGATTGGAATATTCCTCTTTCATATATCTGTATCAACCACTAACTGATAACAACAAAGAGACATCAGCAGGTTATTTTAGCAGTAATGACTTAATCTGTATGTGAGATTGCAGCCGTTCCTGTTGCGTCACAGAGAAATTATGTTTCTTTCAATATGTCTGATCATGATTAACTCTCTCCAAAAACTGTAAACTTTGATGTCGTACCAAAGTACTATTCTGTGGCCTGAAAGACTGACTTTGTGGCCAGATAAGGAGTTTGTTTGAACTTGAAGTCTGAGTAAACATCATATCAAGGCACTGCAGCCGCAAAATGTTCTCTCAACCACAGAAAGCCATGCCGGATCTGAGCGTCCACCGTTTTCATCTTCTCTGTTTATCGCTCTGACAGCACAAATTAGGGTATGGGACAAACATTTGTTTTGTTAGGCTATGGAACACAGCGGTAATGTAGAGCTGACACAGACGATTTGTTCAAAGGCACAGGAAGATATTACGTTCCGAAATTCCAAAACAGAAAATGAAAGGTCATATTTGCCATTAAAGTGATATTTCATTGTTGCTCGTCAAAATGCTCCCCTGAATTTAAGTTGGAGTTGTCCTCTTGCAGTCACTATACATTAGCACAGAGGTTCCACCGACGGTGCACTTTCCATTCCTTTACTCCAACAGAAGCAAAAATATGAATATGCTCACTGAAAAAGAAACCCTGGCAAAGTCAGTAACTGCCCCTTAAGCCACAAATCTCCAGGGGCCCCAGAAGCCCCGGGTTTTAATGTGGCAATTTGTTTGTGGTAATTATAATTTTGTTTGGAAATACAGGAATGTGTACTACTAAAGCACAGCATCAGCTGTAGGTTGGTCCTTCTTTAAAGGACTAGTGTGTAGAATTTAGTGCCATCTAGTGGTGAGTTTAAGATTGCAACCAACTGAATACCGCTCACCTTCCGAACGCTGTGGTGGCTGCCTTCCATGGTATTCTTCGGCATTCGAGCGGTATTCAGTTAGTTGCAATCTTTAAAAAGTTGCTGGAACTGGAAAGTTTTATGTTTTTCAGCATCATAAAGCCTGCACAGGATTAGACTGTTGCAATGATATAGCCTGTGTAACACTTGTATTACAGTTTCCACGTTTTAACACATTTCAAAGTAATAAAATGGAGAGACAGTACGGTGTTTGACAATAACTGTACTGGGATACATGGGGTACAGCAACACAACTCAGACAAACTACATGCAGAACTTTAGGACAACACAATACTAGAACTGGTTATAATAATAATTAATATGTGTAAAGTTGATATATGATTATGGTTACATTTTCTAATGATTATTAGAGATGGCGGCAGGCACACCTATAGAAATGGCTGGGTCTCTAAAAAGGTCCAGTGAATGGGCCCTCCCCAAATCTGCTGCAACTAATACTCTAGTGTGTGTTGTTGTCTAGGCAGGAGATCATGTCCACAGTGTTCCATTATGCTTCACAATTTAGTACTTCACTCCAATAAGACTACAACTGAAAAAAAAGAGTTTCTATAAAAGTGATATTAGAACTCATCCTAGGAGCACAACAAAGAAAATGTTTCAATATCAATAGGGGGCGCTCACATTCCAGAAATGTGCATCTTTACTAATAGGCAAAATGCAGCTGCACAATAGCACCATCAAGTGCCTCTCCTCTTATATATAATGTACATAGAGTTTACACAGCACCATTGACATCCATACTTTTTTATAGATATGGAGTGGTAAATGTTTTTTGAGTCTGTAGCTAAAATGAACATTAATGCTGAACCTATAGCTCATATGCACTATAATAGCACTAAGAAAGAAAATGCTCTGCTTTCCTCTCCCATCTGAATCTGCTGCATTGATTAATGATACTCACTGTTGTGACTAATACAGTTTATTCTCTCATTAAGCTACAACAAACTTTGGTACTCACAGGGAACTGTAACAGTCTCCATTATGGATTGGGTCATTATTGCTAAAATAAACTGCCCCTGTTTTGCCAGCTTCCACTCATATAGGTCCAGCCAAATAAGCTGTGCTCTCGGTTATGGATGACAGAGCTACACACTCTCCTGCTGCTCCTGTGGCTGCTTACATGATTTCCTCCTTTTAGTGAAAACACAAGGGAAAACATACCCTAATAAGCAAATAACTAAATCCATGTGGATTAAGAATAAAACAATATAAAACCCTTTGAAAACAATTATGGAAAAAAGACTCTTGGAAAAAGGCAAAGAACTTTTACGGTAAAGTTTAAAACACTTTTGTGTTTATATTTGTCAATTACTGTGAACACTGATTAAAAAGAATGTCAGACAGTCAAATGGCTAATTTGTCATTACCAGTAAGACAAATTGCAAGGCTCCTTTTTTGCAACACTGCACGCAATTACAGTAGTACATTAGATAACAATGTGTATGTAAATACAGTACAAAGCTGATAATTTTATGAAATCAGTCCAACCAAAATAAATACGTCAGTACTTCATTACTATTATTACTTGTGTACACCATCTTGTGGAGGCCTTAAAAACTACAAGTGAAATAGGTCTATAACAAATGGAGTGATGTATAAACCTGGACAAAGTTAGGATGATGTACACTAAAATAATCAGTTCATGTAAGGCTGTATAAAATACACTTTCACAAACTACAAGGAAAAGTCTTTCGAAATTCACAAAAGTACCAAGCTTTTCCCACAACAGCAGCAATATAAGGGGTTCATATTCAATGTGGCAAATACTCGTTTGCAAACTGTAAACCTAGTATGACGAAATCCCTCCTTTTCACCTTTGGACGAGGATTTCTTCCAGGTGGTAGACTAGATAAAACAAGTTAGGCTTATGTGGCCACATGGTGCTGACAAATTGGAGGTTTATGATTTGAGCCAGCATAAATAATGAACAGTGGCCAACAGCTGTCCATACAAACTGAGGCCAACTGACTTACTCATTACCCATCTCTGCACATCCAAAACATCAACAGTCCCTGTTGCTGGTTCGGTAAATGTTGGAAACACAGAGAGTGAGCTGGAGGAACCGGCTGGAGGAAGGAATGACAAGAGTCCAAGAGAATGACACTTGGTCACTGTAAGTGGATGGTCAAGTCCTAGATCTATAAACGTAACTAAGGAGTCTTGAATGCAAACATTATTTATTAATATATTATTATTTTACTTTACTTTCTGGACTGTCATTTTTTTTCATTAACCACACCTATGCATCACTGCTTGCCTGTAAACATTAGCCTATTTCACACATTTTCCAACTGTTGGTCATTGTTTATCATCAATGGCCAAACTCTTGATGTGGGCAGCTCTGGACTGACGTACCTGTCTCAACTTTGGAGTGGTCGGTCCTCTCTGTCACCTTCTCCTGGCTGATGAGGTAATCGACAATCCGCACGCCGATTGGTGGCTCGGTGTGGTTCCACTCCATGATGACCAATGAGCTGCTGGGCTCGTAGGTGTAAGACAGTTTCAGCCTGGCAACAGAGTGACAGAGATGCAAAACCAGGTCACTGAGTGAAAGATGTTGTCAGCAAACTGGTCTCATTACTGTAATTTACAGCTAACATTACCCCTAGTGTTGTGCAAAACTGCAACCTAATGAAAACATATTCTGCAATGTCACAAACACTTCTGTCAACAGAAAATATGACCATTTATCCCCTGATGTCTGACTTATTCTAGAGCGGCCATCTGCAGCTATGTGACATTAAGACCCATGTTTTCAATACTGCTGCTCATTTCATTGATTAGCACACACAAACAGAAGAGGAGAACAAAATGTATGACAAATTCACCCCCCTCCCCCATATTATAGACTGGTGTCTACATAGGACATAGCAACAAGACACTTAGACTGAAAGACAGTACGGCTACAAAGGTTGTGGCCTTTTTAGTTGTTTTCTCTGTTAAATTGTTTTGTATCTTTTTTGTTGTTTTGTGTCCCTTTGTTGTTGTTTTGGGTCTCTGTGTATTTTTTCACCTCTTTGTCATTATTTTGCATCTCCTTAGTGTTTGTTTTGGGTATCTTTGCAGACTTGTATCTTTTTGTGATAGTTTTGAATCCCTTTGTAGTTGTTTTGCTTATCTGTCATTGTTTTGCGTCTGTGTGGTAATTTTGTGTTGCTTTGTAGTTTTGGGTGTCTTTGTAGTTGTTTAGCATCTCTCTGTAGTTGTTTCATGCATCTTTGTGGTGGTTTTTCATCTCTTTGCACTCATTGTATGTCCTTTAACTGAGCTCTGTGATATTTAATTATAATAATAAGTAATTATAAACAGTTACTTCAAACAGAGACTCTGGCCAAGTGGCACCCTGACAACTGAATTTGAAAAATGAAAACTCCAATTTCAATCTGTGAAATACAATTTTGAATTTTGCATCCAATATTCAGGTTGAACGTTTCAGTTCATGTTTGTGGCCCATTAAGTAATCTTTGGTAGAAAATCCATGCATCCTGATGGCACATTACTTGAGACCACTGCAGCAGGACACTGAGTTCTGCCAGCAAAATGATGGATGGTGATGGCATTTACCACAACCCATTTTATAGTGATGTGTTTGGAGAAAAGTAATATTATTCTAAGTTACTAACATAGGTTGGGGAAGTGGGGCGCAGGTGGGCAGTCCGTCTGTGCCAAAAGCACTGGAATCACACCGACACCAGTCATCGATAACATCACCTTTCCCTGAACACCACAGCATGCTCATCATCGCCTCCTGAAGAGCCTACAGAGAGGGGGGGGGGCAGACAAAAACAAACACAACACCTAAATTCAAAGCACATGTCATATTGGAACATGCAATATTCAAATTTATCTCATCAGCTATTTTATATTGTTGTTTTTACTTCAAATGAGGACATTAAAAATATTTCCAACATTTTTGGTTTTGGGGCATTTTATGTCTTTACTAGAGAGGGAAAAATGGAGAGAGAATAGGAAATGAGGTAAAAACAGGGATGGGGAACGGCATGCAACAAAGTGTCTCTGACCAGATGCGAATCAGGAACATTGTACTTTATAGTCAACACCTTAAACCCTAGGCCACAAAGACACCATCTCCCATATTTTGGACTTTGTTATCAAACTAATTCCTCCCTGCAAGTCTCCCACCAAACTGACATTCTGTCCACTGTGACCTTGACATTAGACCTTTATTTGTAATTTTATCTGTTCTCTTCTATTTGAGCTTCTGTTCCATTCAGGTCAAACAGAGTCAGGGTGCTGTTTTGTGCATGTTGGCTCACTGGAAAAAGGCTCTGCTATACTAAATGGAACAGAACCTTCATTGATTACATCTGTGTTTAACTTACTATTTCATGTCAAAATGGCTGCTGTGAAAAAGGTCAATTGTCTTAATTAGTGTAGTGTAAGGTAGCTTACTATAAGATAAAATAATATATGTATAAGTGTTAGTGTGTATTAACTATACTTATTATATATACACTATACTATTATATTTTCATACTCCCCTTCAGGGTGCAATTAATGGCACCTCTGTGGTTGTTTTGGACTTGATATCTCCGAGCTCTGTGTTATGTTGTAAATAATCTGATGTGTACGTAATTTATTGGCCCGACCTCAGATTCACATGTAAGCTTACTCTGGTGAAGTCTATATAATGACCTTCTCTATGACATGTTAAGTATTTTCTTTTTGAGAGCATTTATTCTATGTTGGCCCCTTTTCCTCTTGAAATTGTCCCTTTACTGTTTTTGTAATACATATTCAAAACAAATACTTTCATTCTTTAACAAAAAACAAGTAAATATTCCTAAAATCTGAGCTCAATCAATATGAAATCTGCCTTAAATTGCAGTACAAAATGTTGCTTTTGCATTAGATGTTGACTTTATAGTTATAGTTAGTTATAGTTATTAATAGGGATCCTAAATAAAATACATAAATATACCTATATACACCAATTCATCAGAGATACACAGATACACACCCCTAGTAAACACATGTAATCGGGATGAAGCCAAAAGCTAATTTATTCAAAATGTAGCCTGTGCATGGTGTCTAGCTGCACAGTCAAGCACCAGCAACCTCCACAACAGCTTTTGTCAATAACAGCAGCTGTATCCATCTGCCTGAGCTTAAGGATGAAAGCCTGACACCCCAGGGTTGGTGGACAGCACCGTATCGACCTTTCGTCCTGCTGGAAGAGCAGAAGCGGTATCGACGTGCGGTATCGACGTACAGTATCGACAGAGTCAAATAAGTCACAGCACAGTACGGCAGATTATGGCACAGCATGCTGCCAGCACAGTAAGGCACGATACTCCAAGAGGAAAAGACTTCACTATTAAGTCCTCTGTTTCTGTAACCTGTTTCATAATGAGGCCATGAGGTTGGATCACCCACATAAAGTCACAAACACATGGTGAGTTTCATTGCAGGATGCCAGTTAATAGACTGTAGAGTAATGTTTAATGATCCCACCCCCACACTAATGCCTCGATTTTTTATTAACTGCTGTCCTCTCATGTTAAAGTAGCTTCGATGAGAAAAAATGGTGGAAACGTTTACATTAAAGTAAAACTACTTTGATTTTGGGATGACAAGGACATTGGACAATAAACGCTTCCTTTAATCATTCCAATGAAAGGTAAGTGAGATAATCCAGTTCAGGAGGACGAGAGAAGATGCAACAACCAATTTCAAGGGTGTCACAGAAAGTGATATAACGTACCCTGTAAGAAATTGGTGTTTTCAGACATTAGACACTGTACACACCTGGTAGGTCTCATTGTTGGACACCAATTCATAGATGGGTGCGGCCTTGGTGATCTGGAGCAGGACGGGCTCAGACTGCTGCCGTCCTTGCAACGCCCTCGGGCTCATGTGGCAGAGGTGACAGGAGCGCGGGCACTGGCCTTGGCTGGTGCAGTCCATGCGGACTCCGGCTGCCATGCGCTTTGCACCTGTGTCCAGCAGGCTGGCGATGTATGCGGGGTAGGTCAGCGTCCTCGGCTCCTTGTCGCGCTCCTCTGACTCCTCCGAAGGTGAGTTACCTGATAGTACAGAAGGGGAAAAAGGTTGGTTATCTCTTTTTAGGAAATAAAATATAAATAAGCAAATATCACAAAACGTCAACTATGAAAATACATGAATTATATACTTGTTATATATAAACTAGACGGATGGTGAGGTCACATGATCCTAATGAGATAATGTATTTAGGAATGAAAAAACTGAACTGAGATTTTTCTTTTGCCTTTGTAGCAATATTGCAAAACTACAAAGCATTAAATTCCCAAATCCCCCTTTCTGGAGACTTTTTAGCTTTTCTGCATCACAGGCAGAAAACATGAGCAGAAGTGTAAATATTTGGGCCATGGCTACAGCTACAGTCCTCAGAGTTCCCTTGAGCAAAGAAGGTGAATTGGGAGACCTGTACAGTAAATAAATACATTATTATCCCTTGTCTCAAACATCAATGTGAAACAGCTGCCAGCCCTCTGACCTGAGAACAGACAGATCTACAGTACATGTTTTACATCAGAGGTTAGACACGTAAGCTGTGCCAATTGTATGTAGGTCTCCTAAAGAAAAATAACTAACTTTTATTTTAAGCATTCACAAAGAATGCTGACTAAAGAAAACAGATTCTATAACTGCTGTCAAACCAAAGTCAGAAATCACTCTGATGGAGGTGGACGTGTCAATGAGACAACTTTACTTTCATCAAGCAGGAAAAAATATTGCTCCATTAACCATTACATGGCCAGGAGACAATCACTATGGGTGTTACGATGGCCATGTAGACAAAGTTCTTATTGGACATTGCTTGTGAACGGTTGCCGTTTATTTTTTAGTTAGAGTTCTGTACCCACCAGGTTCCTGAAAAGTTGACTTTTGCAAAAGTGTGTTGAGTTAACTTTTGTATTATGTATGTAAATATGCGAATAAAATATTCCACCCATAAAACGTTATTTTGCCTTAGAGTGGGACGTCCACTTGCGAGCAGAGATAGTGAGCAGCGAGAGAGGGATACATGCCTCATGCAGAACTTTTACACTATTCTTAACACTATTTTTAAAAGGGGGAAATTTGTCAGATGACCATTTTGAGAGACTGCTAGCAAACGCAAGCAATTTAAAAAGCTCAAGCACCAATTAGGGAATAGGCTTGTAGTGCGAGCTGCCTTTGATGAACTACAACTCAGGTTTATGAGCCATGGGATGATGGGAAAACACAAGCCCAGGGACCACATGTGCACAAGAATGAAGGCAAAGAGAAGGCCATTTCTTTTGAATGTGTAATGTGAATTATTGTGTGCATTAATGTTTACTTTTTGTTTCACAACTCTGATAAAGTAATGTTTTGTTGCGCTTTCATTTTCTTTTTATTGAATGTAACAGATTTAATTCCTTAAATGAATATAAAATAAATATATACATAGTCACACATAATACCTCCAAACAAACTCTCTTTCTCATACACCCACATTCAAACCCACTGAACACTTGCTGCACATCATTTCTTGCACTTAAGAATTTAGGAGGACAAACAACATATCTGTGTCTGACTTGATGACTGATAACAATGAGCAGTCAAATACAAAAGCTAAAGAGCGGGCACCAGACTGTCTCTGTGGATAATGAGCGATGCGATACACATTTGTGTACGTGTGTGTGTGTGCCTGAAAGTAGGTGACCATCATTAAAAAGAGATTGAGAAAGTTCTACAATAACAATACTCAGTGTTTGCACTGGTTTGTTAGTAATTAACAGCATAATGATAACACTTCATCTCCCACACACCTGTGACATACACACACACTTCACACCCACCGAGTCATTAAGTTTCACAGGATTTCCAAGTAATCTCATGAATGACAAGCTACAGTAAATTTAATTCAGCTCAATAAAGGATAATAAAAAGTCAAAAAACTACAGTGTGAATCTGTAGACATTGTGTTTTTTGTTGTCAGTGTTGGGGAGATCACTTTTGAAATGTAATAGGTTACAGATTAATAGTTATTATGCGTAACTAGTACTCCTGTTATGACCTTTCAAAAGTTGAATTTTGAACACAAGGGAGCAGTTTCACAAAGATGTTTCAGACTGGTGTATAGTGTTGGACTAATATTAATTTTGCTCTTAGATCAGTTTAATTAACACATTTTAAGCTTAAGAAGTTCTCCACCCCACCACAATGTTAACTCAGTGAAGTGAATTTCAGTGAAGTTTTTATCAGTGGCACTAGCTGACCAGTGACAGAAAAATATATAATAATAACAATTAACTATTAATTTATTTATACAGCACTTTTCAAAACAAAGTTACAAAATGCTGGAACTAGGATTAAAAATATTTAAGGACTCAATAAGGCAAAAATAAATTCAGTAAAAATCACATGGACGTGAGGTAGAATTAAAAGAATAAAAGACCCCCATCAGTAAAAATAAGTACTAATTTAACTACGTACTAGCATTGTCAAATAATGCTCCAAGGTTTCTGTCTGAAATTTGATGACAAGGATCCAAAATTGTTTTGTAGAACAAGAATTTACCCAGAACGAGTTTTACTTACGACTAAACTAGAAAGCAGATGAATGCAGACATCCATCTAAAATATGACTGTTTGTTAGATCTAAACCAGTAACTTTGTGAAACTGGCCCATGGTCACTAGGATATTTCAAACAGAGTCAGGAAGTAGTAAGAAAATATGGTGTGTATAAAACCTAAACCATCAAAATACAAAATGAAAGTAAAAGTACTTCAAGCCACTATGTACAGAACTTTTATTGGGATTTTAATACCTTGTAATGTATTGCTTGTCATGACATACATTTTTGTTTTTTGCATATAAATGAGAAAATGCAAGTTTTTAGCCCTTTCATCTTAAAGAGGTGAGATCTGAATATTAATTTGAAAAAGTGGCTTGTCAAACCTAACAAAAAGAAATGGAGACCCTGAGCCAAGCACACATTGGCGCACTAGAACCACCAAAAGATATAAAGGAAATAACAACAACAGAACTGAAGCCAAGAGAAACATGACTACTCCTGGTGCCATGTTCTTGAAACACTGTGGTGCACCTGGGCCCTTTATATAAAATGACAATCAGACCAGACGGGGTACAAGTCAAAGGAAAGGATAACACAATTCAAATAAATGTCAGATAAGAGCAGGGGGGCACATAACAACTCACAAATACCTAATATGCTAAACTAAGACAAATGACACCCAACCTGGGAAATTTAACCGTCAGGTATACTGAATGAAAGTCTCCTATGATAATCCAGCTGCCTCCGGATCCAGTAATGGATTGTAAACCAACTAAATTGCAGTTTAATTTGTGTTTGTATACATCCCACAAAATCAGAACATTCCAGGTCTAATAATATTGTTGATTTGTACTTCCCTTGCTAGTCGTGTCTTTTTGCATGCGTGTTTGTGTTGATCATGACCTTGACAATGTTAGCATGCAGCTCTGGGGCCTCCTGATTGGGTCACTGAGTCAAATTGACAGATAAACCCTTATCAATTGGAGGAATGTGTAGGTAAATTAGGTCTGCTAGAGGGGCGAGTCACATCAGGGGAGAACAAAATCAAACCGCTCACACGTGTTGACCCCTGAGCGGCATTGGTGTGTGTGCGTGAGCGTAAATAAAATCTCTAAGTAGAGGCACTCTGCAGGCCATAACTCTGCCTGACTAATCAAAGGCGATAAAGATGAGGATTAGGCTTTTGTTTGTAGTGTGTAAGAGGGTTGGTCGAAGAAAAATCAACGAGAAATAGAAAACACACCTCAGAGTTTCAAGACGAATATCCAGAACCAAGTTGTGAAATGCAAAATATTTGCATTCACAGACTTGTCCCTCTGTATGTTGCCAAGAATGTCAATGTCCTTGCTCTTCTGACCAGCCAAACTTTAATCTATCCTTGTCAAACTGGCTCACTTCCCACTAATCAGCTCTCATCACTCGATCTTCACTTGCCATGTCCTGGCAGATGGAAATTAAATGTGGCAGTTATATTAGGACAGCTGGGTGCCTTTTAGGGCAAAGAAGATTGGCAATGATTAGTTCAGTTTAGTCTTGGTTTAGTTCAGCAGCGTTCAGTGTCAGCTGGGACCACGGGGGATATTGAAATGGATGAGCAGCCCCGGCCTGAAGACACCTGATGGCCAAACATACACAGCACATTATGGCACTAAACCCTCTCCAAATAACGTCAACTTTACAATTTACTCGCCACTGCTGGTATTGTCATCTCATAGGAGGGCCACATATCTTTTATCACCACTTTATCATGAAACCCAAAAACCTGCTCTCTTCTTATCAACCCTTTGCACACAAACAAACTACATGTTCTGAAATAGAATTGTGCTTTTATTATATTATATTTTTGAAATCATGCTGCAGGCTGGACGGAGGAGGATGGAGGGCTGGAAATGGCCCCCGGGCTGGCAGTTTGAGGCCCCTGGCATAGATACAGTATATTACCATAAAACTTCCTTTATTTGGAACAGGAATCTATGTGACAGGCATAAAATTAGCGGAACGATTATAGTGTGGAGAATCTAACCAATGTAATGATGTGCAGCATGTCCATATTGAGTTTAAAACTTTATATTTGTGTAGGCAATCTAAACAGCTTAGAACTCACTCAATTGGGCAAGCCGGTGGGTTTTAAGAGGTTTTCTACATTCAGAGAATTTCTTCAAAGATCACCTGTTGGTCCTAGTTTTTGAGGAGGCTTTTTTGACCAACCCAAAAATGCCCACCATTTGTGACCTCGTAGGAAAACTGCCACTTTCACAAAAACAGGAAAACACTGTAAAAACAGGATATTACTATTTTGTTGTGACTTGTTAACAGCACTCAGTAATAACACACAAGTTGTTACTTTTGTTTCTGTGCCTTCATAAGTGGACACAACTGCTGTTTTGCACATGACAACTGTTGTTCCCTTTAAAATTGCCCTCCTGAACAGTGTGTGAAAAGCCTCTCTTGACCACTTAGACACTCAGACACACATCAAGAGTCACTTTAGAGTCACCCAACCAGCTCCTCTGGAGGAGAATCAAAGTCGTGTGGTCGGTTACTGCTTAATGAGTGTTCACTTATTTCCTGACAGACTGCTTCAGTGTTTACTGAATTGGAATTTATGTGTGACGCATAACGTGCATCCATCCCCTTTTAAGTGGCTTTTTAAGTAGACTTCATGCTCCTCATAATCACACTGAGTATACTACAAGAAAAAAGTGGCCACTATGTGAACTTGATTCTCACTCTTAGTTCATCAAATATGGCAGCTTGGTCAGTGGCCCAACGCTTCAAACTAGGATGCTATAGCTCCCCCAGCGTCAGTTTTGCATGTGCAAGTTAGCAACAATTAATATGCAACATCTAGTAACAGAGATAAATATGCAATGCCCAGTTAGACATTCAAAATAAAGCACGCTGATAAACATTTATTAATGAGTTAAATGGTCACAGCTTGGTTAAACAATATATGTATACCACTTACACAGTGGTATATATTGTATAATGGTATACATGGTACAGTGCAAGTAATGTAACTTGTAACACTGACTTTTGGTTTCCCAGGGGACACGAACAGCTCCTACTACAGCGTCCTACTTTGAAGCGCAGGGCCACTGACCGAGCCGCCATATTTGACAACTTGTGAGTGAGAAAGGGCTGTCAAGGAACATGGGTGCGTGACGGTTTGATGCAAATGAGTGTCTTTGTTCCAACCGCTCATCTTCCCAAGGTGAACTACAGGTTGTGAAAATATTATTTTATCTAATGCTGTATTCTTCTGTCACACAAAAGAAAACAAGAGAACACCATTCTCGTCTTTGAACTTTGCGTAACCTCTTTCTCCTTTTGTCATTCTCCGCCTTCCTTTCTTTGTACAGCATCTCCTCTTTGTGATTCCTCCCCCACTCTATCACCCAGTAAAAAGCACGATAGCACCTTTTTTCACAATGCAAATACATGTGTGGTAGGTGTGAGGGAGGAAAGCTGTAATGTAATATTCCTTCTCAGCATCTCCCTACTAAAACAAGAAAACAAATCTCTCTTCTCTCACATTTTCTGACACTTTCTCCGCTTTTGCATTCTCACCATAACTCTCTTTTGCTCACTTTCTCATTTCCACCTTTTTTCATCTGACAGTCTTTAGCTGTCTTTTAGTCCAATAGGTGCATTCGCACTCTTATAAGCACCTGTAAACTGCTGTCAACTTCAACCCACGCACACACGCCGGCTTTTAGTTATTCCTAATGACTGGCAGTATATTGCTTTGAAGAAAATACATTGAGTAAAATACACACACATGCAAGCACACATACACAAAGCTCATTAAATGTAATCTGTGTTTGACAGAGTCAGACGTCTCACAGAGAAAAGTGATGACAAGACAAAATAAAGTGAAAGAACCTCAAAATCCTCCTCCTCCTCCTGCACTTCGTTCCTCCACAAATACAGTTTTGGAACCACATTTGTCTGGACGTTACCCAATTTGATTTATTTCTGACCACAAGGGTTGAGCCAAGAGTACCTTTGCGAGTCTGTGTGAGTGAGTCCGTGTATTACTTTCATGCTTGTGTAAACATATTTCAGTTTTAGAAGTGCTGAAAGTGATTTAGGTCAGTCCTTATTTCTTTAAGGGGTAGATTGTTGCTTAGATCTTGGGGTTAGCATTGCAGCCAGCTGAAGGTTTACAACTAGGTGAAGATTAAAGCTCCACTAATCAACATCTTTTATATCAAACAATTGCTTAATGGTTACATGTAATGCAAAGTGATGACCCTTGCTTTTCAGTTCCACTCACCTTTATGTGATCTCATTTGGCTGATTGTTTTAGTTTTACGACACGCTAACTCTTTCAGCAGTAGCACCAGTCAGCTCTTTTTTAGAAACAGAATGCAAAAAAGTTTAAGCGAAAGTTAATTTGCTGGTACCAAAACAAGAGACAGACAGAGTTAGCGACCTATAACAGCTATAAAGCCAGATATTTTCCCCAGCAGTTGCTAGAGACCAAAACTGGACTAAAAAGGAGAATGAATATAGACTTAAATGTACCAGGTGTCCAGAAACTTGGCACCAAAGAAATGCTAAATAGGTGACAAGGCAATATGTAAGATTTGTCTCATTCAGCTAAAATTGCAACAGTAACACTTGTTACAAATGCTGGGGCGTCCTTGCTGCAGCACTGGGTTCGACTTCAACCTGTGGCCCTTCGCTGCAATGTCATCCCCCCTCTCTCTCTTTGCCCTCTTTCCTGTCACTCTTCAGCTGTCACTATCAATTTAGGTGCAATAAAAGCCCCCCAAATATATATATATATATATATAAAAAAAGTCAAATGCCGCTGATTTTATAGTGCGTTTGGGAGTAGTATGGCATATGAGAAAAAAAGTTGTATAAAGCCTCTTGTGGGTCTAGAGGGAGCCGGCAGTAAGTATGATGATTGCCTCTAAGGCTGAGGACCCTTCAAGTCACAACGGTTTATATGTGGTCTATTATAAATTTTAAAAAGAAATCTGGGGCTATGTAGTTAGAAGGAAGTGAGCCTAGACCTCCGTAGCCCACTCCTCACCTGCTTAAAGCTGGTACCTTGAGACTACATTAGCTGCTACTAGCATGACACACCAAAATCTCCAACGGAACTGTTAGTAGTTAGTTGTTAACTTAGGCGCCAGGTTTTGACAGAGTACTCCTCTGACACTGTAGCTGTGGTGAGGGTTAACGTTTTAAGATATTTGTCGCAACAGAAGGCTTGGACATGGCCTGAAAACCAATCTTTGATACCAGCTGAGACCTAGCAGGCTTCACTAAACTGTAGACACAGGACAGATGTATGATGGGAAACTCACAGCAGAGTATGTATTAGCATGTGTGTTTATCCATGGGTTTGTGTGTGTGCGTGTGTGTGTGCGTGTGTGTTTGTTGGTATGAAACTGGGGATTTGGGGCGGCTTTGACCCGCGCTGTACCAAGTGGAATGACTCATCATCTCTATAGTACACAACAGATGGAGCTCAGAGCTATTCAGATTCATATAATACCTCTCCATCCACCCCTTCCTCCCACACTCGTCAATGAGAGAAAACTCCCGTTCATCTGCCACTGACTGACTCAAGTCAGTCCTCCTGTTTACAAAAATATACTTTCAAGTCTATAAATGTTTATGGGTATGAGAGAGGGGAAGAAAGAGAGACACAGGGAGAGAAAGCTCTACTTAAGCATGTAATCTTCCAAAGTTGTTTGTGTTAATATATTACAGCGTTTTCGAGTGAAAGCCTTCATTTCCTGTCTTTTGCGAGCCCTCGGATCCTCTCCATTATATCGCCTTTCATGAGACCCCTTTGTGAAACGGTGACTCATTAAATCATCATTCATCTTTGTGATCAAAGCGCTATGATTTTAGCCTCTGACACCATCAGCCTCATTTTTAACGAAGGCGTTTAAACTAAATGCCTGACTTGACACCTCCTTGCTCCGGCGTTTCCCAGCGTGAACCCATCTATCCTCCATCCTGTGTGAAATAATACCATTTACAGGGACTCCACTGACTTCAGTAATTGAGACGTACCCGAAGTAGCCACTAGATGATGCTAGTGGATCACTGACATGGCAGGATGTTTTGGAAACGGAAGATATCGGTGTGCATGCTCCACTGTTCAGCAGACAAAAGCAGGGCAAATCATACCTAACCTTTTAAATGTGCTTGGCCGAGATGAACATTATATGGTTATGGAACGTAATCATGAGCTCCTGCTGATCTGAGAATGTTGGAAATCAAAGGAGGCAGTAGCTTAGTAAATGGGAAAGCAGTGAGATGGAAAGCTGCATTAAAAAGGGGGAGTTTCGGAGGGATCACGCCTATTGTATGCAGAGGAGAAAAATGATAAACAGAATTAGAGGCAGCAAAGAGGAAACTGAATGAGACACAGATAAACAATGCTCTGGGTATGCTGTGTGTCTGTCTGTGTGATACATTCTGAACTCCAAACCTGCAAAATGGAATACATCAGAGTGCTTAAACAAATCTGTGTGACAGGCAAATCTTCTTAGATGTGTTGTGCAGTTTTCTCTGCATGTGTGTGCATGTGTGTGTGTGCGTGTTTGAAGCGGCACCTTCCCAGGCAGCCACATGCAGCTTGTACCCTGATATTTCACGGCGGCGGTGTGACGCTCTGCCCGTATCCAGCTCAAGCAAATTGTAAATAAAAAACCGTGCATCTTTCCCTCGGCTGCAAAGCCACGCTGAGATTTGGCGCGATTGCTTCTGGGTGGAGGACGCGAGGAAAGGAAGGCGAGGCAAAGGATAGATATTTGTTTGTCATTGTGTTTGTGTGTGCGGAGGGGAGGGAGGGGAGGGAGCAGCGCAAATTTGTATGTTTTTGTGCAAGTGAGAAACTGATAAGTTGAGATGACTGACAGTGTGAGACGTGTGTGTGTGTGTCTGTGTGTGTGTGGTGTCGGAGGATGTGCATTAGCATGTTTTCGCTCTGCAGTGCAACAACACTTGAACTCCCCTGTGAATCCATGTCAGCAGCACAATCAACCACTTCAACACGACGATCAGCAACAACTCCCAACTCCCGGCAAGCTGAATACATCATAGATATCCATGGACAGAGATGTCAGCTGTGGCACTGTGGTAAAAATAACTACATTATTTGGTGATTGGACAGGTCATCATTTACCCAAAAGGCCTGAGTTTGATCCCTATGTGGCCAAGTATCCTTCAGCAAGATGCTAAAATGCTGCTAACTGTCTGACCTGCACCTCAACAAATGGGCAAAACACGTTTATCTGTCGTATCAATTAAGAAATCATTAATTGACCATTGTAACAGCTCATTAACCTGAAATTTATCACCAACCTTGCATTAAGGACTCAGTAATGGGGAAAGAATGAAGCTGAGGAAACATATTATAGTAAGTTGCTTGATCCTTTACTGGTAATTACTAATCTGTTTACTGGTGAAGAATGGGTATTTGGATAAATAGCAGTTACGATAACTCAACAGTCTACAAATATTTACTTTTATTATTCAAAAACCATGCATTCAGAAGGCATATATGGCTGAATTATTTAAATTATGGGCTGCAAATGGATGTGTTACTGATTTCTTCCCTTATAGAATGAATTAAATATATCAGAAAGGAGAATTACAAACCAAGGCATATTTCAATGTTCAGACAACTAATGGAATTAGTCAAGTACAGAATGCAGGATACACACTGCAGCACAATATTGCTTGTTTAGCTGCTGGGTATTTTCAATAGTTTCCATCAGTGTAGCTCACAGGGATGCACTGCAGTCTGTAAAGCGGCTTTATGTGTGAGTGGTGCTGACTGATGCGTCTCAAACTATCAGGAGGTCCACTGTGTTTGCTGCGGGCCGCATATGCTAAACCATCTCCTGTGCTCACTGCTGTGCCTCCTGAACTGGTGATGCAATTTTCAAATTTAGAAATGATTCGGTTGGCACATCCTACATGAACATACACTTTTCGGCCCAAATGAACAGTTAATTGTTTTTCTTATTTAACATAAGAACTCTATTTTTCTTTCTGCCCTGGCTCTTATCACTGATTCAAAGTGAACGTAGCTCAGTTGGACAAAGGTGAAATCATAAATGAGGTAACAGTTGTTTAATTAAATCTGATTAAACTATGGGATGTCTTAGTGGACTAGTGGTGAGAGCAATTCCATGTAACTTCAATGTCCCTGGTTTGACTTTGCCAGTGGACCTTTGTTGCATGTTGAGTTTAATGTCTAAGTGTTTTTTCAACTAAGCGACCTGCGGCTTAGTCTGTTTGCTGAGGCATGGAGCAGGCTGGGAGTTCTTTATTTCGATGCTCATTTTCATCACTTCCTGTTAGGTACCGCTTCTCCTGCTCCTGTATCTACACATTCACTGTCTAATAAAAGCTAAATGCCAAAATAATAAAACACACATATCTGATCAAACCACCCTCACGCAGTCCTGATAAAGCAGATTAGCTGAGTTTTTGAGTGTTTTTTCTGAACTCATGAATACTTAATGTAATAGAGAAGTATTTACAATTTTCAGGGGCTTTACATCTAAACATGAAAGATTGAAATGATGATTAATTTGACGTTTGTGTTTTTAGCTGGTCTGCTATAGTATTTCATAGTATTATATTATTTATTTCCTTGTGTAATACAAAAAGGAAATCAGATGATTCAGGTCGGGTGAGCAGACAATTGTAAAGAAGTGTCCTCGATTCACTTCCACACACTGTATTGTGTACTGTATGAATTTGGTTGCTCTCACTTCAGTTTTCACCATGAGAGTTATAGTTTTGCAGTCACATGTCTGTCATCTAAGTATAAATCAAACCATGAAATGTATTTGTGAATCATTTTCAGATGGGCATGTATTCAAAATTCCTCTCAAATTGTAGTATTTCATTCATACACTGTAGGGCAAAGTAGCTAAACTACAGTGGGACATTGCAATCACAGGAAAAAGTGATGTCTTATTTTCTAAGAGATGTTAACTTATGGTAGAATATTAGATTTTATATTAGATCACTTTCTGGCCATGACGTTTCCACCCACCTGCTTCTATGACTATTTTAATACTTTGTGCAAAAAACTAAATAGAAATGCCAAACGTTTAAGAAAAAAAGGCTTTGGTGGAAAAGTTGGAAGGGCATCAAAAGCTGATGGAAAAGACTTTTTCAAATAAATGTGTTAACAGTGAGGTTTTTGAGACCCGTTTTTGCATGCATGAGTGAAAGGATTGCAAAAAAAAAAAAAAATCCATTCTCCTTACTCAGGCATGGATCAACGGATAAAGAAGATAGAAAATATCTGATCTTACATCATACTACAAAACTTAAACTTCTCCTGAAGTTCAAGTTCATGCAACGATGCATCTGCCCCCTACCCTTTTTACCTTTTCAGGCTTTCTCAGTCAGGCCAAGCTGGGCGAAGCCCTTATCATGCATCCAACCCACCTACAAAACTAGACATGCAGACACACACAGAGAAGCTATCTGCAGCAGTATCAGCAGACAAGGCTTGCTAAGCCTTGATGAAAGCTTGATGTTTCAAGCAGTATGTGGTGCATGGCGGGCTGTGAGCAGACACCGTTTGTCTAAGTGCTGATTAGGGCTGCTGACCACGGCCTGACAGGCCCATTAGTGACATCTCCTTTATGGACGCTGAAGGGCCCAGTGATGCTGCCCATCTGTCAGTGTGTTTCTGTACATGTTCATCAGCTTCACTTTCTTAACCTTTCACTCTGTCTCCTCATCCTTCCTCAGGCATGATTGTCTCTAGGGCTTTCACAGTTTTCCTAGCAAGGTGTACTGTAGGCCTACATGAATATCACAGTGTCAAGTGTTCTGTTTATGCATGGAAACACCTCTTCAACTGACAACAACCTGGCCTCACTAAGCTATCAGACACAGAATTAAAGTAACCCGACTGCGCCAGATGACTTGTCGATGAAGTTGTTGTTGAAAACTTGGCATAAGCCATTTATGAGCTATTGGTGAACCTAGCAGTCTTGACATGACAAAAATAATTTGTCAACATGGTCAAGAACCGGGCATCTTCCGACGTAAAGGCAAAAAAATTACGAGTGACAAGCTAAACAAATCATTATCAAAGTCAGTCTCCGGCATGAAAGTCAGATCTGCTACGCAACCATTCACCACTCAGACCTCTGCAGCGTTACTTTCAGCCATTCCACATAACCGAGAAGCTAGCCTTAGATTGGTACTGAACACTGGCAGTGGATGTATATCATTTGTTACCAAATTTTGAAAAATGAATGGAACTCTTAGAAATAATGGACTTGAAAGTACGATAGCGTATTAGGGGGAAGTTTCTGGCAGCCGGGGGAAGTTTCTGGCATTATCTCAGAGAATATCCAAGTTTTTGCTACCAAATTTACAACTTTAATCTTGGAATATTAAGCATTTAGAATGCCATCATTATAAAGACTGACTTTCTCTCAGCATCCCCACTGTGAATACCACTGTCCATAAAACACTATTTTTCTGAGATTTTTCCCCCCCATAAATTTGTGACTTTAAGCTCAGACTCTTTTTGTTGCAAATTTATGACTTCATAATCTCAGAAATTATCCAAGCTTTTTTGAAGAAATGTACGACTTCTCTGTATCTTACCCCATTCCCCTGGCTCTGCAATTATTTACATATTTTTGACCTACAATAACCTTAATATGCTGAAGGTACTCACACAATAAACCTTACGTAGAATGTAAGCCAGTATCCACCACACTGTGGGAATGTAACTGTAATCATTGCCACTGATATTTAATTTATACTTCTTGCTTCATCTCTCTTTGTTTCTACCTTTCTTTTCTATCTGCCCCATCTGCTGTTCAACCTACAACATGATGGGTTTGTTGAGAATTTTTAGCCAAAGGGATTTATCAGTTTTACCTCCTGCATGCCTCACAGTCAAACATTACACCACCGGCACTTTTTCTCTCAGATCTGTGAATTGTTGCGGGCTATAATGCTGAGCGGTGTGAGCTCGCCTGGTACTAAAGACCAGAGTAATGTAGTGTGGCAAAATGTTTCTTAGCTGATGGTGGTCTCCGTCTGTTTCTGTTGCAGCTCTGTAAGAGAGGAAGGCTAGGAGACTTTAATGAACCTGAGATCCAGGAGAGAGACAACTCAATAAGGTGTAATGAACTTAGAATCTGCTGGTGGCTGAGAAATAACATGAAGCATGACTAGAAAATGCCAGGTTTGAATCAGTGAAATGGCACTGCCTGAGACCTTACAAGTGTGAATATCTGTCACCGACTACAAAAGAACTCCTCTTTGACTGATGACCTTTTCCTTGTGCTTGCTTTTATTAAACAGGATCAGGATTTTCCGATTTAATGTCTGGTCGTTTAATTCAAGAAAAAAATATAGTACATTCTCTTTTATTGTATTCATATACAGTGTAGAGAACATGACTTTTATCACTTTGTGCTTGTGTTTCCCTATTATTCCGGGCTTTAAATTTGAAATGATAGTGGGGCTAGCTATTAAATTCACAGGGGGAGTAAAAATCCAAATGTGAAATTTAAACATTAAAATGCATTCTCGACATGTATTGTTCATGTATCGTATGAATAGTACATTTTCCATTATATGAAAAAGACAATTTCACAGTTTAGCATTTGCAAATAAATATTTTCACATTTAATTGAAGGTGGAAAATACTGAATAGGAATAATTATAAAGTAAAAAAACATCCATGCCAAAAGAAAGCAATGTAGTATTAGACCTTTCTAAGAGAGTATTCTTATGAACAAATAATGGGGATAGATTTCCATTACTTCCCACTTATCATTAACAAGCTGAAAACACATGAAAGGTCATCAGGCTATTGTTGTGAAAATTTCTGCTCAGATAGTTTGAGGGGGTGTGAAAAGGCCACAGTACATCAGAAAACTCAAACAGCTTCTAAACAACTGTAACGACATTCAGATGAATGAAAAACAGTTACTGCTGTTATGTCACGAACACATGCAGATTTAATGCAGCAGTGCACCAAAAGTAAAACAGAAGAAAAGAAACATCTCCATTCTAATAGAGATGTTTATGCTTGTTAACACTGACAGTTTTTGATGATCACAAATAAAGCCTTTCCTCAATGACAGTTTAGACATCAGCATCTATTTCTTAGATATTATATCATTATGGTTTTTCACAAGGGAAAACAAGTTATCTGCATTAATGGAGAGCCAATTTAAAGCCTCCACCTCACTTTACACAAACACACTGCTCGAACAACTGGTTGCGAGACTGTTCTGAGTTTAAAGGGGGATAGAGCAAGTAAGAGCAAATGTGACAAGCAAATACTCCGAATGGTGAAGTACAGCACCCGTTTAAAACGTGTAATTTCCATAATAACTACATTCGTGATGGTCACTTAATACATGTAGTTGATCTTTCCAGACTCTCCTGAAGGTATAATTTCTCTTTAACATTTCTTAAGGCTCATCAAATGACAGGAGAAAGATAAGACAAAAGACAATAGGCTTGAGAGCCAAAGTAGCTCTTGCGGAAGAGAAGATATGACATGAAAAGTTTTACAACTTTAGAAAGAAGAAGAATAAAATATAAAGACAGCCAAGTTCATAAAGGTGTTAGTATAGTGATATTTTGTAATTTTGTCCTAAAGAGTAAAGACTGCATCTGACCCAGCTGACCCATCCTAAGTCCCGCCCCTTTTTCATGTGTGCTCCAATAATAGTTGAGCAAGCCTTGGTCAGACCCTCGGTCAACTTTCCCCTTTCCTGTTAGATATGCTACGTGCTAGGCTTGTCTATGTTGAAAAGACAACCACATTTTGAAGACGATTAAAAGATAATAGCGATTTACCGGTCTATATAGTCATCTTAAATTAGCTATTGTTAACGTGTGAAAAAATGCGTGCTAACTAGCTAGCTAATCTACATAAATCATTAGCTAGCTTATTACATCTGATATCTAATGTTAGCAAAATGTTAGACAATTAGCTAGTTAACTATTACTGTAGATTAGATAAGTAGTTAAGCGTTTGACTTAAGGTGTAGCTATACAGTATGTTGCTTTTATCTTTTTATCATCCTTCATCACAATTTGGTTGCCTTTTCAACATAGACACGCATAGCATATTTAAGTGAAGGAAAGGAGAAATGTAACAAAGATTCCAAAAGGGGCAGGTCCATCAACAAATTTAAAGATGGACAACATGACAGCTCTATAAAAGTAAAGCCAAAACATCTTGGCCATCACTTTTGTCATGGTCCAGTTCAGCTCCAGATGCGTTTCCGTACGAGACCAAATGACTAGTCAAAACATCCATTCCAGTCCGATTCTTCACAACCACTCCGATATCATCAGCATAAGCCACAGCAGTGGCTCCATGATCCTGACCCATACATGCTCCAGACAAAAGACTGTCATCATTGATGTGCTTGACCAGAGGACTGACCGCCAAAATACAAAGAGCTGCGCTGAGAGGACAGCCCTGCCTCACACCTCTCTCTACACCAAAAAACCCAGACAAACAATATGTCTGCCATATGACCTAAGGTGACTGTTGTGTTTTCTTTTTCCTGCTGTCCCCAAGTGGCCAAAAATATTTAACGCATTTTTAATATTTTCTTTTGACTGAGTATTGGTTTGTCCAGTTTTCTCCGGATGGAGAGCAGTCTGACTGCTGTTAACCAAACAATTAATTTAGCTTTGATGTTTTGATTTCTCCTTACTTTATCTCCAGTGACCTTACCCCGCACTGTATAATAAATAAATAATACAGCTACAGTATGTTCCAGTTAGAGAGAGATGGGGATACCATTTCTATCACAGCACTATTAGATGATTTAAGGTAAAGATGTTTTAATTTTTTCCCTAACAATTTTACCTTGTGAAAACTTTAAGTCCAGAGACCACAAAACATGTTTGCACAAAATGTAGCAAAAATGTGTTTTATGCCTGGTAATTTAAAGTAAAGTGTTTACCGCTTCAACATCTTTCCACTCTTCATGAAAGTGACTGGCAACGCTCTGAGTGCTCGTAGAGGTGATCTGCCGGTGCTGAATAACAGTGTCCTACAGCCGGTGAGAGAAATGTCTCTAGCACTCATCGACAATCCAGAGAAATAATTTGACTGTCAACAGAAGTACAACTGCTTCTCTTGAGTGACAAAAACCCACTGAAGTGAACATTTATTTATGTTAATGGCAGTTTTTAGGAAGAGTCCTATGCAACTCACCAGAAGTTCCTGGTTAAATTTTCCCCAGCAAGTTCCCTTTCCCTTCCAACTTGAGGGCGATCACCTTGGACATGCTTACTACAGTGTGCCTACTGGAGTTTCTACTTGCATGGGACACACACACACACACACACACTACACAGAACACTCACAAGAGAGAAAAAAAATTCACCAATGAAAGGTGAAGACCATAAAGGTCGACGTTGCCATGGGGAATTTTTTTTTTCACACCGATAAAGATCAATTTAAGCGTCTGAGGCTGTTGGTAATAAGATATAAGATGGTTGTAGGGAGACTTGTCTGCCAAAAATCTATAGCAGGGGCCATCCATTTTACCCTGCCAACTGGGAGTTACAGTGAAGACTCAACAGCCAGCACACACACACAAACACACAATATAATAAAATGGTTTACACCTGGTTCTAGTTTCTCTGGGAGCTGCCGGTGTGGAGCTATGTGTTGGGATATTTTTATTTGAAACTTTCCCTGTTTTTTATCATCTACATATTTATTCTTTCACTGTTATTCTGCTGTGGGTGGCCATGCAGGTGCATTTGGGGCTAGGCCCTTATCTCTCCAAATGAGACTGGCAGCTGGCATTTTCTTCACACAGAGATTACAGAGAGGGCGAGGGAGGGAAAGTTTTCTTCCACACTACTTTTATCGGATGTGGCGCTGACCTTCACAGTGGGGTCTAACACTGCTCCAGCCACTAAACTCTTGACTCATCCAAACAAGCTGAGGGAGAAATTGAAAACGGAGGATAAAAGTCGTGTGAAAGGCATCTGAAAGTTCTGCACCGCGGCGCCATGCTTAACAATATCATCCACACATCAACCCCTGTTACCCTCAGACACAGCCAGCACGAATGTCAAACAATCGGTATAAACAAAAACTGTATTTCTGGGTAAGATGATCTTAATATTTAAACTTAAGGGGTGCCCGGTTAGCTCAGTCGGTAGAGCTAGCGGCCCAGGTTCGAATCCGACCTGCGGCTCTTTGCTGCGTGTCATCCCCTCTCTCTACCCACCTTTCCTGTCTATCTTCGGCTGTCCCTTCCTAATAAAGGCATGAAAAGGCCAAAAATATAAATTTAAAAGTTTCAAGTTTGGATTAACTATTGCTGTCTGTTTGAGTTAAATCAAGTAAAAGAACTGTTGTGTTTTCGTTACCTTAGAACGGACAAACTAAACACTGGCTGTAGATAGGGCCTTTCACGTTCTACAACACACAGCCTGTTCTCATTGCCAGATTGTCAAATACAAACACCAGCAGTGTTCAGTTAGTTGCAATCTGACACTTTACATTGGTCCTTTAAACTGAACAAACCAAATTACCATGGAGCCACACCAGGTATTAGTTGGCATGGTGGCTCAGTGGTTTGCACACATGCCTCCTAACTTCAAGGTCCTAAATTTAAAAGCCTGTCATGACAGATAGTATTCAGGTCTTGCCTGTGTGTTTTCTTGTCTAGAAACAAGGTCAGAGGTTCCCCGTGTAGTTTTTTTGTAAACAAAATTTATATTAACATTCAGTGTTACTTGACAAAACACATTGTGTCTATTCCTGAGATCTAACAAATGTGTTGAGGGCAATTTCTTCCTCATCAAATTTTAAAGAATTTTCAATCCAGCCTCGTTTACATCCATATTTAGTAGCTTGCAGTCTTCTTTTTCTCTGTCTTGCTGGCGCATTGCAGGATATCTTGGCGTGTCACTGCCACATGTTGATCAGCAGAATAGTGTGACACCATTGGTAGGAATGGACACTGCATCACCTGCATGTGCATGTGTCCTCATGTGAGTGCACAGGATAAATAAAATGGGGAATGGCTCTTAGAAAAACAGCTGCATGGTGCTAAGTTAATCTCCACAGTAGAGCTTTGATCGGGCTCAAAAAACTCTCTCCCAACCCGTCCCAAGCCCCCAAAAATTCTGTGCAAGAACGAACCGAGCCCGAGCCACGGAGGCAGTTGTTGGCCCAAGCCTGACCTGAACACAAATTTCCTCTAAAACAAAAAATAATAATAATTTAGATTATAGTGCACATTGATTTCCAAATGAATAAATAACTAACTCACTCATTAATTACAGTTGCATACGTTATTAATAAAACATTAATTATATTTGAAGAAAAAAATTCTAATTCTGTCCGAGCCCAACCCAAACCCAACCTGGGCCCAACCCACAGCAGCAGTTGTGGCCCCAAACCCGATGGGTTGGGTCGAGTCCAAGTGGGTTCAAGCAGAGACTCAAAGCTCTACTCCACAGGGAAGCTTTAACACCTTAATCTTATTTTAAGTAATGCAATCGACTAGAACTGAGCATTAATTGGCTAGCAGTGAAATTAACTACACCAAATTAAATTCCTTGAAATTAAACTTTTTTATCTTATCTTAAGACTTCTGGTAGCTGGACATGCAGACTTATTTTAAGAAATTGTTTCAAGTAAAAATTACACACTGTACTGGCAGCCAAATGTTCTTATTTCAAGCAAAAGTTTCATATCCAAAATGTAAAATGGATGGCATTAGATGAGTTGGCAATATGTGAAAAGAGCCAAGACAAAGAAAAGTAGATGGGGGCAGAGGTTGAAACGATTGAATTATCGAGTGCGTCATCTCCTGGCTTACACGGAGAGAAGCTATGTAAAGTTCACAGCAGTGAGAGAGGAGAATTACTTCTATCCAGGGTGTGTTTCAATCACTTTTCATTACAGAGGCTCAGAAGCAGAGGCTTGCTGAAGGCTGTTGACAAGCTATAGGGTTGAACATAAAATCTCTCGCTGTGTAGGTAGAATCAAAGCAATGAGAAAACACGCCTCCCTGGGGAGTCTGCTTCTGCAGCAATTATCCTCCAACAGCTCATGTCACCTCGCATATCGTATAAATTTAGAATAATGGATTCGCTGTCTGTCAGTGTTCATTTGTGCAAATCTGATGTAAAGCAAGTTGAATCAATTGTTATAGTTTGATATCACATGTAATTTATAGGTTTGAGTGTAGGCATTTATAATGTATATAGTGCATGATGGACGTGACTATTTTGATGATTCTGTTATTATTACAGTAGTTTTACATCTTGTGAGAGACTCCATATGAAGAAGTCAGTTCTTCATGGTCATTGATCTATTGATGCGTATTGATAAAAGTAGCACAATGTTTTTTTTATATATATTTTTTTTATGTGTCCATCATAAATAACAGAACTATTGGTGGAGACAACTAATTTAAGGCCAAAAAAATGCTATGGCCTTCACAGTCACTGCAGATCCCAACTGAAGGCCAATGGGAGATTTTGCGGTAGACAGCTTTCCATCACCACCACCACCATCATCAAAATACTGAACAAGGGAATATCTTTTGGAACAATGGCATTCATCTCTGCAGTAGAGTTCCAGAGAGCTCACTTATACACTATGTGGATTTTTATTTTTACTTTTCACCCATCTGTATTTTCAACATTTCATGGTTGATGTGAAAAAAGGTGTTTTTATTGAGTTATCAAGGGAAGAAAAGAAAAAGGATGCAAGGAAAGAAAGAAAAATAGGAATAAAACAAACCACATAATAAAAAAAACTAAACAAAACTAAAACAAAACAAAGCTGCTGGATTTTAGTAATTCCCTGCCATAAAAGGGAGGGAGGAAGGAGGCATGATGGAAAAATGAAGAGGGGGAAGATGGAGGAAAGTTCCTTGGTTCCAGACCTCTGACTAGTTGCCCACATATTTGATGTTTTTCCAGCAAATTGAAAAGTTTTTGTATCGCTCATGGTGATTCCCTGGTTGGGAAAACAGCTGACCAATCAGAGTTTTGCAAGTGGGAATGAAAATGGGGACAGCACTGAAGCCAGGAGAACAGTCTTGGATGACTTTGATACAACTGCGCAGGTTAAACTAACATACCAAAACAACCTGTCATAGTCTAAAATGTATCCATAACAGATGTATGAATTTCCATTTATTAACATGTTATTTTTTAATGTGTTAAAAATCACAACATTTGATACAACTGGGGTGGCTAGGCAGCTTTTAGGGGTGGCAGCAGTCAGCCCTTTCCCCCCCTCTGTGATCTGCGCCTGTAAAGACCGCAATAATGAAATGAAATGGAAGGATGAGGCTAAGAGGGAAGGAAGACGATAAGAACAAGGTGGATGAAAGAAAAAAGGAAGGGAGAAAGGATTATACAGTCCAGAGGTATTTGATGAGAAATTGTTTAGAAGTTGGGAGAACTTAATAAGAGGCTATAAAGGGGGCCAACAGGGGGCTGCGTTTTTCAGAGCTCAATTCTCCCTCACTCACATACACGTTCGCAACACACACGCACGCACTCTCTAACTGTATACCTATTCTCCGTGCCTCTCCTCAGTTTCTGTTTCTACTTTTCTGTCGATATATATACTAAACCATTCTTCTCTCTCTTCTCTCTCTTCCAACTGCTCTCCCAGCCCTATCTAAGCCTCTCCCTCTCACTTACCTAGAGCCATTATAAATAACCTTATGGAAAGACATTTCAAGAGAGTGCAGCCTTGCCGGCAGGAGCCTGTCCCAGCAAATGGAATATAAAAACACCCCCCCCCACAACCACCCCCAAGCCCTCCTACCCGCACCCTCCTGCGTGGCCTGCAGGTCCAATTGGTGTGGCAGGAAATATCAGTAATTAGGCAGAGAGGAGAGTCTCCCTGCAATTACTGCCTGATATCCGAGACATTCGTTAAAGCTTGTTAGCGGGGACTGGTAGCTTC
Source organism: Morone saxatilis (assembly GCF_004916995.1). NCBI lineage: Eukaryota > Metazoa > Chordata > Actinopteri > Moronidae > Morone > Morone saxatilis. The sequence continues at coordinate 22,677,053 of NW_023339796.1, read as the reverse complement.
ATTAGGACGGGAGTGAGTGGTAGCAGCAGCAATAAAGTTGATTTATATGCACAATGCTGGTGACCTTTGTCGCACATCATCCCCCATCTTCTTACTCTTGTATTTTCACCTGCTCTGTCATCAAATGAAACTTCATAAAATGAAAACAAATGCGATCTTCAGGGAAAGATGATTTGTTTTTGGGTGGGGGGAATACAGTTAGTGATAGGAAATATCAAGCTTCATTCACGTGATGGATGCAGAGGAATATGTGCCAGTGTCTACAATCATTTCAATTTGTATACCTCCAAAATAAAAGCTCTTTAGGAAACAAGAAAGCCACTCTTGTTTTTACACTCACTGCCATGTTCTTTAGATAATCAAAAAGGATTTAGTTCAACATATACTACAAGATAAGCTAAATAATAAAGATGTAGCTAGATTTTGACCTGGACAAGACCTTGTTTGTAATGCAGAATCCATCTTAGTTGATACCTTATTGGTACAAATTCCAAACAAATTTGCAATGAATGAAATTACCAGACTGACACAATGGGGACTGGGACACTTGCCCGTGTTGCCCATGCTCAGAAAAAAAGTACAGTATGTGGAGTATTTTACATGAAAGTCCTAACACAAAATGCTATACTCCCAAACGGTGGCTTCAAAAGTCACAGCTAGCACCAGTTGATGATTATTGCAGGGTATCTTAAGCATAACTTTGACATCTCTAATTCTACAAATCCATGTTATCCAGTTCCTTCCCTCCCTACTACTCTTGTTTTTGTATTACTGTGTATTGAAGTAGTGAGTAAATAATTGCACTTTAGAATAAAATGGTCATTATCAAATATTGGCGATCGAACAGCTACTAATTCTCATCATAAGAGAGTCTGCAGTGGTCTTTTCCTGCAGATTATACAAGTAGAAATGAGAGAAATTTGTAATTTATGCAGAAGTCCGTGTCTGAAATGATCCAGACTAAGAATAGTATTTTAGAACTTTAATGAGTCTGTTTTGCTCTTTTCATTATGAGTTTGTTGTGAAGACTGAGCCAAAGCCAAATCGTGGTTTGTTTTCAGCTTCTGTACGTCTGCAAATGTTCTCGAAGGGGTTTAAGTTGAAGAAAAATCAGCATTTGTTATGAACTTCAGCCATCACACTCAGAACTAAAGTATTTTTACTCCAGTGTTGACAAACCATATGAATGTTGAGAAACCCAGCACAACTCAAGTGTAACTGTCATAAAATGACAGTCACTGTCAGTCCTACTATGGAGCTTAGACAGTGAGAGGACAGTATGTATTTTGGGAGAGAAAAATCCCTGTGAAAACAAAGCCAGTAGTGAAATAGTGAAGACACAGTGCATTTTAAATGGCCACTGTTTGCAAGAATTGATTAAGTCTTTGAAAGTTTTTCAAACAAATAGCAATTACCAAGTGCACAAATGATCATCGGTTAGAAGTTGCTGAAATTAAAGTCCTGTAAAAGTTTGCAAAAATGGAGGTGGTGACATTTTGTTTTGTCAAACAGTATACAAATAGTCACAGGACACACACTCCTTTGATTCTGCTCCTCTTAATTTTTACAATTTCATAGTTTATACACCAAAAAAATAAAGGATCAAAGATGGCTAAGAATATCATTGTAGATAAAGACAAAAAAGGATTTAGTTTTTTTTTGCAAACAAAGCCTCACAGTGAGGATGAGTTGATGAGTTTTACGCTCTGCTAAGCAGCAAACTTTCAATGAGCCTGCACAGGTATGACCACTGTGTGCAGCATAATGCTGAGGATATCATCTAAAAAGTTAATTTCATACACCATTTTACAGATATAGCTCTAGTTTGGATTCCTTTGTGAGTTCCTCTTTCTTTTTAAACAAATTAAACATACTTTTTTGGAGAAAAGAAAACGTGTCAGCTCATGCTGTACAGCTCAAGACAGGACCATCAGGAACATATCTTCCAGTCTCTAAGAAACTACTGGCTGCTTCTTCACTGATTGTAGTGGAAAGCACACACTGTTCCCAACTGTGCCGAGACCTCTACTTGTTTATAAGCCCCACAGCATAACATGTTGGAAGGTAGTCATTTTTACAACTGTGAAAAATTGAAGAAAAATCTTCCATGAAATCCAAAGGCCTGCAATGGGCTTCACAAGCACCTCAGTACTTATTTTAAGCATTTACTAAAGCAGGCAGCATTGCCCACAATTACTTACAACAAAGGCAACAGAATAACGATAATGTTAAACGATCATCTGTGCTTGCAGGTAGTTAACATTACAGCTGTGCCTTTATAAATGAATTCCTGGTAAAGACTTAATAATTAGTGTCTTTCTTTGTGTGAGACATTGGACCGTTCTATCTATTTCTAATTTATGGTTACGGAGTCAGACTATGTCGTGATTTTTATTTTTAGCAGAGCAGATCTCGCTGCAGTTTTTGACTCATGGTCACTGTGAACAGCCTGCTGATTCCTCTGTGTTCCAGCATTTTGTCAAACAGTATGTACAGCGACTGCAACAAGAAGCAAACACAGTTTCCAAAGCTCGGATGACACCTCTCAAATATTTTGCAAGTAAACACTGCTGCAGTGCTCCGCATACAAATGCACAAACAAAACACACACACACACACACACACACACACACACTTTCACGTTGAGCCTGTCTCTTTGCTTGCTCACTTATACGACTAATTTGTCTGTGATAATGTACAGATAGTTAATATGCAGAGGGCAGAGTAGAGCAGCCAGAGTAGATCAATATACACAGACAGACACAAGCACATCTATGTGTCACTGGGTAACCTTCAGTGACACTCTAATTGAATGGTTGTAGTGTAATGCAGAAGTCTAAGCCAGTCTGAAGAGTTGTTAAAGGTGGTTTGTATGACAATTTACTTTTAAATGATGAAAAACTTTTAAAAATAGGTATTTCCTTGAGTTCCTAAATGAAAAGATTTGGTGGGGTTGAACGAATGGTTTTGCTTTAATGAGGTCCACAGTTTGAAGGCGCTAGAAACAGCTTTGAGACAGACAGTGATGGTGTCCTACATGAACAAATTATTTTCTGCCAAACTTTGAACTTTCTTGTTTATTATACATGAGCGATTTTTGTATTTATGTTTTTCTTTGTGCTCTATGCTTCTTACTAGGGCTCGGTATTGTTAGGAACCTCACGATT
>NW_023339796.1:22667001-22673786 GCF_004916995.1 Morone saxatilis | reverse complement strand
CAAAGGATTTAATGAATCGATATTGAATTGGGAAAAAATATATTGCAATGCATTGATGAATCAATATTTTTACCCACCCCTACTTCTTACTGGTGTGAAGTGGGCGGGGTTCAGTTGGAAAAACGTGATGTCATGTATTTCGGTCCACCAATCAAAAGCTAGCAGTATTTGAATCAGAATCTGAAGACAGGTGTTGTGGCGTTGTTTGCTTGTCTTGCCCAAGCAAAGACAAACGCTGCAGTGCCAAACACTGCAGTCCTTTGAACGGCCACTGGAGGCTGGCTCTAAAAGTGAGTCAATCTCCATTAGCCTGCATGTTAGAATGCTCAAATTTACAGCAGACATAAACATGTTTACAGTCTGGTACAAAAAGTGGTTTTGGTCTCTATAGCTAAATTCCCCATTCATCACCACTGTATGGATGGTGAATTTGTATATAACTTACACGTTTAAATTATAAACAGCTTAAAGTTATGCATAATTAAGAACTTGGCCACTTTGGGTGACTGGGTGCCATCACAAGCAGCTGTTTTCATTAACCAGGCCTCAGCTCCACATATGTTTTTATACGTTTTTGGATTATCCCGGAGCCAACAGTGTCAGGACTGCCAAGATGGCAATGGCCAGAGCCGACCACAGTGAGTTTCATAACGGCTCTTCAGAAACCTTTGGGTGACATCATGGAGACTACACACAGTTTTGATTATCCACTCTATGATGTTACTAGGCCACTGTCAGTCATATCTGATCAAACTACACACACACACAATCTAAATTTCATTATCTTCATAAATAATAACTAAAGATGATGTTTTCAGAATTTAACTTTGATTGTAAATGAATATTTAATATTATAGATAAATACGGTGGTGAAGTAAGCACATGACATTTAATTTAACTGGGAGATCTATAATATGTAAATACTACACTTTAAGTTACGACTTTCAAAATGTATGACACCAATTAAGTATTTTCCTTTTCTGTTTTAATACAGCAATTTGTGAAATATTGTGAGAAGATTGATGCTGGACTTTCAAACTATCATCAAAATGACCTCCAAATGTGGACTTATTTATCATCCTTTTTCTGCTCTTTTTGGCAGTGTCCAGTTTACTTGTGAATATATTCAACCTCCGTGTCTGCAGAAATGTCATTAGAAGCTATCATTCAGAGAGGATGTTAACTATTAAGGTGTCAAAACACTGCTTTTAAATAATTATTAAAAAAGAATCTTAATCGCACCTTTTTAACTAAGATTAATGTGCAATGAGCCTGGCACTCAAAATATAAATACCTTCATCCAGAATGAGGGATATATATAGGACATACACATAATAATTCTATGAAAATGTCAAAATGTGTAAACCACACAGTGAGTAAAATTATTAATTTTGGCTAGACTTTTGGCCGACAAAATAAGTAATTCCTTCAGTTACTGGGCTCATAAAGAAGATTCCATCTGTCTTCAACCACCAAAACTGATTTGATAACAAAAATGTTCTAAAATATCTAAAAGGGGGTGTTTTCCCATTTTATAATGCTAGTGGGGTATCTATATGGATAAAAACAGCAACCCTCTAATCTGATTTTATAGTTTTATCCATTGCAGACCTCATCCTTTTGTAGGATTTTGCAATTATATTTCCAATATAGTTTCTGATATAACCAACACATCAAGTTTTTCTTCAAGTTCCCCGACCTCCCTCTCTCTTTATGTTCAGTCTGGAAAATGAACAAACAGCTTGAAATATTCAGATACAATGACAGATTTTCACTTGTTTTAAAGAAAGCAAGGTTCATAAGATTTAGTTGTAAACAGAAATAATTTAATATGGTGGGTATGTTTTGTGTGTGTGCAGGCTTTTATGCAAATTCCACCCTTCACTAACCAGTAGGAGTATGTGTCATTGGTGCACTAGCAAAAATCCCTCCCTCACTGGCCTACACTCACATTCAATGCCAGTTGTTTTCACTGCTTTTTACACTAGCAAGCAAAAATTAGTAGGAAGTAAACGAGAGGTGTCCATATTTAGACATCACAATTTAATATGGACTAATCGGAAATGTAGTGGGAGGAAGGAAACAGGAGAAAACAGGAGTTTAACTACTTGTGTTAAACTTTTCTCACTACTTTGAAATGCATTGTGTCCATCAGGGAGCTATATTTCATGTTGAGAAAGTTGGACAGTTATATGAGGCCACAAACAGACTAAATCCCATGGTGTCCTATTGTATCCTACCCTATTTTGCCATGTTGAATGCTTCACTAGTGCACGGGACAGGACAACAATCTGTCTAAATGTTCATTTGGTCAACAGCCCTATTCAAATGCATCAGCCCTGTTATTGAACACTGTTCGCTCTCTCACATTACCAGTACAGTCCTTCAGTGTGTGTGTAGTGCCAAGTGATTAAATGAGCTCAGTGGTTCAATTTCAGTTACTTCCCAGTTTAAATAACATAATTGACTAACTCTAGTCAAATAATTTGAATTATGCAAAGCTTAACTTTCAGCTGTTTGGATTCTAAGATTTGGAGTTTCCAGAATAAAGTTTTTAAATAGCCTTGCAGGCCAGATGAGTCTTGCAACCTTCCACAGTATGACACTCACCACGGCAGAGCCAGTCTGACAGAGTCAGGCACAAATTGGACAGAGCAGTCACAGTTTTAGAAGCATGTCCACATGGGCGACATAAGCAAACCCAGCAGAAACATGAAACTAATGGTGGCAACAGTATACAGAATATGTTGACTGTTTTATACAGGTTATAAATGTTTGGAATCAAAATAACTACACTGTGGTAAATCTATCTTCACTTTGTTGTCCTTCCTGAGAAATGACAGAACCTGCAGCTATTTAAAGGAAAATCTCATTGGGGTCTTTGTGGACAGATTCACATTACATACACATGGTGAAAACAGCTCTCTTATGTAATAACCCGGGAATATGGCAGTGAATTATGTGTATATGGTATATTAGCATCATTTGTATGTTGTGGGCCATGTTGTACTGCTCAAAAGTATGTATGTAGGTATCAGAGGAACAAGAAGACACAACCATGGCCAATACCAAAAATTGTGCTTGCCGCCAAAATGAAATGAATGAGGACTACTTTATCTGTGTCAGAAATAAAGGTGGGGAAGTGTGATATGCTTCCTCCCAATGTCCATGTGGGTGTATAATATTCCACAAACCTAGACTGCTTATATATAAATATAGGGATGTTTCCACATTTAAAATGTTGGCCATGCACATCTCTCCTGGCATTAAGAGCACTGTCACCGTGTTTTAATAATTGATGCATACACCCTCATATGAGTCAATGTGAGTAAACGCATACGGCCCAGTCATGCCTCCAACTACTTTGATAGCCTCCAGCTACCTGCTGCATCACAGAAATAGAACACATAGAATGGGTAAACAAGCCACATTATTGTCACAGCCAGATTAACAAGCTAGTGGGGCCAGGGAACAAATAAGCTGCTATTAAAGGCTCGGCTTTAAGTTCATCTTAAAACAACTGTCACGTGCCCATATGAACAATAAAACAGATTTCGTTCATTCTTTCTTTCCATACACACAAAATCCCTGCTCCGTGCGAAAATGCATTCTAACATTTACTATAAGGCTTAGGCAGTCTGAGTTAGACAAATCAACTGAGTTTCTTCTGAAGTTGCAGTCTTTCCTGTACGGAATTTCATTTGTGTTTCCCCGGACAGTGTTTGCTTGCTCAGAAGCGGTGGACAGAAAGTAACACAAAAAGGAAAGTTCGTACAGAAAGACTGCAACGTTGGTTGATGCCTACCTAATTTGTCTCAGACTGCTGAACCTTGAAATTAGCTTAATTTTGGTTCAGAATGAGTGTTCCAGATTTTGTACCCTATCACGTCCATTGGAAGCACATTAGTGAAGGGATCAATTACAAGTAAAATCTGTCTCAATGTATATATGGGCACAAAACTACTGTTTTAGGACAGACTTGACAAATTGTGAACGTTCAAAACCACTCCCTCAATTCTGTGTGCAATGTGCACAGTTTTTCTGTACTGGAATATTAACTGGCCCCAGATCTGCTGCCCTTCACCGTGGTCTTTTATCCTAACTGCCCCCAGTGGAGCGGCTCAGCGGCCATCAGTGGAACACTGCGGTTGTAATGGGCAGCTGCCAAGTGTGAATTTGATGAGAGGACCTTGGCATCAGGGAGAGATTTATTGAGCATGCACGCTCTGCAACCCCTGACTTGATATTTGCCAGTGCACTGGAGAACCTGCATCCATCACTCCACTTGTAAACGTTGCTGAACGGTGGAAGTGCACGCTGGGTGTTCATGGCACAAATTAGGGCCTCTCGAGAAAACTAGAGTAAACATTGCAGCGATTCAGCTGAATCGCCTCTTGAAAGTTTTCAGCGCTCCCTTCCAAGCGGCTGGGGTTGCCCATGAATGGTTCCATGAACATGGCAATCAAATCAGCTTATTTCTGTGGCCTCTCAAGTCACATGATGTGACTCCAGCTGAGCATCTGTGAGATGAGATAGAAAAGAGGTATTCCAAGTAGAGATGAATAAACATGGCCTAACATCCCTGTTGAAGGCTGCTGAAACCTGCTAGACTCTGTGCCCTAACTCACAAAAGCTGCCCTGCTTGCAAAACAGGATGAAACTCAATATTATGCAGTTTGTGTGGAGTCTACATGTCTTCATATTTCATCACATACTGTCATCTATATTTATTTTTCATATTTCCCTGGACTGGCTGTCAAACTTTTATCAAATTCCATATGTTTTCTCCCTTCTGCAAAATATCTATTTTTCAAGGTGTCAACTTTTGTAATGCGTGAAATTTCCTTGCTGTCGTTATCAGCTGTAAACCACTTTTGGCTGGGACAAGAGCAAGAGGCTCTGGGGTTATCTGGAGCATGCGCACACACATTCGCACACACATGGTTGGCAGCCAGGCCAGGAGTGAGTGACTATAGCTGTTATCTCAGACATATCTCCAGACAGCGGTTATCCAAATCTGTGCACTCGGCTTGGCACAGCACACCACCCCAAGCCTTTTAGACACACTAGTCTGGACAGATGGATAGAGGGGAGGGAGGCAGAAAGAGAGCAAGAGAGAGAGTCGGTTTAGATGCATTGCCAAAGAGAGATGGATGGAACGAAGGCAGGGGGCGAGAAATCGTAAAGGAGATGGTTGAGAGGGAGCGAGAAAGAGGGGAGAGTCAAACCGCTGAGATGTACCATGATGGAGAGAAAGAGAGAGCCGGGACAAATGGCAGGAAATAGACTGATGTGGGAGATGGAGGAGAAGATAGAGAGCAAACAGAGAGGACCAGAGAGATGATGACCCGTCTGTATTAAGCTGCTCTATGCCAGGAAATTGGCCACTGACCCGATGCACGCTGACAAGAAATGAAACTGTCTGTCACAACATCCACCTTAACAAGTCATTCAGTATAGTGCCAGGTCCTAAACTGTAGATTTACTAAACACAAGTAAAAAAAAAAAGACATTTGAGTTAAATACTACCATTTATCTCTTGTTCTGAAGGTTTGGTGTAAATTGATGTTCAGCAGATATCTGAGAAAAGTCGATATGAACTGGTAAAGGAAAAGGTTTGTAAAAATAAGATTGTTGTCAAGTCAAAAGCCAAGTAAACCTTTTGAAGTCTATTTTTAAAAGTCATTCTGGTTTTTATGTCTAAAATATAGTTTTTAGCTTTTTTGTGTTTTGTACACTGCAAGATATCTCTTATGTCGAGACATTTCTATCTATAATTGAGTCCTAAAATCTTTATTCTCCAAAAAAAAAAGAAAACCTGCCTGTACATTATTACCTAATTTTTTCCCCCCTGTTTTTGTTAGAAATTAATTTGTTTCAGTTTTCTATAATGAAGTGTTTGTCCGTCCGAATTAAGGGAGAAGAGGGCAGGTTTTTGCACTATATTCAAGTAAACTGACACTTAATTTTGGAACATATGGTGGAAATAGTCTTGCACTGGCATTTGTTTGTACTTTATTTAAAGACAGAAATTACTTTGTAAGGAGTTTTTTTGCAGTACATGCATTTACCCAATGTTGCAAAATGTCATAGAACACTGCCTATGTCAACACTATAGAAGGAAACTGGAGGCAAAGCTCCGTTTATACTGTATGACAGCACAGCTGATGTATATGGCACATGCAAAGCACATGATGTGGTAGCAGGTGGCTGCAGCAGTGAAATATCACTACCTAAAGACAGCTACAAACAGCTTGCTACTATACAAACAGCTGTCATATTTAAAATGACAGCTAACTGCTGATGTATTGCTAGCTACAAAGACCAAGCTTAACATCTAACAGCTTACACAACCAAAAACGATAAGACATCTGAAGGCTACCCCTGCAACAAATAGCATATCTGCCCAGGTGTATGCACAGAATATGATGCATGCTTTGTATGAATCTAATGCATACTTCTTAAATGCACTGCAGCTGTCACTACAGCTGGGGAACACATGCGGTTCATTACAAATGAATGAGCTTCCAGCTTAAGCCACCAGACTGACATCTTGGTGTGGACAAGGGTTAAGACAGCAGAGGACACCAAGAGGAAGTTTGACTCACAAGACAGTGTCTAAACGATTCGCTCAATAGAAACTGCAGGCTTTCGTCCAGCTTTTGTAGCTTTTTAAAGAATATTTTTTTCAGCTTTTATGCCTTTATTTGATAGGACAGCTGGACACAGACAGGAAAGGGGGGCAGGTTGGATTCAAACCCTGGGCTGCTGTAGCAAGGACTCAG
>NW_023339796.1:22655304-22666977 GCF_004916995.1 Morone saxatilis | reverse complement strand
CACTGAGCTAACCGGGCACCCAGCTTCTGTTGCTTTTGTGAGGAAGAGAAGAACGAACTGCACCAAGAACGAACTGCATCCCAGAACTCAAGAATCCATTGTCAATGTTTTAAAAAGCTCTCGCTGTGTTAGAAAGTGATTGGCTATATCTCCAGTTTGTTTCACTAGGGAGGAGAGGATGATTTCAGGTAAGGTGTGTCCTTGAAGTATGGGCCATAGCGTGGTTAGCCGCTGTTTCTCGCTGCTGTTCAACTACTTTGAATTTAGAAATCCCCAGATAATTGGTAGGTGCTGAGATCGCAGGTCGTCTGGTATCAGCAATTGTCTTGTCATTTTTATAATATTTAAGTAATCATGCCACTCCACAATTTATGCTTTATTCATCACGATAATGCACAGTATTTGGAGTTACACTGTACAATATGATTGTAATTCTTTCTACAACATCTACTTCATGTCTCTCTGTCTTGGAAGATGGATCACTACTCTCTGTGGCTCTTCCTGAGTCTTTTTGATTTTGCTGTTTTTTTCCATCAGTTTCGTTCTTTATCCAAATTGAGGGTTTAGGAATAGAGGATATTGGATGTTGTTCATATTGTTAAGCCCTGTGTGACAAATGTGTGGTTTTGGGTTACATAAATGAAATTGACCTGACTTGATTATATGGAGTGGCACAACAAATTCAGCAAATTATGAGAACACTCAACTCAAATCCCTCAGCACTCCTCAGGCCTAAATGTCATCTTCTCTTGTAAAGCTGAAGATGTTCAGCAGCTATTAGTGAATCTCTCGCTGATCCCTCCACTGTTTATAGGATTGGCCATTTTTGCCATTTTCAAGAGAGCTATAACTGTCCTTCAAAAGCCCATCAAGTGGTTTGTCTCTCTCTCTTATTATATTTTGTAACTATACTAATTTTTCTTATTGTCTCTCTATCATAAGCTTCAATCTCTTCTATCTCTTCTTGACCTCACCTCTCTGCCATGCCTTCCTTTTTCTCACACGTTTTCCAGTCTCTCTTTTCCATCTCGCCATCATTGCCTGACCTCTCTGTTCCCTCTTCCTCCACAACAATTGTCTCTCTCTCTCGCTCTCTCTCTCTCACACACACACACTCGTGCAGCCTAGACAGCCTTGAAGACAGATCTATAATACATCTGGAGTAGTTGGTCAGAAACTTTCCACTTTGTCAAGGCTGAGCAGATGGACGCTGGCATAGTAATGACTACACACACCTACACACACATACTGACAATTCGGTGCACGAACACACACGTGCGAGCACAGCGTGTCTTCAAGCTTAGGCACACACACGCCTCCAGTAGTTGTAATGATGTGGCTGTCATTCTGGTTCAGTATGGAAGCAGAAAAGCTATGCTGGCTGACAGACGCTTTTCAGAGCCCTGCTGGAGACGGCTGGGCTCTCTGACACCTCCAGCCTGAGTGTGTGTTGTGTGTGTAGGTGTGTGTGTGAGTGTGTGAGAGAGAGAGAGAGAGAGAGAGAGAGAGAGACAGACAGACAAAGCCTTCATGTGTATATATGCAAACTTGTGTGTATATATATAAACACATGCGTATGTATGTTCACTGACAATGCTCTCCTTCACCATACTGTCTCATCATGCCAGCACTTCTCCTCCCATTGTCAGAGTAGATAGACAACAGAGATCTGAGTCCCCCACACACGCACATGCAAACACACACACACACACACACACACAAGACAGGAACCAGAAGGTAGCGTACATGCGTGGACTTCTGAAATCCATTTTCGGTTTTCATCTCCTTCTCCTTCCGATCATCTATCTATCCTGTCTATCCTGTCACCATCACTCACCGAGACTCCACTCACTGATTTACTCCACAGTCCCCGTGGGACTGAGCATATGTGTGTGTCTATGAGTATATTTGAGGATGAGAAATGGATTTCTGTGTGTGGGGTGAGTGAGAAATAGAAGAAAATCCTGTACCTGCAAATAAGTTTGTGTGTGTGCGTCTGTGTTGCATCCTTTTGTATGCATGTACAGGACTTCAGATTAAAGGCGAACATCACACGCAAACCAAGGCTGCCGATGAGAAGGTGCTGACAGGGCGTCATTTCTCTCACTTCCAGAGAGGCTGGGCGTGTGGAGTGATGAAATGAATTCTGGGTATTATAATGGGTTGCTATCTGACCAGACTGAGTCACAGCACAGCGTGCTAGTGACCAGGAAGGAGGAATGCAGACACGAGATACAGGTTTTTTGAATATACGTTTTCTTGGGAGGACCGTCCGCTAGGTAGACTAATACTCTAGTCTCTGCTCCTAACCTAACTGTCTGCCCACATGTCAACCTGTAACCCCATCCCAAATCTAAACCTTGCTGTCATCTTAACCTCACCTCTTAACCAAAGTCCTAATTTTATAATAGCCTCATTAAGGAAAGGGATTCTGATCAAAATATGCTCACCTGGACCATCTAAAAGTTCAACACTCACAGAGACAGAACAATACAGTATCAAATTTGCAGATGAACAAACGCTCACACAAAAGCTCTGGCAGAGTTTTCACTCTCTCTTTTTGAGAAATCATGTTTTAGGAGTCTGTCTTGACAGTACAGGAAATTTTATCAATAATATGCTGTATGCATGAAGATATGATGGTCTACGGCATTTCCACTGGGTTTCTCAGATAATTCCACTTTCTGAAACTTTCACTGTATCCTGACAGTAGTACAGAAGTTCCTCCTAGAACTCTCAATTGCATTAGCAAGAATCCACCGGGCCCAAACGATAATAACCAAACTGTCTTCAAACCACCAACCCAAAGCATCTTTCTATCTTTCTTGACTCTGATTGGTTGTTTTCCTCCTGGTGGATTCCTGCAAATGCCATTAGGAAAGTTTAGTTAGTGAAAGTTTCAGAAAATATGACAAAAAGTTATTTTTATAAAAATTGCCTACTGCACTTTTAATCCCCAAAATGTACTATGTGTATCCCTGAGGTCTAACAAACATATTGATTGTATCTTCTTTCCCAAAAACTTATTGAAAATACAATTTTCTGAACATTTTGAGTTTACTGGTTTGCAGTTTTCTTGTTCTCTCCCTGTAGATCAGTGAAGCAAGATGTGCACCCTGGTATGGGTCAAGTGGGTCAACAAGACAAAACTGGGCACCCACTCATATAAAATTGCTCCCTAGTGCTACCAGAGGTCAAATATTCCCATATCCTTTCGATACCATTTACCCTTTTAGAGCCATTTAAAAACTTGCTTGACTCATTTTGGGTGAGGTACTGTATTCAATCCTAGTTTGTTAGCAACTCAGTTTTCAGTTTAACAAGACCACAAGTTACTAACAAAATAAATTTGGTTACACAGTACGAGACTAAATATAAAGATTTTTGCAGACTGCTTTGATGCATGCTGGGGTGTCACATTTTAAACTGATTATTATCTGCAGCAAGATGTCGATTCTTAGTCTGCTACAAACCGTAGCCCTGAGTGATTAGGCAAAGTATGTGTGTTATAGTCTGCACACACAGTAATGACATCTCAGTGGTAATCTGGAACAGACAGTACCTCTGGGGCTCAAAGAAAGGCCTCTGGGTGTATGAGAGATCATCAAAAGGTTAACCAGCAGGGTGATAAAAGCTTTGTTATTTAGGTCATAGGGGGGGTTGCTGTAGTAAGTTGGAGAAAGGCGGGTCTGTCCAGATCCCTAACAGTGAGATGATTTTATTGTTTGAAATGTTGTCTTCTTTGTAATTATTACTTGATATGATTATTTCATCAAATGTGGCATGCTTGCTTGTTGTGTTGCATTCAAAACAACCAGGCTGTTATTATCCCCCCTAGTGTTTTCTGACCCATAAATATTGTGTGCTTACATTGGAAAAACCCAGGAGCGTGGCAGCATGTTGATTTTCATTTGTGGGGCTGTACTGAAGTAAGTGTAAGGTAAAATGTTTCACACTTATCTTTGGTCAGGTTTGATCAGGAGAAATAAAGTGAGGGAAAGTCACCCTGCAAAGCTTCTCTTGAGAGTACAACCTGGGTCTTATTAGAGTAGTTTTGGCCATCACTTCCTTTTGCTATGAAAATATGCTAATATAATCTTCAACGAAATAACTGAAAATTGCTGAGATCTGGGAACGCTGCAATTTCGCAATATGAAAGTGTCTGAAAGTGTTTTGTGTCTAAACCTAACCAAACCTTAACCATAATGTCACAAAAAGGCTGCACGATATGGTAAAATAATCATATTGCAAGTATTTTGACATATTGAAATGCAATTTGATTCATGATTGGAATGAGTTGGAATGATGATTCTTGCATCACAAATTTCATTTTCACTGAAAAAAACTACTGATGCTGTGAACATGTCACATGATCATAGGACCCTGTTTTTTCTTTTTTTACTTTTTGCAAAATTAATTAATTAATATATTTTTTACATTTACTCCCTCATTTCTGTCTACATTTCTTTACAATATATACATATGTTATCTATTTGCTGACATTCTATAGATCAAACAAAAAATCTAAAATTTGAAAAATGACTATCTATTGTAGTTTAAAGTTAAACCAGGAAGTATATCTGTAAACTGCAAGGGATGTTTTTCTTTTCCGTTTGCATTTGTTTTCTCTTTAAAATAAGTTTGGCTAATCCTTTAGCAGTATCTTTGTGTTCCCAGACCTCTGTCTCTATCTATATCTATCTAGTCTCTTAAGTAAACGCATATTGTATTCTGGTAAATTACAGTCAGAGTCATTGCCAGTGCTGTGTACTATACTTTAACACAATAAGAGTAAGTTTGCTTTGGGTGTGTGTGCAGAAGGGCAGATGTGAATATGTGAGATTTCATCATGACAATAATACGTCTGTATTCAGCATTTTTGTTAAAGTGCTTTTTAAATAAAATCTCAGGATTAAACACTCCCTCGGCTCCGATACAGACACGCCCTCTCCCTCTGTAACCAGTAAAGGTCACTGCCATCTAACTAAACAACAGTTACGTTCATCAAAGGTCACCTATTTGCTGTGTACATAAATGCATAATTAAAAGGTCCCTGATTTGAACGTATTAGAATTTACTTTAGAAATGAAGAGACGATGGAAGGTTATCACCACAGCAACCCTGTCATTTAGCATACATGCCTATTTTGTAAATGCCAAAGCTAACAGTTCTGACAACTTATTCTGGGGCATTTCCATCAGTAGGAGCGAGCCAGTTTCCTTCCCCCCTCGGTTCACACTTTTTGTTCCAGACCTTTTGAAGTGTGAAAATTGACTAACGCCTAACGGTGTCAAAAAGAATCCCCATGCCACCCACTCATGTACTAAATGCTGAACAGTTTTTTAGAGGATAGGATACTTAGACAAGAAAAAAAAATTCAGATTTAACCTTTTATCTGCCTGGGGAAGTTTGACTGTGTAACCTTGCTGTGTTTCAGAAGCCCTGCTATTCACACTTATTTACAGGTGGGAGCTCACCATTACAGCCCCCATCTTTTGCCATTGGAAGGTAATTGCCTTACTCAAAGGTTCATCTGCTGCATTTCTAAAGGGAAGGTCATTTTAGATGTTCTATAATTTCTAATTCATACCCCATATCTCAACTTCTGTCACGGTTAGTGGCTTTAAAGTGGACACTGTTTGATCAAAAGCAAATTTCTCAAGACCTTAAATATACAATTCTCCTGGCACCCTGCTGTGTCAGTCCTTGGAATTAAGTGCAGTACGTACCTGTAAGTGAATTATTAACTTTAGGGATTTGGGATTTTACAAAGCTTTAGAATGAGATCTAATGGAATTTATAACTGTTGCAGTCCAAATTTGCAAAAGCAGTTCAGTTCAGTAAAAACTGATGGGTAGGCTTCTATCAAATAACAGCTTCCTATCGTGATTCCCACCCACTGATCTGTCCAAACAGTATTAGCAGCTGGAAAGTGTCTTTTGATGCCTGCATGTCTTCCAGGATTTCAGCGAATTCAGTGAGTTCTGCCACTGTACAGCAAAGAATTTTGTCTTTGGAGCAACTTTATTCCCATGTCTATTACGCACCAACAAGCTTTATCCACCAACAACAAGTCCTCCACACTGAACACTTTGATTGTTTTCCATGACAGCTGCAAAAACTCATACAGTTAGTAGAAGTTTGGGGAATATGGTAAGTGAATCTTAAGTCCAGGATATTTTATCACAAAGAGTGATAGTTGATACGATGTTGACTGTAAATGGGAAAGAGGATTTAAACACTGATTTCCCCTCTAAGTTACACACAAGGTGACTAGTGTGTTAGCTTCATCCGTAAGACAGCATTTACACGAAGTCACTTCATGGGTCAGCCAAATGTAAATGTATTAAAGAAATATGTGCTCGAAAGGTGCTTAAAACACATTCTAGCCATATGTTAAAACAATGTTTGTGTATCCATTTCTCTAGGATGCATACGTAATCTTAACTCCTCCAGAATGCAACTACCAGTCCTGTATGAAAGACCAACTTCGTCGAGTCCAAGACCAAGATAACTTGAAAGCAAGTTTCGAGGTTCCAAGAGGTTCGAATCTAAGTCAAGTTTGAGTCCAGATGAGAAAGAGAGAGTCAAGACTGAAACAGAAGAAAACAGAATGCTTAAAGTTAGCAAGGGATATGATTGCAAGTGACATTAATTGGGCGCCTGGTAACCATGGTCCTTGATAAGTTAACCACTGAATGATCTGTGTGGTCGGGAGAGCCTGTGAACACGATAAAACTTCTATTGATCCATGCTGTGAGTACTTATGAAGATTTGTTAGCTAAGTTATTCTTAAAATGTCCAATTTGGTTTTTCTGGTGAGAACAGTGTCTTATCCCTGATGTTTCCTTTCTTTGTAAAGTAGAAAAAAATACACATAAAACAAAGAAACAAACAGAGAGGGTTTAACTGAGAAAATAACTGGAAGCAAAATGAAAGCTCTAATGGCTAATATGAAATGTGTGTGGGTGACTAGTCTCTCATTCCTTTTTTTTTTTTTAAACCAAATCCATTTTACCGGATTGCATTAAAGTCAATTAGCTAATGCCACTAACCAGAGAGAATCACTAAATTATCTCCAAACAAAATTAACAAGCACAAAGGTCAGGGCTAAATCGTTCTTACAATACTCCTGTGATTACAGAACAACTTAAGGGAAGAAACAGAGTAAAAGCTCAGGAAAGAGACAAGGAGTTTTCCCCTCCAGTCTGTACTTCTATTCTCTTACGTTTTACTTTAAAAATCTCAAAATCCCAATCATGCATATTAAACGGTTGGGTGAAGAGTAAAAGACACAGTGGCTGATGAAGGTTGATCCGAAGATGTGTTTATAACTCAAGATAGACAAATTATTACACATATTTCTGAGCTTTGTGCAATGGATTTACATCAGAGCACCAAGAGAGCCTGAAAGTGTTTGAGTAAAAACATCAAAGTAGATCAGATGAAGCAAATGCTCTTTATGTTTCAGACTTCCTTCAGTCTGGGCAACGGCGTGTATAATTCACCTCAGGGCAAAGACAGAAATGAAGCCTGCCACCTCGTGGCGTTTTATTCCCTACATGATGGCTGTGTTGCGTGCCTAAAGATACTTTATCTGTCAAGTGCCATAAATCAGCGATGCGAGGATGTGGCTGTGCTTTAATGTACATTTTGCTGTCAAGGTGGGATGAAGAACTACAGTGGCGAAGACCACTGGAATAACAAAGTAAGAGGGAAGGTGGAAGAGAGCACAACGAGAGGGAGAGAGAGGGAGAGGGGAGACAGTGAAAAATCACTGAGTAGAAATGGGAGAAGGGGGACTTTGAAAGAAAGGAAAGTGTGACGCACAAGTGATGCATGGGTGAGAGGAAAGGTGAAAATATGAGAGGGGAGGAAAGGGTGAAAAGGGGAATCACAGGAAGGTTTCTATAACAGAACAGAAAAATGAGGAGGAAGCCACAAGTCAATAGGCAGAGGGAGCAATCACCTAGCAGCTTGTGTGACGGGAGGGACAGAGAGCAATCAATCACATAGGCAGGAGTGTGTCCCAAAAAGCAGGCCACGTGTGTAAATTGCAGCACTTAGTTTCACACCCGCGGGGCTACGTTTATTCTCATGCCTCCCCAGAGAAGCAATTAACAAAGAAATTATGGCGAAACAATTCACCCAAAGGCTCTGGGTGTCTCTCATGCCGTTTAAGTGTGCTAATCACTTTTTCCATTACAGTACAGAGAGAGAGAGAGAGAGAGAGCAAGAGAGAGAGACAGAGAGAGAGAGAGAGCAAGAGAGAGAAAGAGAGAGAGAGAGGTGGACAGGCAGAGTGTGACAGAGAGAAACTGACAGAAACCAAGATAAAGAGCATGATGAAAAGAGACAGAGACCATGTACAGATTGTGTACAGTCCCATGGTGCATTTATGGTGATGACATACACACCTAATGAATTAGCACTTTATTTAATGTGGTCTCAGCTGTCAGGCTGTCATCCCTCCTCTTCAGAATACAAAAAGTTTATGCTGTTTTACTTAGAAACTCAACAGCTGGCTAACATACTAACTGTCAAAAAGTACTCCTCATACACCACTGTAAAGTTAAGGCACAGAGTTTACTTTAATGTATTCAGATTCAAAGGGGGCTTTATTGGCGTGGAAAACAGACCTTGTTTCCAATCTAATATAAAGGTTATTTCTAGATAAGACTAGAAGTCACTTGTTTCATGTGGTACAGTGGTGTGTTCAGGTGGTAACATCAGCAGCGTATTGTATGTGTACAGCCAGCGGTAATGACACTGATGAGGTGAAGATGGATAAAAATAATTAAGGTGCGTGGGTTGGACTTCTACCAGCCGTCTTGGCTGCTATCACAAATACCATCACAGTTTAACAGAACTTCACTGAGGACCATTAGCCTCCACCGCTTTTTTATTAGGTTTATTTGCCCAGTTGTAAAACCAACTGTAAGATGTGTTATTGGTGATTATATTTCTCTGTCGTGAAAGCTGCTGGTGATGTGTTATTGAACAGAACTGCAAAGAAAATGTTGCGTGGGAAAATGCCTTCCACAAGTACTGACTCATAAAAATACTGAATTTTGGAGCACTGGTTCACTTAGCCTACTTTATCCTTTCAGGCCCTGTTTAATATTACAGTAACATGCCTATAATGTATCTGGTCAGGTTTACAGTGACTGTACAGTGAACTTGATTTCAAATGTCAATATAACATTTTTGAAGAACCCTATATTTTTTCTGGCATGTGTATTTTATTTGCACTTTGTGGCTTTATCCACATCCAGTTTTAATTTTTTCTCTTTATGTTTCAAGATATGTTCTGTTGCAGCATTTCACACACTTTTTTTCAGTATAACTCAGTCTGTGCTTCCTGTTCAGAGGCTCTACAGATAACATGCAGGAGATGTGCCTGCCAGTTGTCACACATTACCTCTGCATTATCGCTCAG
The DNA here is from genome assembly GCF_004916995.1 of Morone saxatilis. Classification (NCBI taxonomy): domain Eukaryota; kingdom Metazoa; phylum Chordata; class Actinopteri; family Moronidae; genus Morone; species Morone saxatilis. The sequence continues at coordinate 22,657,538 of NW_023339796.1, read as the reverse complement.
TTACAATGAAACCACGGGCCATGGCGTGTGCGGCAAGACCCGAATTTCTTCAACGCTCAAAATGCAACCCTGTCTCCTAGAGATTACATTTGCATATTACTAAATGTAATATCTTATATGCATTTTTGTTAGACAAAATGAACGATGTCCTGTGTGTATATGTCAGTATGGCCTAATGTGGTGTGTCCCTGAATATAATTTGTGTACGTCTCAGAGAGTAAGTATGTATTGAACCCTCACTGGAAGTTAATCAGAAAGGTTTACACTGTCAGTGAACATTTAACTTTTTTATTACGACTTGCCAAGTACGTTAATTTACAACATTTCCTTATTATGTTAATAGAAAAGGTAATTTGGTTGGCACAATGTTTCCGCTTCAAACTTATTTGCTGTTTCAAAGTAGTTGTATAAAAAGGTAATTTCTAGAAGACATGGCTGCAAAATACAAGCCTCATGCTTGAAATATAGAAATTTATTCTCTTAACTCAACTAAAGCCATTTTTTGTGTGTGACATTTAGTAAAGATGTAGACAGTAAGCGAGTATTGTAATAAAATTCCTACATTTTCACTTGTTTTCACATTTGATCACCAATTATTTTACTAGGCTGGTTCTAGAAAACATCAGAGCATATATGTGTACTGCAGTGAAGTATGTTTATGTTTTGTTGTGATGGTTGCAATCCACTTATCACTTTTATTACGATCACTTTAACTTTTCTGCAGTAACATATAATTATTGTGTGTTGTTCTGTATGTATTGTTGTATGTATTTACTGTACAGTATAGTGTGTGCACCCATATGCTAGTGCCAAAATGAATTTCCATTTTATGTCAATTTAATGGACAATAAAGTAATCTGAATCTGAAATTCAGAAATGATATTGATTGATTGATTTGTAAATTCAAATAAACTGAAAACAAAAAGGTACCTAGGTGCTTACAAAGCCAAATAATGAACCAGTGTCAATAATATTGATACTAATTTACACATGAAGAACATGGGGGAACAAAATCCCATCTAAAACGGCAAGATTAATGAAAGTAGTGATTTTTCAGCCAAACAGAGCTTCTTTTTATACCTACAGCTCAACAGAAAGCAGAATTGATTTGGATAAATTGACTCGGTGGGCCTGTGGTTTAATAAGGATGCCTGTGCTCAGCTGAGAGCGCCAACGCTTTCTTCTCCAATTGGATTTATCTTTGGCTTCTGGCAACGTCTGCTGTCAGAGAGAATGATTTTATATACAATCTGGAAATGGACTTTTACCACACCTTGATAAAGTCTCACACAGACGAGCAAAAGACTTGCTTCTTGTTGCTAAAACTGAATAGTACCGGGGGAAAGGAAATACAGTGGTGCACCACACAGTGACACAAATACCTCACAGCTGCCGCCCTGGATTACAACTGTACAACCTGAGGAAGCAGCCCTCTACTCCTCCAAAACAAACTCCTGAATTCTAATTAAACCCAATCAAACCAAGCACATCTAACATTTACACTAAACGAAGCTCTATAAATAAAATAGATCTCTTCTAATTTAGGCACTCAGGCATGAAAGGCTTCGCGGCATCGCCTGAACCCTTTTCCACCTTGCTGGAAGAAACAAACAAATTAGCCAACTTATATTAAAGCACGCCTGCTGTGCACGACAGGCAGCTATTTTCAGGTTGAATTTCTGTCTCAGATCTGAAGCTGGAGATGGCATCTCTCAAAGAAGTCGTGCAGATTTTATAAGACTGTTGGAGTTTTGGGTGCACTCACATAATCCTCTGAAGAAGTTTGATTTCAAGGCATGAAATTTGTTAGTTACTCTTTTAAAATTGTTCAAGGTTTCTTAGCCAGTCATTGCTCGAAATGTAGGTATGTATTGTCAAAACATGCAAGTTTGCATCAACATGCAGCTGAGGGCAACCAGTTATTCTCAATCCAGAATGTTGGTTACAAAGGAGCAGGGAACAGAATAAGAAAAGAGCAGACATAAAGCTTGATTTGATTTCTTACAGCATTTAGTTATTTTTTATTTGTGTGTATTGATGGGTGGGAAGGCATTCATTTTTCTTTTTGTTAAATCCAAAACAAGACAAAGGATCAACACGATCCATTTTATCTTATGCTGTGACTGACACTTTGTTCACACAACAAAATCCAAGATTGTCGTGGCATTTATGATAAAATCTCAGGTCTTTATTTGTGTGTATGCACTGAATGTGTATGCCACCCCCCCCCCCCC
>NW_023339796.1:22654926-22655204 GCF_004916995.1 Morone saxatilis | reverse complement strand
CCCCCCCCCAACACCCAGGGGAGACCTCTGGAGTGTGAAATGGCAGAACACAGCTTGGCAGACAACATCCCTGAGACAGATATGAATATGGAGATGCATGCACATTGACACGTACACACCCAAACATTTCCTTACCTGTTTACATACAAGTATAGAGTTGTTAAATACACCATGGGGCCAACAGTATGTTGCCAAAGGTAATAAAGCTCAACACTTTTGCAATAAAGCCTACCTTTATTGCATTACAGACAAGGGTGTGTCTAATATTTTATCTAACC
>NW_023339796.1:22654258-22654727 GCF_004916995.1 Morone saxatilis | reverse complement strand
GTGGATAGTACCTGGTACTTTTTTTGGTATAACCTTGGTTGATGCTGAGTCGATACTAAAATGTGGAGTCCAAACTCAGCAGTCTACATAATAAACTGGCTACTGATAGTATGCCTATATACTAGTCTAAGGCATTTCTTTTCCTGGTTTGGCCTAGGACCATAAATCTCATGTTTTAGAAAGTTGCGTGCGTTCAACTTTGCAGTTCTATAAACAGGCCCCTTAGTGTTTTATCATGACAATGCCAATGTCCAGAAAGTGAGGAACATAGTGTGGGGAAATTTGACTGGCCTGCCGGAACTCAAACCTCAACCCAATCCAACACCTTTCGGATGAACTGGATCACAGAGCACTAACCAGACTTTAGCACCCAACAAGTGCTGGACCATGCTAATTCTCTTTTTGCTGAACGGGAGCAAATCCACGTAACCAGGTTGCAATCAAAATCAACCTGTGGAAAAAGTGAAAA
>NW_023339796.1:22652989-22654210 GCF_004916995.1 Morone saxatilis | reverse complement strand
GAGTTTATTATATGTCCTGAAATCCCATATTTGTGCACTGTTCAGATGCCCATACATAACAGAGATGATCTGTCCTGTTATATACCACAGTGGATGGGATATTACCTTACATTTGCTGCTAATGCAATTCTGGCTTCCATTTCTGCTTAATAAATAAAGAATAATCCAATAAAGCTAATAGAGTGACCATAAACTGAAGCATGATTTAGAATGATTAAAAATTAGATTTAATTTATTGGTTTATTTTTTAACTAATGCCGAGCAGCTACTTTGGCTGTTTTGTGGCATTAGAAATGTGACTATCCTACATACAGTTCCCTCTTTATCTATGTCTTTATCTTCATGCGCATTTTAGAAATTAAGTTAGTTTCTTAGAAGCCTAACACTTAATCAATTACTACTCTCTGAAACAATGCACTACTTCTGATTTTGTTGTATTTTATAACCCCAGAATTGGGAAAGTACTCAGCTCCCTCAAGGGCACAGCACTCTTGAAACCTTTAAACACAAATCCATTGTAAATGTACAACACTTTTCAAACCTTAATTCTAGCCTCGGCCAGGGATTGAACAGTTAAATCACAAGTCTCTAAACCATGGCGTCTTTTGATTGAAGCGGTCGTTTCCAAATGAGAGCGGAGACCAGTTTTCCCTCCGTCCGCCTTGTCCATCCATCCTCGTTATAAAAACCCCTCTTGCCTCTCTGGCGTCCCGCGCCTCAACACTACTCTGCTCCTGAAACCAGCCGGGTATTAAGACTGACTCTTCAATCCCAGACGATCGATGCCGTCACTTACCAACCGAGTCACACCGCTGATTACAGCGTCCCTCAATTTACAGTGCTGTTGGTGAAAGTGGAGGAAAGGAGGGAGGGAGGGAGGGGGTTGGGTGAACTACAAGATGAGCTGGACTCCCTGTTGGACCTGTGGGGTCATAATAAGGCTCCACAGCCTCCAGGTGCAGATGGTTGCAAAGAAATTACTTTATTGCTCAGAGTAGCTGTGAATGTTGTTTTTTTTGTAAATAATTTTATCCTTAGATGACTTGGAAAATAACCAAGCCAGCAGGGCTTCACAGTCTGCTACTCGGCCTGAAACCAGCTGCCACTGAGTGAGCTGAGGTTGTGCTGCAATGTGACAAAGCATGTTGGTCAGTCTCCTGCTGGCTGATAATTACAAACAAACAAGTGCATTCATGCCTGCACACTTGAGAGTCACAAAAA
>NW_023339796.1:22652010-22652902 GCF_004916995.1 Morone saxatilis | reverse complement strand
CACACATGGCTCATTACCTGCTGATGAAAAGCCGTTCAGAGAAAAATCAAACCAAACTTCACCGAGGATCATTCAAACACATTTCCTCTGATTCCACATCAAAAGGAGAAAGGCAGGAAAAAGTTTAGAGACGAAAAGCCAGCCATTTCCTCGTATGTTGGATTATAAAGCGGAGAGGGTGCCAGAACTTCAACAGAGCAAAACACAAAGTCATTCTGCGCACTGCCTGACATGCCTCTGTGAAAACATGAAAAAACGCAAGTGGGAAAAAAAGAAAATGACAGTTTTTCATACCTATCTTACTTGTACACAGCCCTGTGTGATGTTGTACAAATGACAACAAGCCAGGATGGAAAAGATGGAAAAGACAAAAGCTGTTCACTTTCCAATCAAATATCTATCCATCTATCTATCCATCCATCTATCCATCTATCTGAACTCCTCTCTTCATCACCAATTTTAATGAGTTCCATTGGAGCTCATTTGAGGCGGTGATTAGATTCCTGCTAATAAATTATGTGTGTTCTCAGCAGGTTGCTATCCTCCTGTTGGCCACCACTCAGCAGGTTTCTTTTCGTGTGTTAATGTGTGTGTTGGTGTGTTTCCTCTGGATGGAACAGAGCAGAATCAAAACCTGCCTAAATGCCATTTTCACTGCCTAGCTTATCGCTCCATGTAAATTTATATGTGTGTGTTTGTGTGTGCGTGTGTGTGCGTGTGTGTGTGTAAGCGAGTATGACGTGAACATGCCTGCTAGCTACCCGCTGACAGATACAGGACATCTGGTGTCTTCTTGGTGTTGATTATATGGGGGAAGTGCTTGCTGGATGATGTTAAGAGGGATAATAATCATTAAAAAATACAGTCCCACCAATTAACTGCACAAAATGAA
>NW_023339796.1:22646062-22651976 GCF_004916995.1 Morone saxatilis | reverse complement strand
CCCTACAGTACAACTGATATTAACCATAATAATACCCTAATTGCTATGTGCAGACATTGTAAAAAGCAAAAATCCTAATTTATTTCCAGCAAAGGGCCACAGGTTGGATTAAACCCATAGCCTCGGCAGCCAGGAGTTTGGCCTTGGTGCATGGGGCACCAGCTCTAGGTGAGCTACAGTTGTGCATAGCTGACTTTCTTGTTTACACAGTTCTAAATATTTTATTATGACATACACATACTGTGACAGAATATCAGCATATCCAGCAAAGTGTGGTAGATGTGAACAGTGAGAGGCCTTGGCTAAACCCCCAAACGTTAAGATTTGCTAAAAACTAAAACTAACTTAGTTTTAACTAAACAAAAAAGACTCACTTAAGGTTTTGGACCTCAAGGGAAACAGTGTTATGCGTAGGGGACGCTTGTCGGATACTTTGTACACCTGACCACCCATCATAGCACGACCCGCTCCCTGCTGGGTGTTTTATTGCTACAACACAGTCAAGCAGCTTGTGCATTTTCTAATGAGAGTGGACCATCATAATTACACAACCGAAAACAAGGTCATTTGTCAGTGATACTTGTTTGTCTGCTCAAGAAAAGCTTCACTGGTATTTGTGTCAACTCCATGTTCCCAGTTAATGTTGCCCATGTCTACATTAAACATTGAGAGAAGACACACTGTCTATAAAAGGGATCTTGGAGCTAGATTGTAAAAAGAAGAGGAGCATGGTCCACAAAGGCACAATCACAATTAAAGCCCTGGCATTTGCCAAATAGCCCATATGTTGCTTATCTTCCTGCTCTCAAGCAAACAACAACACAAGCATAAACAAGGTAAAACCTGCTCCCCTTAAAACTTATAGAAAAAAACAAGGCTCCCAGAATAAATGTCATCATACCGAGGAAGTGCACTTGAATGCAGCACTGGGACCGGGATGCTCTAGGCTGCGACCCGTTTTTACTCAAACATCAAAGAAACATAAAAGAAAGAGAATGACAAGCACACATACACACACTCAGTATCCTACTGAGTTGCTGAATCCCACCGTACCTGAGTCAACCTGGGAATACTTACTTAGCATACAATACCCCCAAATCAAAAGACATGACAGTGCTGCTTGGTCTGCATTTCTGTCTGTTTGAAGTAGTTACAAAGAAGAGATTTAAAGTGTCCACTACAAAATGGTCACTGACTATAATATCAAAGAAAGTGAAAGGACAGGTATGGCATAGCTGCAGAGCTTCTGCATAAGTCTGGACAAAGCAGTAGGGTGATATTTTAGGGTGCTTTTAGAAGAACAATAGCACCACTGACCAAAAGAAAAAAAATAAATGCAAAGACATGTTGTTATAGCTAAGATGAAATAAAAACTATCCACCTGTCCCTGTCCAACCCAGTATCACGCCACAGCGTCTAATACACATGTTAGTCTGTCATGGACTTTTCACCTCTAGACAAGGCAAAACGTGACACTGACACACTATCCTCTACATGCTTTTGGGTGATACTGCTGTCAAGTTAGCAATAATAAATATGCAATGTCTGGTTAGACTTTCAAAATAAAGCTGACAATTGGTTTCACATGGGAAACAAACCCTGGTCTCCTGTATGAAAAACCTGTGTTTGACCCATCCATCCACCTCGACCTCCATATGCAGACTTTGCCACTCTTTATACTATGTATGTCCTTGGCTCCCATCATTACTGCTGCTGATACACCCGCACCCAAAACGTGACACCGTATCCTCCAGTGGATCAGCGTGTATATTATACAAGCTTTAGTGTGAGACTGTCTGGCAGCCTGCCAGAGTGCCGGTGTTACACTGTAGAGAATGAGAGACAAAGTACAGAAACTTGTAGCCTACGTGTCATAAAGTGTGTGTCATTAGTGGGATAGTCTTGGGGACCTAAGTAACATTTGCACATATGTTTACATGTCGTTTAATGTGCTGTAGCTGGGCAGCTAACTAGCATTCTAGCGAGTGTTGCGTAGCAGGCTACTGTCTGGATCAGTGTGATCGTCTGCTCTAATAATGTAAAAGAAGGGGGCGCCATCACACCAAAAAATCACTTTTTTTCACTGCCTCTCAACTGGTGAGAATTTTAAGTTTCACTAGGAAACATGAAAAACAGCTTAAATTGTAGTTCTATTGTTCCATGTCTAGGAAAACTAAGATATGTGTAGTACTATACATTTCAAGCTAATAAAAACTGAAGTGCTATTATTGTGCTTGCTGCTGCAAATTGTGGATGAGATGTGGTGAGGCAGTATACACATCAGTGTTTGTTTACAGTGTCCACATGGCCGCAGAGGAAATGGGGCATGGATGGTTACAAAGACTGTGCACTTTTTCCTCTTTTATATAAATTTTTAAATTGAGACCAGGTCGCCACCTGAAGGGGTTTGGGACAAATTTAACACATGAAAATCATTTTACTTTTACTACTCACCTAGCCTGTGAGAGCTTTTCTCTGTTCTGGTCAAACAGTGAAGGAATTACCTCCCCACTGAAGTCAGGACAGCAGAGTGGCTGCCCATCTTCAACCACTGGCTGAAAAGGGTCAAGTGACCCCTTTAAAACACTCAGAAAAAAACATGTCCAAAGACTGAAATCTCTCTTGGACTTAGTTAAAAGGCCATATTGACTATGCTGGTCGCATACGCTCAGTTGCCAGTTTATTAAGTCCTCATAGCTAAAACTAATACAGTCTAATACAACAGTATTGCAATAAATCCTCCCTTCATGAAGATCACAAGCTTTTGTTCAAACTGTTTTTGGAAGATGTGGTTTGTGGTATGGCTGAACTGAATTGCATTTTACAGAGGTGTTTCTGTTATTGTGTCTGGTCGCATTGATATAAACGGTGTGGACAAATTGATAGAAACACCTGTCAGTATAACGCAATACAATTCAACAGCACTGCATCCTCCAATATGAATCAACACCTCTCTAAAAACCGTTTCAAATACCAAAACTTTATTATTCACAATGCCGAAATTTGTCTTCGGTTTCACCATAAATTATAAAAATACAATTTACAATAAATACGTACACTATACACAATATCACATAAACGTACTGTGCAAAAAAAACACAGCAAAAGCCCTATTTGCATGCTACATGCTATTTGCGACTACCTAGGGACCTCTAGTAATTTGTGATAATTGTGGAGGAAGTCTGTAATCTTAATCCTATGCAAATCTGCCATGTAATTTGTAAAGTAAAGATTTTACTGCAAATTGCTTACCATATTTCACATCAAACTAATATTTGAATGAAACAGAGCGGAACACAATGTGGCGTGGCAGTGGAAGAAATATGGTCCTGCACCTACGCATTAATGAATTATAAGATCAGTTAAGTTATCTTTTAAGTGAGCAGAGTGGTTTCTGCCGCTGTCTCTGGCAGTTCAGACCCCCTTTTCAGCACGGAGATTGGTCCATAATGAAAATTGCAGTATAAACGCCGCTGTTTGCATGGTTTTAGCAGAGGTGCACATACACAGGGGTCTCCAACATCACAAACCAACTATGCTGTCCACAGCTGTCTGTGTGTCAGATTCTTTCCTTTGATTTTATTAAACACCTGCAGCATCACACAGCAGCAGAAACCATAACTGTGTTGTGCGCATTTACGCATGTGGTCATTAGCACGATGTCAATAAATGTAAGTAAAATACAGACTTTGCATGTTAGCTTTCCCAGTCGAACACAAGCTCCATGTTCGATTCCTTTGCTGCATGTCATTCTCCCTCTCCCTCTCTTTCCTATCTGTCTTCAATTTGTCCTATCAAAATAAAGGCATTAAAAAGCCCCAAAAAATGTACTCTAGTCTAAAAAGAACATTCTTACTAACACTGAATTCCTTTTCATTTTACATGCATCTCTTGGTGTGTCATGGCTCAACATATATATTTCTTAATTAACCTTTCCCCTGCTGCTCATTTACATCTCTCCTTCAAGACTGAAGTAGCGAGGAGAGAAAAGCTCTCACCTTGAGATTCATTAAATGATTCTTTTAGACTCGGTACATGTCAAGAGCAGGGTATGTTATTGTTAAGCCAGAATAAAGTGATCATTAACCATTATATGAGTTTTAAACTATGCTGCTGGGGATGTTTCTGTGGGGCGCTTGTTTTCAAGGTAAATAAATTGTTTATTAGCCCAGATTCATATCTCCCGCTTCAAAAATCGCCAAAAAGCATACTGTATTCATGCACACATCACCATTATTAATATTTAATACCAACAGAGACAACTGCACAGCTGGTGAGGAAGACTGTAATGTAGCTCTGCAGGGTTTTAGACAGTGCGAGTATCTGTTCAGTGCAGTTTCTTATTTATTTATTTCAAGACTAGAATTTTTATTTTGTTTTTTATCAGCTTGCATTAGTTTGTACACAGCAAGCAGGACAAAAAAAGAAAGATAGTGCTGCATGCAGTATTAATTTTGAGCCATGTTCATATCTGTGGCATCACCACAGCACAATGACGGCTATTCTCCTGAGCCACCCAGAAGCTCCACATATCATTTTCAAGTTATGATACCAATCTTGACACACAGGCTACAGTACGCTGCTAGAGGCCATATTATTCCTTCATACAACAGCTTCTGCAGTAACGTCATCTCTTCCATATTATGTTTGTTCGTCTACTCCATTGGGATGAAGACATTTTTCTTTGTGCTTTAACACAATACAGACACATTGTAGTATAATGACGCTTTAAAAGAACTGTGCATTTAAATTCTACTTTGTTTGGGTAAACACCTAGAGAGAATTTTATGTTAACAAGCCCCCACTGGAGCTGAAGAGCTGATATTGGCCTCATTAAGAGCTATTGTTGTAACTCTAGAAACACCAAAAATGTGATATCCCACCTACAGCAATTGGCAATACTGCATTGTAAAAATGCTATGGAGTCCTGCTATGGAAATGGTACATCACATTACTGATACTGATTACTGAAGCATTAATGTATCATTGGCATTTTACTGTATTGTACTTAGTTATTTGGTTGGTTGGCACCTATTTTTTGTTGTAATTATGCACAGATTTTTTTTGAGTAATTTAATCATGGTACAGAAATGGGACTGGGAAATTTAAGTACCTCAAATGTGTACTGAAGTACAGTAAATGTACTCTGGTCTCTTCCTGGCAGAGCTTCTTATACTGCTTGTCCTGGGTCTAGAACCAGTCCTACCCTTCTTATACAGCACTGTACTGGCTATCTTTTTTTGCCTCCTGGCCACCTTTCAATTGAGGTTTTCCGGGCATGTCCAACTGGAAGGAGACGCCTCGGGATCCCCCAGGAGGATCTGGAAGGCGTTGGTGTAAGGGATGTCTGGAGTGTCCTGCTGCCACTGTGACCTGGCCCCCAATAAGCAGATTATAATGGACAGATGGATGGAAAGCGGCTATGATCAATATTTGTATGATAACAATGTATCAGATTACATAAAGTAATGGGAAATGAGTCACTGCAGGGATGAACCTACAGAGAATGATCACCCAGCTCCAGCGGCCCTCAGCTTTACAGAGCCTTATAGTGAGTTTCAGTTCATTGTTTCTCTGTTCAGCTGCAACTTTACAGTTTTGGTTCACTGTCACTGCTCTCATAGGGGTGTTTAAAGCCACAGCAGCATGGCATGCTTGTACCAAATCAAATCAATCAAGTTTATTTGTATAGCCCCTTTACAATAGCCGAAAGGTACCAAAGTTCTTTACAACAAAGCCATAAAACAATACATAACACATACATAACATACAAATCACAATTAAAAGTGCTGTAGTGCTGCAGCACTGCAGGGCATTAAACTAATTTAAACTAAAAAGCTCTAAAAACCTACTGTACACTACCTGCTCAGCAGCACACAGCAGAAAGTCAGTTAGCAACTAGCAGGTGAACATA
>NW_023339796.1:22645123-22646038 GCF_004916995.1 Morone saxatilis | reverse complement strand
CTCAGGAGTTGGTAAAGACCAAAATCACAGCTAAGCGAATAGAATATAATAGAATTATAGAAAGAATATTGGACTTTGCCTTGTGGCCAAAAACTCCAAAGGAATAATGAAGTTACTCTGTGAGTGCTCGATATGTAAATAAGCAACTGTTTCCCAACTGCTACCAAGTTTGTCTTATCAACATGGCGCCCCGTAGTTTAGCATTAATTAGACAGATACCCGATCTTTTTAGTGTGGAAAAAGGACTGTGTGTTGCATGTCTAGTTTCCATAAAAACACATCACTCAGCTCCTGTTGCTGTGCTGTGTTTGATCTCATTACTTACACTAAAAGCTTGCAACAAATACATTTTTTTAACAATTACCGACCACTGCGAACAAGTTCAGCTCCAGATATTCACTTACAACCATCACAAATTTCAAATATCTTTTCTGTTGGTGTTATAACTGGCCACCTTGTTAGGGAGCATGAAACACAGCGGCTCTTTCATCATGATTACTCGGCCGAGAATAAAAAAAGTTGCTCTTGTCACTCTGAACTTTTCTGAAAAGTTAAACCATTCTCTGAACTTTTGAAAGTGCTCAGCTCTGCCACAAAAAAATTGCCAGGTGCAGGAGCTCTTTTCGAAAGTGATCACCTTTTGTGCTCCCCATGGCAGCTCTCCATTTATTTTAAGGTAAAAATGGCAATTTGGCCAAAGAGAAAAAAAGTGAACGAGGTAGAAGTTCAGTTACTAGTTGTTTGTAGTTGGTTTTATGACCGCTGCTATTGTTGTTATTATTATTATAGCTAATGCTGCTTATATTTCTTAATCAGTTTGTACAATCAGTATAAAGCAGATAAACTGGTCTAACATTCCAGTATGTGTCCTATCTGTACCTTAACCACAATACACTTCTTACACCCCCCCCCCCC
>NW_023339796.1:22643250-22645117 GCF_004916995.1 Morone saxatilis | reverse complement strand
CCCCCACCTGACTGTTATCTTACAGCTGCGAGTCACAACAAACTGTTGATCAATGTATACATTAGAACGTACATCGCCACACGTACGCACTTGCATAGAAACACTGACTGTTTCTATGCAAGTTTCAAAATTAGCTGTCAAAATCATTAATCATGATGTGCTAATCAGGTCTGTTTGTGTTTGTTTGTGTCTCCCTCTGAGAATCATGCTGTTTCTAACAAATTAATCCCCCCCAACAGGGTGTGTGTGTGTGTAAATAAACCAAATGGTCGATGTTTCGCAAGGTGTTGCTCTGTGTGATTTCTCCACTCTCCTTTTTGAAATGTGAAAATATGCCAGAATTTTTCTAATGCTTAGTAATAGAAAGGCACGCACACAGGGCTCTCTTCATCAGTGTCTTTTGATTTCTTTCAAACGTCATCGCCCTCGCACATTGTTCTGTGTCTCTGTGGTGGTGAGTAAGAGACAAGAGATGGAGATTTCTCCCTTCGCTGAGATGCATCTGTTATACTTCATAAACATAAATACTAATGCTGGATCAGTGTAATATGTTGAGTTATTTAATTGGACATTTAATATATTTTAGAGATGCCAGAAAGTCATAAATACGGCCTGGCAACCACAGGCGCCAACATACATAAGAAAAAGTGCCTGTGCTTATCTAAAGGTCACTCATATGGGATGTAACTGTAATGATAGATGGAAGCGCTCAAGTTTATTCAAATCCACACAAAATGTAAATGTACCAGCCATCCACTCAAGGGAATTATTTTCTCCATTTTAGTGACCCGCACCTGCATGGATATTTCACTCTACCAGTCCGTATATTGAAGTATGCAATTTCTTTTAATGATAAAAGGCTTCTTTCAGTCATTTTAAAACTAAAACACATAATTTTAAACTTGACAGGACAGAGAAAACTTTCTATAAGAAACAGGGTTTCTCACAATGATGGCTGTTTAACTTCACTGTATGAATTTCACTGTATCCAACATAACAATATGAGCCCCTGGGCACCCTGGTGGTCATAATGTTCTGCAGCCCCATACCAACAAACTGTGATGCACTGTGTTCTACACCTTTCTATCAGAACCAGCATTAACTGTTTCTGGTCAGTAGCTCGTCTGTTGAATTGGATCGCACACGGGCCAGCTTCACTCCCCACAGTGCATCATATGAGCCTTTGGTCCCCATGACCTGTCTCCGGTACACGCTTCCTTTGGACCACTGCTGTCTATTTTGTCCTGCTTCCTACACAACATCAACTTTGAGAACAAATGTTCAACTTTCTGGCCTAAAATATCCCACCCACTGACAGGTGGCCATGATACTCAAATAATGCAGTGTTATTGCACTTCAGCAGTGCTCACAATGTTATGGCTGATTCGGTGTATGTGACATTTTGATGTAAATGGTAAATGGTAAATGGACCTTGTACTTGTATAGCGCCTTTTCTTAGTCTTCCGACCACTCAAAGCGCTTTTCACACACTATCACACAGCGCCGATTGGCAAAGTCTAAATAAACAGAAACTAACTCATTCATACACATTCACACCACCGAATGCTTATGCCATCGGGAGGCAAAATTGGGGTTCGTATCTTGCTAAAAGGATACTTCGACATCGAACCAACAACCTTCTGATCTGGGGGAGCGACCCGCTCTGCTGCTGAAGCACAGCGCCCGATTGTGTAGAACAGAAAAACATTAACATTATACTCCTGTTGCTGTCTCAGGAGATTGAATAACAGTGTCTCACTTAATGAGTGAAAGCTTCACTCTGTTTCACATCTGCAACCAGACATCGTTCAGATTAAATCAGAATGTTAATATTTGTATGACCGGCCTGCTGATGGCATGGAGTTCT
>NW_023339796.1:22642796-22643225 GCF_004916995.1 Morone saxatilis | reverse complement strand
AATGTTAATTTTTATGACCCGGCCTGGCTGATGCATGGAGTTACCTCAGTGCCCCAGCAGTAGGGCTCCAGCACATTACAGATATTTACAGATAACACCAAAGTAGTGTCCATAAGAAAAAATGCATTTTGACCCTGCTATTCATTCTAATGCAGTCTGATAGTTTAGATTATTAGATTGACTGTATTGTCCACCTCAGTAGACATTTGTCTTCGGCTTCTCCCAAAGTACCACAAAGCTACATACATAACACAAAACATACATAATATACAACAACACACAAAGTGCGTATGGGCTGGTAAATAGGTTGTATGAATAATAGCAGTTAGTGGTATATGCAGTTATGTTTAACCGTCCTGCATATAGCACTGTCAAATATATTGCTATATTTTCGTGACTTGCCAGATACCTTCCCCACTGCAAAAAAAT
>NW_023339796.1:22629442-22642573 GCF_004916995.1 Morone saxatilis | reverse complement strand
TAGTCTGGTCTCAGTGTTGGAAATAAAGCAGCTGTTTAGTTTTTCACAGTTTAAATATATATTTTTTTTAAATTAGTGCTTTTGGTGCCTTCATTTAAGACAAAGTAACTTATTTTTATAGTGCTGTTTGAACAAATTGTGTCTTATTGTAAGATTGTTTTTGCTAATTATTAATCTGAGATTAAGGTACAAATTCTTAAATTCAGATCAATAAAGTGACCAAGATACTTTTAGGAAGGTTTTACCCTAAATAACTGAGTTTTCACTGCTTGTAATAAACACAACTTGGGTACATTTATTTCTAGTTTTAAGGTTCATTACAGTCTTTCAGCAGCTAGATTTTTATGCTAAACCCCCATGTTGGGAACCACTTATATAGAATACCGCACACAGCTCTCTCCCTCTTCCACATCAGTGTGCAGAAGGCTACAAAGCTAAACTGAAAAATTGCATTTTTGCGAAGGAATCAATAGTGTTTGTTTTTGTATTTTGTACTCAGAATAGTGAGTATGAAGAAAATATCTGAATTTCACTGTATTTCCTGCAGTGGAAGTGCCCCCATCAATTACTGTTGGACAGGAGACATGGACTTTTGGATCCCACTGACAATGTTTAATTTAATATGTGCAATATCTGTGCAGGTGGGCACAAAAATAGTTTGTTGGTTAACTCAAACCTAATACAAGGAGTTTTTTAACTGCTCATGATACATTCAAAATTTAATAGTGATGCCTCTATATGACCTACATAAACAAACACGACCATCAGCAATAAGCCTATTTGTTTGTAGTTATTCTTAATGCCTGCCACCAGGTCAGATTCCCTTTGAAATCAATGAAAAAAGATGGCGGAAACAATCCTGCGTTCGTCCACACAAAATGAAAGTTCCTTGTAGGGGCTTTACATTAATACTAACTCCTCAGGCAGTTAACCAGCTGGGGGATTAATGTAACACTGGGATTTAATTTATTGAGTAACGTAGCTGACAGCTGAGGTTACAGGGCTACCTGTTAATGGTCATTTTCCTCACCACATTCAGACTCATGACAGAAAGATAGCTAATACTAGCTACAGGTGCAGGAGCTGCCATTGGAATACAAATAGAATACATGGGCCCTCCCAAAGGTTGAATGTTGTAAGGGGGAAAGACGGCTTAAATTGCTCACAGATGACAGCCAATGCTATGTCAACTTGTTCAAAAACTGAGAAAAAAACTCCTATTAGCATTAGCAGTCTAGACAGCGTAATTGTCTTGTTAGCAACGCATCATTGATAGAGAGTCTCCTAGCAAAGCTGGATCTCAGCTGTCAGTCAACTGATGTCATACTGTAGAAAAAGTCCTATCAGAGGCTTGAGGCTTATATACAATACGGTGTCCAAAAACTGTTTGAAAAATATGTATAATAATTAAAGCATCATTACAGTTTATATTGCCGTAAAGAAAAATCGAGGAGAATTCATGTTTCTCTTCATCGTTCTTCATAATTTTCTAACACAACTTTTGACTGTCTGGAGGAAATGAAGTCCCCTCTGAGCCTCCATCCACTACTTCAAAACATGCTGCTTATCATACTACGATATTATAAAATTGGTTTGATTTAATATGACTGATAGGAATACAAATAATGTTATACAGTTCCTAATAAATATCAGGCTATTCAAAACCATCTGATCTAATTTATTTTTGGAACTTGGGGGGGTGCTGGCGCCTATGCTGGCAAACTACAGCAGTTATTAGAGAGACTGGGCTTTGTATGAGAACATGTCAATTCACTAATGTACTTTCCTGCAGATACAATCTGTGAAATGTAGTTATTTTACTGATCATTTTTGTCAGCTTGTATTTACAGATGATCATAATAGCGTTTGGAATGGTTTTAAAAGATTTGCTATTTGCTGTAATGCCACAAGAATACAATACACTGTATGTGTGTGTGCTTGTGCACTTAATATGAGTCTTAGTCACTGCCTCCGAGCTGCAGGGCACGGACTTGCAAGGCAGACTTCCTGCAGATACTTTGTAGGAACAGGATGAAGAATTATGGAGGTGGTGATGAAAAGATGGTCCCACTGTGACAGCCCCCCCACCACCATGTTACACATTTCCCATCTTGCACAAGCACACACAGAAATATACATGTACAAAAACTTTAACTTTGAAAAAGAGGGCTAAAATCATCCAGTTTGAGGTGGTCAAGTAGCAAATGATTATCTCAGTACACACACTGAATTGATATGTGATATTTGTATTGTACTTTGAGCACTTTTTTTTTATCATCTCATTGGTTGTTGTCTATTATTTGGTGTCCAGTGTTATTGACCACCTGTACCATTTTTTTGCACATTATTAAACTGTAAATTTGATCTTTTATATATATTTTATATATATAATAATTATATTTTGTTCTTAAATAGATGTTGCTTGTTAATATATGTTGTTTGTTACCTGGAGTCTTGTAACGAAAATAATTTCCCCCTGGGATTATTAAAGTTTCTGATTCTGATTCTGATACACTGCTGGCTGTATAACAAATTGCCCTTTCGAGGATAATAAAGCTACCTTTGAACCTTGAACACAGTACATGAGTTACCTTAAAAAGGGTCTTATAGATGTGTGGTATCAGATAAACATTAAAAAAATATTTATTTAATAATTTAAACAGTATTTAGGTTTTAATTTAAACAGTGAATCAAGGTAAACAGTATTCTTTTAGTTTCTAAGATATAAAAATACACTGTAAATACAAATTTCAATGACACCAGACATGCTAATGTATTAGTTGAAGGCAATTTATCTGCGCATCACACTGACCTCCATCTTGAATTTTCACCACTCAGCCCTCTGCCTCACCCGTTTTATATAATAGATTAAATTTGAGTGCATTACTTTCTGTAAAACATTGGTCACAACGGCTATTTTGTTACCCTGAGCAGAAGAAAACAGAAGAGGTCAGGGAGATTTCTTCATGTTATGCTTAAAAATGGCAAGTGCTGTCTGCAGATATGGGTAAGATCCTGTAGGATGCTCTGAGTTGTTTCTGAACTCATGTGTCTGTACAGCATGTGGTCTTAACCTCTATACTCGAGGCCAGTTGACATGAGCTGCTGCTTGTCAAAATATTAACAAATGTAACTTTTTCTGATAAAGTCATTCTGCAACATTTGTCTGTTTTAATGAAGGATTTGAATTTTCAGCTTTTCATTCTAAAGGATGAAATGATATTCAATTTTTTCTACAAATCCCTCAAAGAAACCCAAACCAACAATTAATGCATCTACAAACAAGTACTGTAATAGAAAATCAGAAAATATGTCCATAACCTGCAGAAAGACATAAGTTTTCTGAGGGACCTACTGGCAGGGTGACATCAATTGTCAAATTAATGTTATGGTTACAATTTTTTTAGGTTTAGGCAATGTTCATGGTGGTTTAAAGGGAATGGCCGCGGTCATAATTAAAAACAAAGGTGACTGTCGGTAGAAAACAGAAAACGAACAGCAGCATCCTGTGCAAGCCCAACATTTTTACGCCTTCAAAAAGAATGAATGGTTTTGAGGCTGAGACAGGGTAGGGATGTATTAAAAGACAAAGTAACACTTTTTGTCTTTTCATTGGATTTGTTGATAATAAGAATTAATAAGGAAAAACATCACTCTTATAGTTTTTATATCGTTTGTTAAAGCTGCAGTAGGTAATTTTATAAAAAATAACGTTCATTATTCAGGTGTCTTTAAACCTCCAACCCAAAGTATTTTAATATTTTTCTTGGCTCTGATTGGTTGTTTTTATTCCCAGTGAATTCTTGCGAGTGCCATTAAGAGCGATAGAATGAGCCAGAGCTACCTGATGTGCTACTCTCAGGACATAGTGAAAATTTCAGCAAATATGACAATTATTTTTATAAATAGTTACCTACTGCAGCTTTAAGGTCGTAACATAACAGTAAATGTATGTAAGCAGGAAAGAACTTCTAGTGCAAACTTACTGAAGAAAAAACACAGCTACACCTAAGCTAGTTTTTACTTCGTGAAGATGCAATTTTTTGGAGTAGAGCAGAGAAAGAGTTCTGCCAAGCAAATGACACATAAAATACTTTCAATTTCGGAGTTCGAGAAGCATTTTTAGAATTGTCAGGGTCCTTAAGCATTGCCTATTTATCCATGTAAATAGACACTAAATGAGGCATTCAGGGTCGCAACAAAAGCACATTTAGGGAAGGCTTTCCCCTTTGAGGACAACTGTAACATCTGTTCTTATTATGCGGGGGAGTTCCAGAGGTCATGGAAGTAAACCAGATTTAAACGGTTCAATTCAGAGCCCGCCCTTCTGAGACACAACGTTGAGAATTGAGTTATAATTAGGCGAGATTGACAGCGTCTTTGAAGGTAATTAAGCAGAAAAGGCTGATGAAATTCCCCCAGGTGGGAAGGGAGGGATAGGTGGAAGGCAGGAAGCGCTTTCGAGTCTGGAATTAAAAAATAATTATTGGGCTGATGACTTAGAAGAGCGACGGAGAGAAAGGTGACAGAGGAAGAGCGAGCTCGACACAAGGCCTGTAGGTTCCTCTCTCATTTATTTGTCATGCCTATTTGCTCCCATGTTAGTGCTGCTCATGCACCCTCAGAGCAGCGCCACCCTCGGCAGCGTTGCGACTTTATGATGCTATAACAGTTAGCCATGACAATATGCATCCAATTAACAGGCTTTATGCGATTAGTCAGCCTATCCATTCATCTAATGTGATTCGCCTCATTACCGGATGACTTCATAAGTAAGATGATCTGACTGCAGACACACACACACAGTAACAAAGACACAGAGGAGGGGTGTGTGGAGGAGATGATGAAAGCTCATTTAATCAGAGAGCCAATTCCATATGATGAGGGAACCAATGTTTCCTCCTCTCAATGATAATGATTTGAAAGGACAAAACCATCTAGTCTGATGATGCTGGATGTAAAAAGCCCATTTTAATGTATAGAATATATGATATTGTCACTTTATGTGAGGATGGACTGTTGAGAGTGCCACGGTAGAGAGTACCCAAGCGGTAAAAGCCTGGACATGATCATTTATTTCAGCTTTTGAGTAGCTTTTAGGATTGACAAGCTAAGTAAGGCAGCCGCAGCCTAGGGATAAGAGTTAGAGAATCACTCACCAAGTATTAGTTAGACTGCCACAAAATAATGTACAAATATTCCAGATCCCTTTATTCAGTGCCACAAGCAGGTTGGTATTTTTGATTGTGAAATGTCTTAATGAATCAATTATAATGAAATATGGTCATACATTTGTGTCACTCTTTGGATGATTTGTAGTGATTTGTGATCCCCTGACTTTTCATATAACGCCATCATTGCCTTAAAGTTTCAGCTGGTCTGATACTCTGGAAAATACCTGCAAACTAATGACATTTCCATCAGCCTCCACTGCACTTTGTGTTTAGCAGCAAAATATTGGCACGCTAACACGGCAAACTAAGATGGTAAAAAGAGGGATACATTACATACATTCACATGCTGACGTTCGCATTTAGCCCCAAGCACTGTTGTGCCTAGCCTCACAAAGAGGCAAAAGTGGGTGTAGACCCTTCATGTCATGTTCAGTGTTTAACGCCAACATTTTAGGGAAAGATCATGATTCATGGATGCAAGACAGGACGCAGGTCTCCTGCATCAAAATCATACATGCTACATGCCCTTCCAACACCCTGACTTCTCTACCCTTACTTCAAGGTTCTCTGCATTAAGGTGACACTACTTCTTGAATTTGCAGTCAGTGAGATTGGCACTGCAGAATCATCCAATAACAGAGTTATTCCCACATATACTGGGCTTTGTTGCTCCACCAGTACAGCTGAGTATGCAATAGGTCTAAGCTTTTGCTTTTTGCATATTTTCTGAAACTTTCACTATATCCTGACAATAATCAAGTTCCTCTAGGAGGAGGAGGAGTCCAAGTACTCCTAATGGTATTTGCAAGAATCCACCGGCCCCAAAAATAAACAACCAATCAGGGCCAATAAAGATGGAAAAATGCTTTGAGCTGGTTGGTTGAAGATAGTTAATTGTTGAGTCTCATTTCCAGCATAGATATTTGATGACCTAGGAATGAGACTCAACAATGAGCTATCTATCTTTCTTGCCCTTGATTGGTTGTTTTCGTTCAGGCCCAGGGGATTCTTGTCTCATGTTCTACTGTCAGAATAAAGTGAAAGTTTCAGCAAACACAACAAAAAACTATTTTTACAAAAGTGACCTATTGTAGCTTTAAATGAACACGAGTCATGCACACTGGCTTTTGGAACATGAAGGGCATACCAGACAGCGAAACATGAAGAAACATGGTGAGAGATTGGACATTGGCGAGTGCCATCGTCCACATGGGCAGCTTACACATCCACTACCAGACAGAAACTAAATATGCTGAAGTGAGCTTCCAGCAGATGGTAACACTGGTTCCACAAAACATGGCACCACATTGGACAATACCAGCTTAAGTGAGGACGAAGACAGAAAATGAATTCAGATGTCTAGAAATGATGTGATTCACACTGTTATATATGCAGTTTTTAGTGACGCAGATCACACAATTGAAAGAAAATGTGATGTCTGTCACTTCTCAGCAGACTCCGCCTATGTAGCACCCATTACCATAGGTTTCTACCCATACCTCTGAAAGGCCCCAGTTTATTTTCCACTTTCACTGTACAGGACTCAGTATTAAGCTTCAGTGGTAGCAATCCTGCATCTCTGCTGCATCTGTCCTCCATTAGTACTGCAGCAAATACAACCACTTAGTTTGGGTCAAGTGGAAATTAATTGGCCAACCATCTCAATCAACAGGTCTCCAGGCCATTTCTTCTGCTGTAAAACAAACTACATCCTAAAAAATGCCCTTGGGGAGTAAAAACAGTGCAGCAGCAAATCACTTTGGCAAAAAAGTGAATCTTATATAAGTTTTGACATCGACTGTGAGCACTTGAATGTGAATTTTATTTCAGAACTAAAAGGCAAGATAAGAAAAGGTAAACCTTTCTCAAAGAAAAATGCCTGTAGAGAGCTTCTCAGAGCTATGCACGATTCCAACTAAATCTTTGTCCGACAACTAACAAAATATTAGGCTATTAGATTGAATTGAACGAATGAATGAATGAATAGACAACTGCAAATCAGGTGCACCTGGTGAACAATTACTGGTTGTCACATAATGTTCATAACATTGGTGTAACAACGATGACCATGATCAGTATCACCACAGTACTTTATTTAATATTTGACCACCGATGGATCACTAACACACACTGTTATTTCTATTCCCAGATTTGTAGAAATACTTTATAGCTTAGTCTCGAGATAAATATACCAAATGCATATCACAAGGAAAAAAAGAATCATTTTGACAGCTAATAAGACCTGGAATTAGCGTGTACCATGCAATTTTGCAGATTTTTTAAAGTGGTATTTTTGTTCTTTTTTGTCATTATGAAAGTAAAATAAGAATTTGCAGCTTTGACCTTTGCCATTATGCACACTTAAATTTACATAATATGCATAAAAGAAATGATGGGTTAGAAATTGAATGGATTTTAGACCTGTCTAGGGACAAATAAAAAACTGATTATTATTACATCATAACACACATTTTACTGTAACAAAGAAATGTGTCACTCTATTATAGAGAGTTTTCAATGAGCCATTAAAATCACAAACATCCTCACTGGACAAATACGTTTTTAGTTACTATTTAATCATTTACTTTTTGCAGTTTGGTTTAATGTTTATAAAATATAGGTCAAATGTGGTGTGCTGTACAGGTTGATCTTGCTGTGACTAGCAAAAAATGCTTTTCAAAGCATTTGCAGAATATGAACTATAACTTTTCCTCCGCTGATAGAGCAGAGGTTCTGAGAACTGTGGGGGTGTGGGGGCGTGGGGTTGCACAACAAGACTGCAGGGGATAAAAAACAAGATAAACCAATTTCACCGGAAAAGAAAAAAAAACAAATAAGAAGAAAATGCTGCATTTTACTGTGGCTGGAAAAAATAATAACAAAAAAGGCAACCACCACTGGCTAGTGGCTGTCACACTGAACACATATAGCACCCTAACTTAAGATAAATGGCTCATTTTGAACTCCAGTTGCAGCATTTCTTTTGTTTATCTGGCCAGGGAAATACATATATTGTAACAACAATATAATACGTTCATTACAATATACACTATATATAAATATTTTAAAGCAGAGAATGTCAGAGCTGCAGGAGAGATGGGGAACTTTGTGATTGTGTGCGGCTGTGCTCTGGTTTTAGCCATCAAGCCATGTGCAGCTCCTGCTAATTAATGCAAGGACACACCCCAGGGATGCCGCTGAGGAAAAATACAACAAAACATCCCTGGGCAAGGTGAAAGTAATAAACACTCACATACACATGCATGAACAGTGCTATGAGACATTCTGTGCAGTCAAGTCAGTTAGAGCCTGTATCTATTCACCTAGCAGTGTGATAGTAGCTGGGTACAGCCTGTGGGAGTGTTAACAGAGCCTAGCCCTCGGCTCTACCCTTCACTCTGTGTCAGTCACTCTCTCGCCCGTCCTCTCTGTCCCACTCCAACACTAGTCTTTTCCTCTCCGAGTCTCCGTCTCTTTGTGCTTCTGGAGCTCTGTCCTGCTGTTCCTGTCTCTGTCTCCTCGCTCTCTCTCCACAGCCTTTGGGTGTGTCTATGTGCCAGCCATGGGAAGACATTTTCTGATAAATATTCATTTGCCCTCACCACAGCCCCCACCCCCCGCAGCCTACTGTGTCTGTTTGAATGCTAATCAATTTCTCTGAAATTTCCAGTGGCCTACTTATGGTTTCAGAGCCACTGCTCCTTCCTCTAAACTCCTCCACTCTTACTCCTGTCCTCTTCTCTCCTCCTCTTTCCTTTTCTCTCCTTTCCTTATCTGTCCTCTCCATCTTTACTTTCATTACTTCTCCATTCCTTTTCTCTCCTCTCCTGTCCGTTTCTTACTTTACCTCTCCTTTGCTTTCCTTTCCTCATCTTTCCTTCCATCCCCTCTCCTTTCCTGTCCTAGTCCATCCTCTTCTTCCATCCCCTCTCTTACTTTCCTTTTCTGTCATTTCATTTCCTCTCTTCTTCTCTTTCATTTCCTCCCCTTTCATCTCCTCTCCTTTTCTGTCCTTTCCTCACTTCTCTTCACGTTCCTTTCTCAAATTCCACCCTCTTCTTCTCTTCCCTCATCCTCTCCTTATTTGTTCTCTCCATTTTCACCATGTCATTTTATTTATATGCCCCCCCCCCTTTTTTTTTTACTTCCCCTCCTCCTTCCCTTTATCCTGGCTCCTATGTTCTCCACACCAATTCTTTCCCATCCCTATTTTCTCTCTCCTCTCCCACATTCTTTGCTGAACCAGTGTGAACTTGCATGCACACACAGTTGAGGTGAAGGCATAATCCTCTACCTTTCTCAGTCTCAATCCTCGGACATGAGAAAGAGAGAGAGTGTCTCTCTCTTTCTCATGTCCGCAGCATACAAATGTAATCACTCGGTGGACAGGACCAGGTGGGAGTACGGCGAGTGTGTGGAGGTTAGAGCAACTCCGAAAGCTTCCACGGGAGCTTAGGTGGAATGAAGAAAGGAAGGAAGGTGAGAGGATAGAGGAGTAATGCCTTTGGTGCGAATCAATCGTGTGGGATAGTTTCCATTCCCACTGTGAGTAAGAACTGCTGAGCGTCTCATCACATCTTCCAGGCTCCAAAGGCCCCAAGATATTGTCGCTTGGGAAATAGCAGCATATGGAGGATGGGTACAAGAGAAGAGGAGAGGAAGGAAAGAAGGAAGGAAGAAAAGATAAGAAGCAGTGAAGGAATAACAGAGACAGTAGAAAGAAAGGAAAAG
Organism: Morone saxatilis; assembly: GCF_004916995.1. Classification (NCBI taxonomy): domain Eukaryota; kingdom Metazoa; phylum Chordata; class Actinopteri; family Moronidae; genus Morone; species Morone saxatilis. The sequence continues at coordinate 22,632,668 of NW_023339796.1, read as the reverse complement.
AGGGGCGTTCAGGGGATAGAAGGAATGAAAAAGCAGTTGCAGGATGGGTGCTTTCTTGAAACATTAACAGTTAAGCAAAAATGGAGGCAAAAAAAGTGGACATGCATGATAGTATCAGGGAAAAAAGAGAGGAGTTGGGATGAGCTAACACACCTGGGATATGCAAATGTGCACGGAATACAGAGGGAGGGAGACGGGATGGGGATGAACGGGAGAAGGAAGGATGCATATCGGAATAAAGAAGGGGAATGAGAGATTAAAGCCTTGGAGGGAATCAACAGTGTGAGGGTTGCATGTGGAAAGAAAAGAGCTCTATGGGAGCTTCAGTCGAAACTCATTTTTACAGCTCTATATACGGTCAATGAGAGTAAAGGATATGCAAATGTATGGAGATGGGTAAAAAAGGTTGGAAAGAAGGATTGATTGGATGCAAGGGAAAAAAAAGGTTAGGAAGGGAATTTCAGGAAACGAGCAGGACGGGTTTAATGAGAGAATTCAGTGGCCTAACCTGTGGGAGTGTTCTAATAATCTTGCAGCGAGGCAGTGCCAAGTGGTTTCTGTAATAATGGCTACCAGACATTTTTCTGGTGACTGCAGGGAGAGCATTTTTTTTAAATATATATTTTTTTAAAGCCTAGAATGTGAATAGAGTTTATTGGAAAGTTACAACTTCAGAATGTCTGTCTTTGAGATTTTGGATGCACTGAGTTCTGTTTGGTGAGGTGGACCCTTGGACAAGATACAGTTCTTAATCACTCATTTATTTAAAGCTGCTCTGTGAAAGACGTAAACGGCTCAATATAAATATATGTGAATTGCATGTACAAAAAGGGCAGATGTGCAGATAAGTAAAGAAAAGCAGGAAATAATGGTACAGAAATTGGATCATAGTGCTGAAAAGAAAGTTACTCAGGGCTTAAGGCTTATAAGCATCATTATATCATTAGCATTACTGACTAGGTTTTCCACTGGGTACCAAAAAGGTTGCTTGGAGGAATGTTCAAATGTCAGAGTAATTCTTTGAGGGTGTAGGATGAGGATACATTTGGCAGAAGGGACTGGTATGTCCTGTAGGGACATCACAAGTGATGGATTTATACTGCATTAGCCGGAATAGAGTGTCTTTTTATGGAAAGCCATCCATCGATTTTCTACTGTATACCTACAGTAATTACCCTGCGCAGCGTTGTAGGGTGCTGGAGCCTATCCAAGTTCACTTGGGGGATACAATCTGGAGAAATTTTTAGTCTACTACAGGGCTGAGTAGACAGAAAACTATTCACACCTATTGTATAGTTAATTTAGAGACGGCAAGTAACCTAACTAGCTTGTCTTAGTGGGGGTAGAAAACTGGAGCAATTGGAGGAAACGGGGAGGATATGTAACCTCCATATGGAAAGGTCTGCAGTCAGAAACTTGCTCTGGGGTAACAGTGCTAACCACTGCACTGCCATGCTGCCCTGTTTAAATAGAGGGATTCTACCAAACTGAAGAAGTATACATTTACATACTCACAACAGCAGACGTTCTCTTTGAAATAAGGGGACAAGGGTTTTGACACAGGTCAGAGGCTGACCGGCTTCGGTGAACTGGCATTGCTACCAGAAATGGAAATGTCATTTAACAGAATCAACACAATGAGAAAGGGAGAGAGACAGAGAGAAATGGAAGCAGGCACGCATGGGAGATCGAGAAAGAAAAACTGAAACTTAAGTGTATGGAAGTAAGTACACTGCAGACTGGAGACTCTATAATAGCGCCAGCAGGGTGACGGCATTCTTATTTGAATGGGTCCAACGCAGGTCCAACACACATTGAGTAGGTCCTGACTGAAAAGTGCTTCCAAGAGCTTTAAATGCATGTGTGTGAGTGTGACTGAAAAATCTAATAAATGAATAGCTATGACTAGCTACATTCCAAAACAAGAATGATAGGGATGAAGGTGGGGACAAGTTAAGGGGAGCTGGCAAATGTATTTCATTGAAGGCCCAGCTATTACCAAAGCCTTTATTAAAGGCCCTAAAAACACATTTTCTCAATCAGCCTCTTAGTATGAGCAATGTGGGATGTGAGATAGGGCTGTAGCGATACACTAATCTCGCGATACGATACGATACACGATATTCAGCTCACATATATATCACGATCTCAGCCAAAATACGGATTTGATACGGGATTCAGATACACGTTAGCATCGCATTTCTGAAAGGATTTTAAAGGGGGGGACGAGGGGTGTGATTTTGGGTGAGCATTTTGTGAGTCCTCGCATTGACGTTGGATTGAATTAGGTTGGAGACTGAAAACTGAAAGACTCGATTAGCAGAAGAGATGGGCTCTGACTGGGGCAGAGAGTCGTACAGGGCTGGCAAGGGTGCTGGACAAGAATGAACGCAAAGGATGTGGTGAGAAAGATGTAGTTTGCGATTGTAGTTGGAAACAGTGGCAACTGTGAGCTTACAAGCCGCTTGAAAGTAAAGTAAAGGTGCGAGCATTACAATGGAACATGGAGGTTTTTTTGCGGGGCTAATTGAGTGTTGCGCTGGTAAGTGCGGTGCATTTTGTTGCATTTAGTAATGTTTGATTTGTTGTTGTGGATGTTAGCCGTTTATTTTAGTTTTGGATGGTTGTGATGTTAGGCTTGATTTTTGACTCTAACCCTGGTGATGTACGTTGTCCCACGCTTGGTATGCAGGACTGTTGGCGACAGTAAGTGTGTCGCCTCGGGATAGAATGAAAGGCGTTCGTTGAATCGGTTGGAGTCGTGATTAAGAGAAAGTGCAGCAAGTGGCCGTGTTGCTGAACGATTGCTGTGGACCAGCTTTTTAGGCTTGAGCCTGGAACGTATGAGGGGTAGCCCAGTGCTGGGCCAGGGCTAGGTAAGTGAACATAGTGCCATGGCTTCCAAAACAGCCAAGGTAGATTCAAGTCACTAAGAACAACATTTAAACCATTTAAACTTAAAAAGTAATCATCTTACAGCCGAGTATTTAAGGCCAGGAAAGAGGAAGACGTTGGCGTCTGTGTAAAGGGAGTATCTAGACGGGGTAACTTGCTAGAAATGCTCTACAGCGACACCTGGCTGACTAATACACTCTCCCTGCAATGCGAACGGGGGAAATGGGCAGCGATCAGAAGTGCCAGGCGGAACATGGGGATTTGAATGGGACTCAATGTATCGATACTGCGCGGCTTGAAAAAATCAATACTTTCTGGGGAAACAAAATAT
>NW_023339796.1:22618126-22629417 GCF_004916995.1 Morone saxatilis | reverse complement strand
TTAATCAAGCAAGTCACAAGTCCTTCATCAAGTCACTCGACTGTCCCCCATCTCTGTTTTAATGAAACCAAGTCCTATAAAGTGTTGCTATAGGTACATTTTTGAAAAACTCTTTACCCACAAGAACGTAACCTTTCAGATTGTGTCTTCTGGTTGACATTGACCTCTGTCTAAGTAAAGGTTGGACAACATTTTACTTCCATGTATCTGCTCTATAATTTAAATGAAATGACCCATAGGTCAGAGTGCTTCACAAATTCTAAACATGGGTTCAAAAGGCCAAAATATATGGATGTACAGAAAATGTCACCTTGTGTCCACTACTATACAATACAATAAAATAAGGTCTCCTGACATTACAGCTGATCATATCATATAGATACTACCAGCAAGCAAACAGTAACCCACTCACCAACATACACCACATACATAGCCTATTGGAAAAGAGCAAAGGGCACAGAGTCAGAGATGGAGTATAGATACACTGTCTCTTACCACCTGACAGGGTACAGCACATATAAAACTAAGGTGTAACTGATCATGAAGAGTAGGAAGAGGCACACAGGGGTCACAAAGAACTACAACTGAACTAAGAAAAATTGTCTTCAGATCATGCAAAGGGGAGAGGTTCACACACACATATATATATACATACATACTGTTTATATATATATCTTATAGATACATATATCTTACATTTCAATGAGATCATCAAATGTCAACAACAGCCCTGGATGTTTCCATAGAGAAGCTTAGAGAAGTGGCTGTGCTGAAATTGGTCTAAAATTGGTCTTAAATAGTGTGTTTCAGTTTTACAAGAGAAAAGACTTCATGGACAAAGACTAACTGGTTGACTGGCAAATGCTTACTTTCCCACCCTTTGATAAAGAACAGCCAATTCTCTTCTCTCAGCTTCCCTATGGGCACCAAACAGGGCTATCAGTCAGCAAGATGCTACAATACTTAAGTTTCAGCACATTCTGAAAGATTTTCCATAGCAGCCTGACAATTACACAACATTCACATTTTGTTGAATTTGATTATTCAGACTGATACTGTGTTCCTGTTAACCAATAAGGTGGGGTCATTTTAACCCTAACCAATCAGTAGTGATCAATGTCTCTGTACTGTCCTGTTAACGTCATTTTTAGTCAACACAGATGCTAGAAGCGGTAAACATTTGTTTCACTGGAAATAAAATCCAAATTCAAGAGGTTATTTCTGTAAATTGACTTAATCTCATCTATGCTTGTCATTTTCATGGCAATTTTTCTGTCACCATTTTCATGGCTCTTGCGCAAGAAGATGACACTGACATTCTTAATTCCACCTACAAAGCTCTGATTTGCTTGGTTGTGTTTCCAACTCGGAAAAAAGCCATCAATGAGTTCGTCATCAGACCTTTTTCAATTGCTGAATCCCAGTTGTGGGAAACTATTCAGAAGTCTGGAAACAAGAGTTTCACAGTATTTTGATCCATTTTGGTGGATGGAATGCTTCCATATTTATTTTTAGCTCTTGCCACATGCTTGGTCAACCAGACTGGGTAGACTGGGATTTAGATCAAGGCGTGGTGAACTGTTAGTGGCAGTTGTCGTGTTTTCTGTTGTGTGACCAACTGGTGTGACTCAGTTGTGCTGGCTGCCACAGTCCACTGTCATGCAAGACACTAACACTTCTAGTCCTTCTGCTCTAAGCATTCAAACCATCTTGGTGCTATGACGTAATGCAATTTCATTTTGTAGAAACCATTTGGTTAATGTACACCGAATTACCAGAACTATGAATGATGAATGCAAACTACCACCAAATGCTGGTATGGAGAGGTATTACATCTCGTGCAGGCGCAAAACATACATGCTAGTTGGCTGTTTGTTGTAGTCAGTCTGGCGTGTTTTAATGTCACTTCTTGCAAAAGACAGGCGACGTGAGGCGATGCAACAGTGGGCTTCTGTTACTGCTAGTTCTTTGACGTTGGATTGGTGTGTAAGGGCCTTAACATTTGTAAATATCCAACTTTGCTGCCCCTCTAGTATGAAAAAATACACTGTGGTACACAAGACAGTACTAAACTTGAACAAAACCTCATACTAGCAGCCCGAAGAACGGCCACATCATTTAACATCAGAACATAATGGGATGTACCAAATGTGATAAAGTTGCTGCTTTTCCTCAACATTAACATGCGTCAATGCTGGGGGATAAAAGAGTGGTGTTCCTTAACACGGCGACGTGAATCTTGAGGCCACCGTGGGTGTGTGGGATTAATTAAAAAAGAATATGTGCAAGTTGTGATGTGTGTCATACACCACCTGTGTCTGTTGCCCTTTAGCATTACCATTAAATGACAAAAGGAAAGTAAGTCATCAACTGTCACAAAAAGAAAAACTTGTGAGCATGTACTCCAATCTTGTCACATCACACACAGTCTTATATTATCACACTGACACACTTCAGCAATCAGGTTATCACCTACACACATGCAGCATCTGGCAGAATATTTGCTATGACAACTCTGAGTGAACAAAAAAAAACAGGTGAGGCCAGCTCGTACTTCATTTCACAATCCCTCCACTCCACTGTGGTCCACATGTCTGTTTCTCATGTTTCTCAGACTGCGTAGACATGGAGAGGTTTGATCTTTATAGTATAACTGAACCCTGTGGACCTCCAGCGCTCATCACAATTCAAGTGGAGGGATGGATAAGCATGAAATATGAATGGCATAGTTGTTGATGTTGGACAGAAACCCTCAGAAATGCAGCGAGACTCATACTGTCAAACAAATCAGTGTAGTGATATGGACACATGCCTCTGGAGGTGTACTCACTGCTGCATATGCGCCTCTAGAGTGTTACGTTGCACACAGTTTTCTGCTGAAACTGATGAAAAGCTAAATACAATATAATTATCTTGTGTTCCATGGGAAAAGTCAGAATAAACTATTTAAGCTGGTATTTACTGTTTCCTGAGTTCCTAAGCTTTGGACAGCATATTTATATTTGTTTTCACCTTCAAAACATGAGTGAGGTAGTTTTGCTGAAGCAAAGTGTCAAAAACTGTAGTTCCTCTAATGGCCACTTAAGGGATGGCTCCAAAAGCAAGTCAATCCTACTTTACAGGAAAAATAAACATGTTAACAGCCTGGTACAAAAAAGGTTTTAGTTTCTAAGGCAAATTTTTCATCATTCATTTATTCATTCATTCAATTATGACGACTTTTATACTACTTACTTATATTTGAAATTATTCTGAGGCTTAAAGTAAAGCATATGGGTGGTGCTGCTTCGAATGACACTTAGTGTTAGTTAGCAATAATATGTTTGCAATGTCAGCTTAGAATTTGACAACAAAGCTTGCATAGTTAACAATGTGAAACACATACTACATACAGGTACAAGACATACCTGATGTAAACAGGTCTCTGGGGTTAAAGTCCTATGTTTCCTTCCAAGCAGCCATCTAACATTTAATAAAGGAAAGAACTACACTCTCTGTTTTATTAAAATCTAACTTTTTTGGAGTGTAGATAAAAATCTAGAAATGCAAAAACTCAATGTGTAAAAGCCTTTGATAATTTTGCATTTTCTGACAAGGACAGAATCAATCAAGTTGACAAGAGGAATTTGATTTTGTCAATGCAGGTGCTTCTTTAATTACGCTAAAATCACAGACCTCTTTGTCACAGTTGGCAGCATTATTTCACAGTGAAGATTGGTGCGCGTTAAACAAAATATGATGCAACACAGCTCGATTCAAAACAAAATCTCCTTTCTTGCTACTGACTTTGGCTTGTTCTCTCCAATTATCGTCTACTGTATTGGGAAAACAAGATTCTGTTGTACAAGAGTTTGGTTCTGGCCAAATTCAGCTCTCTGTTCTAACAGCTGCAAGCTGAGGCTTTCTCTCCATTTTCTTTTGATTATGCCGATCACTGCCACAGAGTGGAAGTACCACCCCACATGTCTGAGTCAATGACAAACTTCAAACTTAATCAAAACACATATCACACACACTCACACACACCCCCACACATACATCTCAGCTGCCATCTCTGTGCTCGAAGTTTGAGTATTCTGTCCAAGGCCAGGCAGCTTGTTGGGATTCAGTAGGGGGACTCTTATCTAAAAGAGATTGAGAGCACACTGATAGACACCTTGGCTAAGGTAGAAAACACTTTGGATTGTCGTAAGTCATGGGGCCAGATACAAACCAGGTGCAAAAGAACATAGATCTTTAATCTCTAATATTTACGGAACACAATAAAGTAAAACTATTTCTTTGTATTCTGACATTGAGAATACTGTTTGTGTAATAAAGTCAGACCAATTTAAAGTATAATGTAGTTTTCCATAAAGCAAGACGAAAAAGATTTCATACATCACATCTGTAGAATATATATATTGTTTATACACAACATATCAGTGTTTATAAGAATCTATGACCAAAACAACCGAAAGATTCTGCATTTCTGTCAATAGCTCCTTTAATAGTTACATGTTATGAATGAAAGACTCATTTTTTGTCAAATATCCTTTAAATGTCCAAGAGATGGGAATTCTACATTTCGATGAGTTTATTTTTCATATCAGCTTTTGAAAGACAAATATAAAATCTGTTATTAGTGAACTATGACATCATTTTCAGTGTCTTTAATGTTCAAAGTGGAATTCAGTAAAATAACAACTGTGCCGGAGTGTGTGTTTCATACCTATCTGTTTGTATTTGCTCAGTGAGGAAACCATTGCATCAGATCCTGTTTTCAAGCGGCTGCTTTTAACTACGCAGCATGTGGTGGACATCCATCTGAATTTGTCGACAGCAGACTCAAAGTGGTGAATTGCAACAATCTCTTGAGATTCTTCAGGATACTGATTACCAAAATGTATCAGGGTAGTTACTTCCTTTTGACAGCTGTCAAACATACCGGAGGGGGCAAATTGCAGTGCTAGTGATTTGAGTCTCAACAGATGTTGAGATGGATTGACACTGTCTGTTGAAGGAATTGAAAATATAACCTTGCTGTCAGAGGATGGCCACTGGAACCACTAGACCACCTTTCTACTCAAAAGTAGTTTACTGTAAGTGTAACTATGCTGCACAATCATCTGTAGTATAAGCTACACAGCAAATCTGATAATGTGATGCATTTGAACCAATTCCCAGATGCATACTTTTTCTTTGTAGGAGCATAAAATATTCTGTAGAAATTCCTCACAATATGAAATTTCCTTTCAGTAAATGTATTTTAGTTCTTTGTTAGTTATTTGACAGCCAAAAAACAAGCATGTGCCATACCCACAGATATATATGAATGGTTACCAGGCAGTTTTGTAAAAATATTACCCCTCAGATATGTCAGTATCAGGATATATTTCAGCTGATAAAATGGAAATTTATTGGTATTGGCATAATGCTGTAATGGTCAGGCTATAATATGTAGTGCATTTAAATTAAGAGTATGTCAGTGTATCCGCTGGTGCAAAAGGATAACACAACGGGGGCCATGTAGTTGTTAGTGGGAAGCCGGTGAGGGGCCATGCAATTGTTGCTAGACAGACACATTCTACTAGCTGGTTGGGGGACCAGGCCATCAAAAAGCTGCTGCCAACCAAATATTCTACAGAAATAGATATAATAAGATGTGTATTAGCATTTTACACTCAATCACAAAATGTATAGCCAAAGATTTGCTTCCCACCTGAGTCACTAGCAATCCAGCAACACCCTCAAATAGGTCTCAAGACTAACTTAGCCTTGTGCCATCTGTGTACTGGTGGGGAGGGTGCTTCTTTAAAAGGCAATGAAATGAGCCATACTGTGCTACTTAAGGTCTGAAACAGACATGGTCTCTGTGTAAATTACACCCTTACATTACTGCACTTTGTGCCCTCTGCCGAGGTCTAGTAAGTCGAAGCTATAATCTCCAGTTATCAGCTTTAATTTAATTACTATAATATCAATTACATTAAAAAAAATATATATTTTCCCCACTGAAATAACTAATTGCTGAGTTTTCGCTGTTGACCCTGTCATCGCAGTTTACTTGGTTCAAGTCCGGCTGAAGACCTTTGTTGCATGTCAGCCCTTCTCCCCTCATATCTCTTTTTTGGAATGAATAAAAATAAAGAAAAACCTACATCATATGATTTATTTCAGGTTGATACAGTGTTTAAAAAATATATATTGTGAATCACTGTCAGAAACATTTATGCCAGTCCAAATTGATGAAATCACCTTATTTCACAAATAAAAAGGTGTGTAAATTTACTCTGGGTGGGTTTAATTTCCAATATATTCCTGTGAAGGTAGACCGTAACCATTTAGTTCTGCATTTTCTTATATCATTTAAAGCCACAAGTACAATTTTAGATATCAGCTTTCTGCAGGACACTGACAATATTCATTATCCAATAAAGTGAAATCCAAAAAAAAAAAAAAGAACCAGCTTGTGCTTGATTCAGACTGAGAGTGTATGCTGCATGCAAAATGGAAAGCTCTTGGAAGTCAAATGCCCTCTTCTTAAGCCGAGTGTGTGCCCTCCCCTCTCCCTCCTCATCTTCAGACGTAATTAAACAAAAGAATAGAATGGAGAGTCTCCCGCGCTTATTGCATTCTGCAGGGATAATTAAACGTGAGAATAAACAAGGAGGACTGATACAGCTCAGTTAGCAAACAAAAAGAGGGAGGGTTGGTGGATACGTTGAGGTCTTAGGCTTCTACAGTATTAAATATTCATAATTCCACTGAACCCCCCCCCCAGGCTCTGTTACAGTACATTCAGTCAAACCACGGGGATTCGCAATCCTCCTTTCACTAAAGGTGCTGTGGTGGTTTTGGCCTGTAGGGGGCAATTTTGTAGCATGGCACCACTTGTACTAAATGGGTATACTTTGTTGTGTCTGTGTGCGATACAGTAATGGCTCTGTGTGTGTGTGTGATAGTGGGAGCTTCTGTGTTCAATTCAAAATCAATTCAGTTTAAGCTGGTTTCCTGCGAAATCCAGATACTGAACAGCATTCAGGAGGATGAGGTGACACATCCAAACTAACAAGAAGTAATTAAAGGTGAATAGTTTTTCATCAACAAATTAATTGCTGCCTCAATTTACATATGGAAGTGAAAGTTAATTTAACCCTATGTGTGTGTGTGTGTGTGTATATGGGAAAGGTTTCTTCTCTTCAATGCCGCCACGTTGTGAGGATTAGTGGCGGTGGTTTTATTTAGTATTTTAATTGAAAGGTGCAAAACTAAGTGCTCTATATCCTAATCACACATACTTAACCCCATGAAATAGAACTCGGGGCTCAGTGAGTGACGCGTTTGCTTTGATGAAAAAGAAATATGGGTGGGAGTTCAGGTTCAGTACAGGAGTGCAGCATCTCAATGGTGATGCTGGCGCAGCTGCAGGAACAAAGAGGCAAGGATGAAATTTAACTGTAGTCAAACAGATTTTATCATGATGCTCGCTGTGTCCCACTGGGGAGCTTTGGGCTTTTATTCCTTGCATGCTTGTGTGTGGTAAAGATGAACTAACAGAATTATGTATACACTTTACCTAGAAAACAAGCCCTCAGCGCAGGACCTTGAGTTTGCTAAGATATGTTAATCAAGATGTTTGGCATCCACATGCTGGCTGAATTAGCTATTCTCCACAGAGTGCTGATAAGTGAGAGTGGGGAGAAATGATTTTGTTCTGGTTTGAGCACAGCTCTCTCCTCTTCTTATCATCACTTTTTGCCTGCATCTTTTGTTTTTCACGATTATACAAGGCACTTAATAAACTCAGGTAATTTCCTACTTCAATTATGTCACAAGTCTCACAGCTTACATCATCAAGTTTTGAGTTAAGAGTGGCGTGCCGTGCCACTTGCATGGTGCTGATGAGTGATTTGTCACGACTTAACAACAATAAACAAAAAGATGAAACTGTAACAACACCCAGGTTGCAGAATCCCTTTCAGCTTTTCAATAAAAGCTGTATTTACTCAATGATTTATCTAACTGAAGTAGACAAAATGTAATAACTGCAATGCTGATATCTATAAGGAATGTACTTCAATGTACTTTAAAAATGCCTGCGGTGAAAATAGGCCTAAAGACCCTTTCCACAGCGGACATTTTGACTTGTCAAAGAAGGAAACAAGCCCAGGCGTAAATAACATAACCATTGGTTTTATTCCATTTAGAGTCCCGTTAGCCATGTCGGTGAGTGAGCACGCACAATACTTGAGCCCTGGAAGTGGCTAGCAGCAGTGATACAGATAATCTGATCAGTCAACGAGTTAGATCTCGCATGTGGAAAAAGATAAGCTGCCTTCTACAGTGTGCTATTCTGCAGCACAGAAGAATAACACGGACAGAAAGGCTTCCTAACTCTGCTAAATTCATAAATGCAATTCCCTCTGTCTGCCAGCACAATATGCCACACACTCGACACATGCCAAAAACTTGTATGTATATTGAAATGTAATAAAACTGTCAAAACAATATTTAATAAGTAACATAAAATGATTTATCAGCTGCAAGGGAACATCTGTGAATCATGGGACTAACTAACATCTGGGATTATTTTTCTCTTAATGATCACACAAATGTCTTTCGTTTTCCAAAATCATCAATCTGTCCACTCTATTAAACCTAAATTATGACTAACGGGCAGCTGTCGCTAATTCGCACGCTGAAACTTAACGGCCCAAGACAGCACGGAAATGGGGGGGCTCTTCTTATAGGCGGCATAGGCAGCCACTTAGGGTTTCACTCAGAAGGGCTCGCTAAAAAAATTGTACCCAGAAAAAATAAATGTGTCAGTCAGTGACTGATGATTATCAGCATTGACGGGTATGCTGGAGTGGAACTAGTAGCAGTAGAAGCTAATATGCAACCTTGAGGTCAAGTGTAATGATCGGCACTGGAATATAAATGGTTCTTGAGACAAATTATGTTTGATATGTTTTTAAGATTTTGATTAACACATGAACCTTTTTTGCATATTCTTTTATTGTTATTATTGTTGCCCGTAAGCTGCTTATTTGCATTGATTTCTTATTACTTCTTGTTTTTGTTTGTAATAAATAAAGTGCAGTACTTTTACTGTAGAACTGTTCAAAGGTTTAATTGAAAAACTTTATTCAAAGTCACTAAGGTAAGCTTTCCAAGGGCAGTCAGTGTTCTAAGCCCAGCCCAATGCACAGATATAAAGGCCTGGTATAAACTGTTTTCCTTATTAAACAGGTCCAGTCACTATTTCTGGTGAGGAAAAAGCAGTCAACGTGGAATTAAAAACCAAATATCATAGATGACGCAGTTATGAGTCAGCTGAGTTGTTTATTCTTCAGAGCTACTGTTAGTATATGAAGCCAAACTCCAAAACGTCTTCATCCAACCACAGGGATGATGGTTAAATTGCCAAGGCAGATGAATCTCTGTTGATGATACAAAGCAGCCATATGCTCTGCATCGTTATATACTTTACACTTGGACAGACTTTGCTTCCCTACACACGTAAAATTGCAGTGAAACATGGCTTTACATTATGAATATATTTAAATATATTTGTAGAATGTGTGCGTTCAACATGAAACGCTACCTCCTCAGATCCATCTGGTACATAAGCACACACCTGACACTCTCATCCTCAGCTTATCTTACAACGCAGCATGGGAGGGGATAAGAACTGGGCGTGTGTGAGCGTGTGTGTGTGAAATCTCACAACTGTCACAGTCACCCAGACACATATGCAGATGCACACGCAGTTAGGCATGCTCCAGCTATGGTAAGATTGCCATTTCGAGGCTTCTTTTCTGTGACACACACACACACACACACGGTCCCCAGGGCAGAAAGCTAATTCTTCCATTTTACTCAATAATGCAGGAGGAGGAGAGAGATTCTGTCCCCGATTTTGTGGAAAGAGGAAACTATCGACTTGCAGCAGTGGCAAAAATGGACAGAACAATTAGACTAAGGCCAAGTTCAAATAAAGTTTTTTGAATAAAGGACTACAGCATCTCTCCTCTACTGAGAGAGGAGAGAGTATAAGTAAAGAGCAGTGAGGGAGGTTGAAATGGCCTAAAGCCTACACACACACACACACACACACCTCAATGAAACCTCCTGAGCAGCACTGTCATCACTCTTCATTTTCTCTGTGGATCACCAGAACCAGCTTAATGTACCACTGCACACACACACACACAGCTGCACATCATCATAATCTACTATCTCATCGTACACACATGGAAGTGTCTCATCCATTATACCACGTTCTATAACTTCAGCAATTTTTCATCCGTGACCATCTCAATCTTCAGCAACAAAAACGCCGCTGGAGCATGAAGCCTTCACCATATGAGCGGTAATTAAAATACTTAAAGAGCCAATCTGGAGTCCCAAACTTACTTAACACGTGGGCAAAAAGGTTTTGTTCTCTGTTTAATTAGCAGGCCTCCCAGAACAAAGAGAAAGTTTTGAGAGTTCAACGCAGATTTTGAATCTATTCATCTGCTGTCAAGAATCAGTTAATATCAGTCGAAATGAAAGAAGCTGACCAGTAGCAGAACTAGGATTTGAGTTTTGGGTGGCATCATGAAGTTAACAACTAATATAAAAAATTGAGAAGAGAAAAAGTAATGTACAGAAAGCCCTGCAACTTCGATGTTTTGGAAGTTGACATCGATTGATTGATTTCACAAGTAGTCTCATGAATGTCTTGTGTCTTCGTAAGTGTTTTAAGTTAACATCTGGTTGGCAACATGTAATTACATAATGTGCGACTGGGAGTGTCTGACAGGCTCATTTCTGTCACAAAGCAGCATTCATTTAACATGCTCACATCAAAATGCGTCACTGAAACAAGCGCTTAGGGCCATGCTAGTGGCTCTGAGGCTTCACTTGTAAAAACCAAACTGTAAGATGGGTAAGTTGAGCATGAAAGTTTGTTCATGGCTGTGGTAAAATACAATATTCGTAGCATATGGTATCCTTGTCATTAGGGATGTGAATCTCCATCCATCCACCAATGAAATACACATCTCAATGCACTGCCAACAATCCAGGGCATTAAAGAAAGAAGAAGAAGCAGCAACCAACAATTCACCCCTATTGTGATACAGTGCGATTTGACGCAATTTGATTCAATATGATCAGATGCAAAAAAATACAGTGAGAAGCAATTCAATATGGTACAGATATATGTTATTTCTGTGTTTCTTCTTAAGCAGCTTGAGAAGGAGCAGAGAGGAGGACTTTATATATATACAATTATTGATTACCTTTCCTAAAAAAAATAT
>NW_023339796.1:22591090-22618026 GCF_004916995.1 Morone saxatilis | reverse complement strand
TTTATATATATACAATTATTGATTACCTTTCCTAAAAAAAATATATTATTTATATATATATATATATATATATATATATATATTTAACCTATCCATGTTAGAAACAATGCATCCTAAGTTCATAATCCGTCCAAATTCAATATTTTGAATTGGGGCAATCGCATCTTGAATTTCCACTAAGTAGTAGACGAATTGAGATTTTGACCAGATGGTGTAAAATGTATGATTTGGGTGACAAGTTATTAGAATTCATCCATGCTACAATGTATGAACTAAATTTAATGGCAGTCCATCCAATATGTCGTAATATTTTGAAACCAAAGTAGTAGAGCAATAGACAGATCCATCAAGTCACGACTGCAGCATATAAAACTGCTTATACGACTGCAGCTGATAAAAATACTCATGAAGCAAAATAACGTTTGAAACTGTACTAAGAAAAACAATGATTAAACTCTTATTTGAGATTATATGTAAAAGTTAAGTAAAATGCAAGAAGGCAAATAAAAAGACTGCTCATTACTGACTCATTAAACAAACAGTGTTCATGTTCGGGTTTAATGACCACACAGATGGAACTCGGTACACCTTTTGGTTTGAACTCTTTCAGCACAACTTACTGCGCCAATTATGTTTTTATATTGAAAACAAGCTAAATAAAATTTCACCTCCCCACCATAGCTTCCTTTTCATTATACCTACACATATTGGCACCTGTTTTACAGATAAAGGACTTCCCACACAAAAATGACCTTCAGAGATATCACAAACCTCTGCAAAAAAAAAAACCCAGCAGAACTGAAATATCTATATCATCTTCTTGTAGGTCTTGGTATTTGTGTAAACCTTTCTTTGCATAAATATCAGGTATTTCTGTAGGCACAGAAATTGTCTGGAATTCTGAACTGCGCTTCAAAAGCTATCAGAATCAATATATTTGATCAATATCTTTACATCATTTTCACATATTCAAACTGACAAACACTTGACCAGTGCTTTGATCTGACCTGAAATTCAATACTGGCACTACCTTTGATGCATTTAAAATGATCAACTGCAGGGTGCAATTCTGACACTTAAAGGCTGGAACTAAATAACTTCATTTTTCAACTGTGGTTGAAAGACTGAAATAAAATGACGGATTGGAGCTTAAGCACAGGGCCCGACAAGATGTGCTGTATGGCAGGAACGGGTGCACAGAGCCCTGACTTGGCAATATTTTCAACTATGACACACACTGAGTATGCTGATTATGAAAATGGTTGCGAAAATCTAATTATATTATGCAAAATGGATTGAAAAGCCTGTGAGATGATGTTGTAATACATTTAAAGTGTGACAGTTGATGAATCAGCATAAATAATGTCTGTTTATGCAATAGTTCACAAGGAAATATTTCACTAATTGTATTGTATTCACTTTGAGTTCTCTGTATTATAACTAGGTGCTTCCCAGAACCAGTCTTGTTAATCACTAAACAGCTCCACTGGTTAACCAACTTGCTCAAACTCATTTTGACAGTCATGTTTACACACACACACACACACACACAGGATGCAGGATTCAAACAAGTCAGAAGCGAGCTTCTCCTGGCAACCTTTCTGCCGAGCAACACCTCCAATCTACATGCAGAATGTGGAACACTGTCTAATTAATTCCAGTTGCCAATTTGTCTGTGTTTCACTGTGTATGTGAGGTCTTGTGTTTAATCACTGCCGGGTTTAAAGCATAAAGTGGTGAATGTGTTGAACAGCAGGTCAGGTTCCTCATACATGCTGCGTGCTAAGAGAGAAAAGAAGACAGAATACTTAAACTAGTTAAACCGCAGCTTGATGCAAATTGCTTTAACTGCCGATAACGCCATGCAGAAATATGTTTTTCCATTATATGGCAATTTTAAATCAATAAATCATACTGTATATGTTGTCTGCAGTGTAAACACTTGCAAAGTTCTTTGCCAAATTAAGTATAATAATAAATCTGATGAATTTCATTTCAGCTCTTATGTTTATCTATCCGGGGAATCTTGGTATCGAAGTGTTTGGAAAGCCGGGTTTATTCTCTAAAGTGCTTCCATCTGCTGACATTTGTGTGTATAATATAGTGTAAAGGGATTTCACATTTGCTGTATTTATATCTGCAGCAGTGGGTTATTTTTGAAGCTTGTTACATAAATGTTAAAAGTAAGGTCTTAGTTTTAAGGTTTTCTGTATTTTGAAAAGAAAGCAAACACTTCAAACTTTGCTTTTTAAAATCATGTTCCCTTTGTATTTGTTTTTATTGTATTTTTAAATTTTTATCTGACCTTTAACGGGAGAAACTAAATGAGTTTTTGACAGTGCACTGTATAAGTTGGCATCATTGTTGTTTGCCTTGCATACATTCAATCTACACGCTTTTGAATATCATATGGGCACTTTATCTTTTTTTTGAAGTGAAAATGAAACTAAACTGGTGTCACACATTGTTACCCAGCTATCTGCCCATTTGCTTTGTGAAATCCACTTCCCTTTAATTTGTCACTTGGCACACAGTTTGTGGGAACAAGGGTGGCATACAGTTATGAACTTTAAAGCCCATCTGAAATCACAATTAGTCAAACATTTCTCGTCACAAAGCATGCCAAAGTGACTTTTACAAAACAGCTTCTGAGTGGGTGCTGCTGTCTGCGTTTGATTGACATATGAGCTAAAAGGGGCACAGAGATGCAGTACAATGCAAACTGGTGCTCGAAACTTGCCTGCAAACTGACATTCCACAAACAAAGTTACAGGACATACAGTATGTTCTTGTTTAAAGATAAGGACACGTTAGCTAAAAGCTAATGTCTATGTAGATGGCTCTTCCTGTGTTTTGCAGTCTGTTACCGCCAAACTGACACAACGCTGACCTTAAATATTCATGTAAATACGGTTAAAAGGTTATAAATGAGATTTATAACATAAATATGACAGCAATCAACTATGCTATTTAAAGATATAGTAGGGTCATGGTGTCTGACCAGTGAATGACACACTCCCTCTGCCTGTGTTGGTATCACAGCCTCTCTGTGGTTTGTTTCCATAACCGGTCTGCTCTGTGTGCAGCTGAGTAGAGCCAATGACACTGCTGTTTTTAATCATCTATGCCAGTGAATTAAGGATTCATTTCGACTAAAGCAGAGCTGGTGATTACTGGAACAGTGGAAAGATGAACAAAGACTCTTTTGGTGAGTTTTATTTAGCTTCTATCCATGTGAATGGGGCTATGATGATATGCAAGGTAAAATTACCATTGTCTTTTGAGTATAGCAAGCAATATTATGGCTGTTTCTGGATAAAGGTCTGTTTCCTCAGAGATCCTTTCCGTAATGTTGTCAGACGCTCAGAATAACAATCTGAGCCTGTCAATGGCAAAAACAACTACTTTTAGTGGGTAGGCGCATTTGTCACCAAGGATTAATGTTAGCTTTCGTAGCGGCCATTGAAGCCCTTTTCACAAATATTTTTGTATTTAACTTTGTGAATTTATCTATTTTTATTTTGTTTTTCACCTTGACCCCCCACTTCTGAAAGCAAAACTACGCCCTTGATGTTACCAGACCAAATACGGCTGTAACAGCAAAAACTCTAAGTGAATTAAATTGAGCAAGGGTGTGTTTTATTGCTCATGGTTTGAACTTTTCTTTTGTAACCGGAATAATGTCTTATTCCTTCTTTTAAAAGTAACATAGTCTTGTTCCAATAATCCTTCTGTACTGCAAGGAGAACATGTCATGCATTAGTTGTGGGGGTTTGCTTCTGATATGTGATCATCATTATAGTGTGAATTACACAAAGCAATGATATTACCAAGGTTCACTTGTGCGCAGATGCACACAAATCCCATGCAGAGAGGGAAGCATTTGCAACATGAAAACAAACGCCGCTCAATAATGTGCCTTGATTGCAAATTAAAATGGACTGAAGTTAGGCAGCAGATTACAAAACTGGCAAAGCTGCTGCTTTTAGACATTTGCGAAGACACTGGGGACGGCGATGGATTTACCACTAAGGCGTCCCAGCTGACTTTACAGTTATTTATCCAACTGTCCTTGATATAGCTATCTCTCTTTTTCCTTCCCGCTTTCTGTCTCTCTATGGGAAAGATATTTCCGTCACACGTCCTCATTAAATCATAGACCAGCTAGATTCTGTAAGTTGAGAAAATGCCTTCAAAGTGCACACACACACACACACACACTATCATAAATGAACGGGCATACTACCCAGCACAGAACACAGACAGGGTTTGCCTAATCCCTAGTTAATGAAAGTAAGAGAAGACTGGGTCCAACAAACTATAAATCCACTGTGAAATTAATGGTATTTATAGAAAACGGCAATTCTATGATAAGACTGCTGTTTCTCATCATAAATCCGCTAAATACATTTACTTTTCAAAATGATTAGAAAAAAAACAGGAAAGCTAATTAAATGGTGAAGTTTTCTTGTTCCTAAATAAAAGAAGTGAACTTCATGAACAGCCATTCAGGTTAGAGTTACCTGTTTCCAGCTGTGATCGGACAAAAGCAGAGAAAACACCACAGGGTTTGTTTTTCCTCTGCTTATTAAAGAAACCACATTTTCTACCCAAACCATACACAACTAAGCGAGGGGTTTATAAATGGGAAAAGAAGTCATAAATACTGCAGTTTGGAGCTCAGAGGAGCATATGTTGCACGGGACAAATGGCCTGTTCGCTCATCAGTGTCAACACACCGGATTGTCCTGGAGGAAGCTGGTGGTTGAGAAAATTGGGTTGACTGATTGGATGGGGAGTGGGACTGTGGGGTTGGAGCAGAGCAATAGACAAAGAGTTTAATTCAGTACAGAGGTAAGTCCAGACAGCGGGGATTTAATATTAAATATTCAATATGCAAGAATGCTAAGGCACTGTGGATTTGTCTATGTGTATCTACTTAAATATGATAGAAATGTGTGATTATGTGAAGTTGTATATGTACATGTATATGTGTGTAGACTACATAGTGAAGTATATTACCTGCACCATTATTTCATTATGTCTGTCAGGGACAGGCTTTATTTAAAACTTTCCTTTTTTACGTATCAGCACATCTCCAAAGAAGAAGCAATGTGACACCAGGCGCTGCATCAATGAAGAACTCTCGGTCAAGGTTACAGTCACACTTTCAATGTTTTAATCTTCAGCTGTTTTTAACCATGATGAAATTTTCATTTTGACCCCAGTGTTTTAGTCACATTGTCCTAAAACTCTGTGATAGGGGTTGCTCATACTGACAATCCTACAGCTTTGCAAGCATTGAGCCTGGTTTATCCAATTCTTTTGGTTTTATGAGACATTTGCTGTTTGATTTATTCTCCACTCATTGACCTAATTTCCAGCCGCAGTAGACAGCTATTTTAAGCAAACAATGAACCAAAAGGCAGATGTATGACTTTAGTCAGAAGCTTTGGAACAAAGTCAAACAATTAGGTAGTTGCTGGTCAGTGGGATAGACTTAATTTACATAATGTTACTCTAAACTTTAAATGTAAACTCTTTCAATGGTGTTTCATTTGATAAATTGTTCTGTTGTATATGATGAATTGTGCTAATATTGGTTAGATTTTTTCATGTGGTTTAAAGGCCTCACACAGGTGTTTTCAGATTCTGATGAATTGACATTTCCCTCACTCTCCTGGGAAAACGAACACCTTTATACGTATGTAACTTAAGTTATGTAACTAACATACTTATTTTAATCCAAACCATGACTTTTTCCTATACCTTACCAAGTAGTGCTGGTGCCTAAACTCATACAAACTGCAACCGCTTCACAATCTTAACAACGTGGTGAAAAAGATCCAATAACCGTATCCCTGTTCAGTTACACTCCAATGGTCATATATTACGTTTTGGGAATGGTCACGTGTCATTTTGGGAGTCACTGGCATGGCAATCAACAGATTCAGTATATTCAATTCGATTCAATTAAATTTTATTTGTATAGCGCCACTTCATAAAAGAAGTTATCTCAGGACACTTTTCAAATAGAGCAGGTCTAGACCGAACTCCTTTTAACAATTACAGAGACCCAACAGTACCACCATGAGCAAGCACTTGGCGACGGGGGCAAGGAAAAACTTTAACAGGCCAAGAAACCTCGGACAGCCCCTTTCAGACTCAAGGTGGGGGGTCATCTGCCTTGACCAGTTGGGGTGAGCAGAGAGAAGAGATTGACCGTAGGACGACAGCAGCAATGATGGGGACAGCGATGCAGGACAACAGCAACAACGCAACTGTAGCAATAATAATACTTAATAATAATAATAATAGTAACGACAATAATATACATTGATAATTAGCAATGGCCAGTCCAAACAGGACCATGGCAGGATGCTCCACCAGGATTCATGAGAACCTGCGAGACGAGAAAAAGCAGCAAAAGAACTCCGGGGAAGAAGTGAAGTTAGTAACATGCATTTAATGGGACATGAAATGAGTGCCAGAAAGAGAGAGAGAGGGGAGAGAGGGAGCTCAGTGGCACCAAATGGAAATCCCCCCCGATAAGTCTAGGCCTATAGCAGCATAAACTGAGGGATGGTTCAGGACTCACCTGATCCAGCCCTAACTATAAGCTTTATCCCCAAGAGGAACGTTCTTAAGCCTACTCTTTAAACGGAGAGGACGGTGTCGACCTCCCTGAACCAAAACTGGAAGCTGGGTTCCACAGGAGGAGGAGCTTGTAACTGAAGGCCTCTGGCTCCTGTTCTACTGTTAGAGACTATAGGAACCACAAGTAACCTGCATTCCAGAGAATGCAGTGTTCTAGAGGGGTAAATAGGGTACTATGAGCTGCTTTGAGATATGAAGGGGCTGACCATGAAGAGCCTTTAATAGGTGGAGGGAGGAGGATTTTTATAAATTCTATCTAAGTTTAAAAAGGGAAGCCAGTGCAGAGAAGCAAGTACAGGAAGAGGATGCCGATCTTCCTTTTCCTAGTTTCCCTGTCCAGTACTTGTGCTGCAGCCGTTTTGAATTAATTGGAGCGTCTTAATGGACTTATTTGGGCAGCCTGAATAGTAAGGAGTTGCAGTAATCCAGCCTAGAAGTAACAAATGCATGGAAATTAGTTTTTCTGCATCAAATGTCTGTGATGAGGATGTGTCTGATTTTTGTAGATATTACGTAAGTTTAACATCAAGAAAAATTGGCAGCTCATCCCAGGATTTTATGTCCTTAAGACTATGTTGTAATTTAGATAATTGATTAATTTCATCGGGCTTGATCGATAGATATAACTGCGTATCATCTGCATAACAATGAAAGTTAATGGAGTGATTTCTAATATATAGTCTGGTCTATACTTCAATTTCAAAAGAGCATTCATTAAAATATATTTTCTAAACTAAATTGCATTAGATGTATTATAGAAAGTTTAGTGCTCCGCCCCCAGGAAAGCAACACAGCTCAGGTGTAAACACAAAAATCTTTCCCTGCATATCTGCTGTCTAATCTGTCATGACCAACAGAAATGAAGAGAAAAAAGATAGGAGCAGGCACAAAAAAGATGATAGAAAAATGCAGGAGTGTGAAGAACGTTTAACAGAGAATTCCCTGCAGGCGAGACTTAAAGAGGGAGGGAATAAAGATTGGAACATGAAGAAAGAAGAAAAGAACTAACAAAAAGCTCAGTCCTTGGAAAAGAAAAGAAAGTAAATGGGTCAAAATGCTCCTTTACTGGCAAGAGCAAAACCAAGAATAATAACAATAAGTGAGAGAGAGAAAGTGCTGAAAGGAGGGAGAGTGATGGTGATGCCAGGCCGGCTGCGTCTCTGCTCCTCCATCTCCTCCTCAACGCGTTCCCGCCAAGGAGAATAAAATGTTTAAATTTCATCTGTGGGACGACCTTGACTGGCTGAGAGTGGAATTAAATTTCTGTGGAGAAGAGTGGATGTTGGAGTGGCTAGACTGAAACAGATCGCGCGGGGTATGATTAGAAAATACTGAACAACACAAGGAGGGCTACAATACATAATGAATCACAACTGGCGTGCTGCCTGTACTTCAGTGAGTAGTGTATTTCAGATAAGAGGTGAAGGTGAAGGGATGTCGGGGCTTTGTCTCACTGGGTAATTTGCTTGAGTTTCAGGAAAGCAAAGTGTGTGTGCTCTTGTAACAAAAAATGCCAGTTCACTATGTTTCAAATTCAATATTCAATATTAAAGTGAATATACACAATTATTAGGAAAGTTATTAAAATGCTGCAGGTACCATTTTAAATGTTACCTGTAATTAAAATTAACATCAATTGTAAAAACTAAATTAAACGTATTAAATTAAAACATAGCTGCGAGCAACTAGCACCATTGCATCAATAAGTACATTTCAGATATTTCCACTTTCCTTTTAATATCCTGACTGCGACATTGCAAATGCTGTAAAACTAATTCTGCATGTTGCTGACAGAACTATATAATGTGTAAAACGTGTCTATTTTTACTGCCATGCACTATATATACATAATGCTAGCACTATCAATACAGAGTTGTTTAGAAACGACCCAGAGGAGTGTTTCCTGATTTGACGCCCCTTTCAGCTGGACCACATCATATGTGATTGTTACAACAAAGATTAACATGACTCTTCTCTGATCTGCCACCACCCAGGTTTAGTTAGAGTTGGGCACTAAAACTACTTGCTAAGAGGCTCGCTGTGCTATGACAACATTACTTCAAAAAAAGCCAACAAACCTTTGACGGTGATATCCTACTAGTTACATTTTGAGGGAAACTCTTGCCAGAATTACGTTCAGTGGGTGTGTTTTTCCAAGAAAACAAAGTGCTACATTCTTCTACTTCACTGGTTCCCAACATGGGAGTCCCGAACCCCACCATGGGTTGCTAAAGCTTCACAGGGGGTCACAAGGACTTAACTGGCACGGTGAAGACCTGAACGTATGCTATATTCACAGAGTCTTGACTCTGAGTTTGTCAAAAAATAAGCCTTTTAAGTATGTATAAGTGTTATTAGAAAAGTAAGTATAATGCATAGAAGTCATGTGGATGTGTCAGTGTGGATGGTTGGTGTAAACAATGCAGTGATACCTGGAGGCTGGGGTTTGCATTTTGAGTCTTGCGTGTGGTTAGATTTTTGTTGAGGTATGGCAAAGATCGGTTAAAAGTTAATAAATTAAACACATTAGATCTCATGCTTCAAGTCATTGTCAATATTTAACTGAGAGCACAACCTCTCCCTAACATTATGCAATGATGCGAGTGCCGAAACATAACCATAAAAGTTTAAGCCGATATTGCTTTGCAAATACAGATCTTTTCGGAAAACAAGTGAAATACTTTTAAGGGGATGTTCAGAAACAAAATTGTGCAAGTTGCAACATTCTGCTACTAAAAAACATAGCCTGGGTGGCCTTACATTGCTGAATAACATAATTGTGAAAAATTAGCAGTAGATGTTATTTTAAGGAGGCAGAGTTGCACAAGAAGTCCTTGTCAGAAAGGGTTTGAGGATTTGAGTCATCATTATTCTGGTGAAAATGTTCTCACTTTGAATGCTTTAATGTGCAAGATATGAGTATAATAAAGCGACTGAGTAAATACATTATATAAAATAAAATAAAAACCCTGTCCAAAAATACCATTACACATGCACATTTGAGTACTATAGTTTTTCAGATATATATGAATGAAAATAAATTGAATCTAATTAATCTCTGGTCCATTTCTCTGAAAACACAGCTGTGAATTTTGTGTACCATTAAACCTCTTTTACTGTATGATAGTGCATCCACTTTGTACTAACTATATATGACATAGTAACACATTATAGCTTTCAGTATACTAGATGTAGATGTTTTTTAGACATTATTAGAGTCTATGGAGAGCTGTGAAAATGACACGTTTGGCCCTTAAATACTGCATCCATACAGTAGCAGTAAGCAACTCCCTATCCACCCTATGCTTTCCTTTAAAACTTAGAAAAGCCCCCAGTTATCAAACACTAAGCTGACTCAGACAGACTATTCATTCCCTATGATATCTGTTAGGCTTCCACTTTTGATGAAATAAACCTGTCTAAATTGGCTGTTTTGCTGAGCAAGGAAAAAGACTCACAGCTGTTTGGTAGATAGCAGATTTAAGGCTGCCTGTCCTCCTTTTTTGTGTCTCTGCATGGTGAGGGAATGTACGTGAGCGTCTCTGTGTGAGCATGCAGGCATATGGGATAACTATCCACACTGGTTTACAGATCTGCACTATGTGGATTTCACAATCTGACTGTAGCGTTTAATGAGGAGCTGATGCAAGTTTTGGCTGCAAGTCTAACTCAAGATATTAATTTGATGGTTGGTCGACTCTTAAAAAAGTCAAATATACACTGTAAAACCAAATGAGTTAGTTCAACTCAAATTGTTTGAGAAAACCTATTGCGTTTAACTGTTTAAATGTATTACCTCCAACAATTTAAGCAAGCAATTTAAGAAATATTTTTTTATTAAGGTAACTTGGGCAAATTAAGTATATTACACCCATATTCAGCATTGCTACAAAGTTATTAAAAATGTGTTCTGAATAAAGTAAGACTACGTTTAATGCATATTTTTTATTCAAATGTTACCATTTCAATTGAATTTACTCACTTTTCTTCCACTCAAAACAGCTGACATGATAAAAAAAAGAATTTACAATGAATCAACTATCAAAATGGTAGCTAATGAATTTTAGGGCTTTGGGACTTACATTTTTTTAATGATATAAAGTCAACTTAGAAGAAAAATAGTCAACATAACAAACTGCAATTAAATCACCAATACGTAAAATACTGCACAAAAGTTATTACTTCAGCAAATACATTTTTTATATTTTGGAGGATTAAGTTATGTTTGCTTAATTGTAGTTATATACTTATGCTTACTTCTTTTAATAAGATATGTTGTTCATGGATACAGTGACCATTGCCAGAACCAGTGAAACACTTTCATATAAATATTACATACTGTTTGTTGCATTTGTCTAAACAATATGAATACAGACAAAAAAGGGTTGATTTGTCCATTAAGTCATTTTCTGTAACTTTAAAAAATGATTGCTTTGAGGAACTTCTATAACGGAACAAGTGTGATTAATTTCTTTCTTATTAGTTTTACACTATATATATGCCTTACAGTGACATATTTATCGATACTTCAGAAAATCACATCTTGCTTGCATGATAAGCATAATTATAAATTGAAAAAAAAAAATGAAATTACTGACACACTGAGTATGTATTACAAGTGTAGATACCATAAAGAGTCAAGAAAGTAGAAACATGCAAGCTGAGAAGCTATGAGTCTGAATGTGGTGCTGGATAAAAATATCTTACACTCATGCTTTGCCTTATACAAGTCCTGGAAACACTTTCTATTAAGGTACACATATTCACCATTAACTAACTGCCTATTGCATGTTAGTAGCATACTGACTATTAGTCATTATAAAGCATTACTATGGGAAACATATTCTGAGTAAGAACGACTTAATTTAGAGTTATTTGGGCGCCCACCCCACCCAACACCTTGTAGTTCTGTTTGGTTACATAAGTAATCAAATATATTATTAATGTTATTAAGGAGAGAAGAGGTGCTTGTGGAACCAACACCTTACAATGACCATTCTGAGCATGGCATTATCAGATCATAATTCATGCACAACAACTTCCTTACTTACTATCAATAAGAAATAATTAGGGGGTATTATTATATTATTATTGAGGGAAAACTCTTAATGACCTAGTAGTTGTAGGTCACATACTTTTATGTTAATTCTTAATATGAAAAGTAACTAGTAACGACAGCTGTCAGATAAATGTAGTGAAATAAATCCCCAGACTGCTAGATAGCAGTGTTGTAATCTATCTTTTAAACTCCAACACTCAAAACGTTGGGCTATGATGTTGGATGTCAGAGGGAATGTGATAAATACAAATGTAAACCTTAACATACCAAGTAAACTTTTTTGACTAAAGTTTTATGCATTTGGTTTTGAGTTGTTTATACTATCACAGTTTTCCTAAAATTAGATTTAAAAGAGGTGATGTATTGCAATATATTGAAGCGAAATCTGAGCAGTACAAACTGCACTTTGTACTCCCCTCCTCTGTCCTGATGTCTCCTCTATGCCTTTTGTTAGAACATCACACTTCCTGGTTTGACAACGCAAATAAGTAAACACACTGTATGTTATAGGAGACGGTATTACAATTTCAAGT
Organism: Morone saxatilis; assembly: GCF_004916995.1. Classification (NCBI taxonomy): domain Eukaryota; kingdom Metazoa; phylum Chordata; class Actinopteri; family Moronidae; genus Morone; species Morone saxatilis. Next base: position 22,605,777 of record NW_023339796.1, on the reverse strand, counting down.
ATCATCATGTTGTGTCAGTATAATCAGCTTATTCTTTAATATTGAAAAGCATGCCATAATGATCAGATTTCAGCTTTCTAAACAAGAACAGGAAAGACATTTAAACTTATTTTTTAATTTCTTACAGACACCACAGACTGCTGCCAGCATCTCTGAAATTTGATTAGTGACTTCTTAGCACCAGTAGCATGTTTCTTTGTCTGTCTTTATTTCCAGATAATCCTGTGGTAATGTGATTTCTGTAATCCTGTTGCATGTAAACTGATAGACTCTTTGGCTCTGTCTGATCTAGTGAGGCGAGTTGTCTGTGAATGTGCTGACGAGGCTCGATATCAAACAGTTTTGTGGCAGAGCGGCTGGACAATCTGTTTCTCATCTCCAACTTCAACTTTAGCTGCTGGAGCAGTTCCACTTCGTTAGACTTGACGAGTTGGATGAGAGTCTCTTCTATCCTTCTGCAGCAGAATGGCACACACACACAGGCTCACAATTACAAACGATACATGCACGCATAAACAAGTCCACAAACAGATCCACACGTGCAAGCAAAAGATAGTTGAAAATGCACGCGACGCACACTCGCAGAAAAGACGTTTTTGAGTTAGCAGACATCTGCTCCACGTCCGTCTGTAATTGTCTAGTAATTGAACGAGCAGGAGACATTTATCACCCTGCCTCCTCCTCGCAAAAGCACGACATCTCCTCCAACACCTCCACCCACACCTCCTCAAATCCTTTCTGCTGCCTCCATATCACAGCTGCTCCACTGTTCACCTCCCCTCCACAACATCTACACTGTTCCTCCTCCTCCTCTTCCTTGTCATATAGGCATTCTTTACTGTTGATAATCTGCTCCTCTCACCTCCTCTGCTGTCATCTTCTTTTTTTGCTCCTATTCCCTTATTATTGTCTCACCAGACACTTCATTTTTTGGGAAGCTTTCTTAATCCAGCTCTTCTGTCCATTTTTTGTCTAATGACTTTTGTCTTATGACTTTAACCTTTTCCTCACCTCTTTCACCTTCTACTCTGCCTTCCACACTCATTGTTTTTTCCCCCCTCAAGGATTGACTGGACTCATGCTTTACTGTCACTCCTTGGCCTCATCTGTCTCTCACAACTACAGTAAATTTGGCAGAAGGGAGAAAAAGAGGTCAGGAAAAAAAAGATATGAAGCAGAGGCTCTCAAATGTTCCCATAGACTGGTAAAAAAAACACATTGGTGTCACAGAGCCATACTTGCATTGTATAAATCATTATCTAATAAGAGAGTAAAAAACAACAATAAAATAATGGCTATATATTTTGATGAAACTGTCACGATTTACTGTTTTTTCCTGAACATTAACTCTCTGTGGGAGGGGCTTTTTTCTTTGTAGTCATGCTGGCTATATCTTGTCCTGCTGGCAGGATTGCTCATTGCTTAAGTACCCACTTCTTTTGCTTTTATATTTCTAATCTCATGTAGCCAGACCTTCTTCTTGTTACAGTAAGCTGACAGTGCTCTGGAGAAAAACTCATCAGTGTAAAAAACTGAAAAGAAAAAGAAAAAAGACAAGAATCAAAAACAAAATCTTAAAAATCCTGATTTAGCAATTTGGTGTTTATGATTTAGAAAATGCTCATTCCCAGAAAAAAAGAAGAAAAAATCACTATCTAAGCCTTTTTCTAACAAGCCTTTCTAACAATTTTCTGCAGACCTCTGTACCATCAAAAACAGTTTTTCCAACCCAGCTCTCTAAAATAACTGGTACCTAACAATAATAATAATATAATAATAACTAATAACCTTATTATCAAAGTTTATCATATTTTTCATATTTAATGGTCACTCGTTCAGAACTCTAAGAGTGTTGCCATAGAGCATTAGATGAGCCAATCTGCCCTTCCTCTTCCCTTCCTGTGTAGTACATGTGCATATCACTTATAAATAGTGCAGATGCTCTAAACTTCAAGTCTAACCTTATTAAAAGTCACTTAGGACAACAGTATTGCATATTCTAATGTGTGATGTTTGTATTAACAACTATATCACAATTATTAGTTTAGGAAGAGCTACACTGACAGTGATTGATTTAATAATACAGCCGGTTATGAAAACACAGTCTGTAAGTGAGCATCACCAAACCAAGACAAAATCAGCAGCAACACAGCAGTCCAGCACATTGTATAAAGCACTGGTATCAACAACATCCAGCAGCTGTTAGGCCAAGACAATACCAATCCAAATCATGTAGTATGATACTATATTACCATACCACGCAGTGGTTCCCAACCTTTTTCCTTAAGGGACCCCTTTTCTATCATTTAATAAACTGACCACCCCTGACTAAGTAACATATTTCATTGATGTTTCATATTGTATTAAACTCAGAACAAAACATAGTAACTGCAAGGAGTTTGAGATTATTTCCCGTTTAGGGAACTTTTTATACAATTTTCTGTCTGTATTATGCATTTTTTTATACTTTCCTAGCAATCAAACAGATTTAATAGGCTTCTTTTTTGACAAATTCATTGTTTTCGTGTCCTTGGTCCTTGGTCGTTTTGGACAATTTACTTTACGTTTACTTTTCTTCACAGAAGTTAATCAAATGCTGAGATACAGGCCTACTGTGTATATTCTTTAGTTTTTTTTAACATGCCTTAAAATGAAGAAGGCCTCACGACTCAATATGAAGCTTTGGTGACCCCTAGTGGGGGTCCTGAACCACAACCTGGAAACCAATGTCACAGAGTATCAACCTTTTTAACTGATCATCCTATTCACTCTATAGAGACATTAAACACAATAAAAAATTTAAAGCAGCAGCAAAGAACTTTTATTTTGTGTTGATTGACTCCGTGGCAGGCATGAACTACAGATAGAAATTAGCCAATCTTCTGATGGTCTTGTGTGCTTATGTAGGTCATATAGCAGCATCAGTATTAAATTGAGACGTTTCTTAGCCAGTTAAAAAACTCCTGGTAGCACGTTTAATATGATACAATGATATGTACAGCCTAGCACTTAAACAATAAAGAAAGAAAAAAACCTTTAAAACTTTTGTTAGCTTTGTACAACCTGAGTGTTGCCAAGAGAGAAGTTCTGTAAAGTCACCGGTGTTACCATTTATTTACAAAGCCAACACTGTGTATAAGTCTAATAGGTTTCATTTCAGCTACAGAGAATTTAACACTCATGTGTGGTTATTTATTTCATCAGTAATGATCTGATAAGAACTCTATTAAAACATCACTGGATATATTGCTTCTGCAGATGAGAGGTCTCGTTATTGTATTCGGTGATTATTGAACTCATTACAGAAATATCCTGTTTCTGTTATGAGACAAGTTTTCTGACCTCTTTTGTTATTGTATTATATTAAGTGATAATTACAGTCATACTGGAATTAAATTCCCTGGTGTATATCTGCTACGGCTTAGTATTGTGGCAGGCAGCCTGTCAGAATATGCAGTATTAAAAAAACGATTACCAATTAATTGCAATGTAAGAATACTGTATTTTTTAGAACAGGCGCCTACACAATTGGCCTCATGCAAGAAAAGATATACAGATAAACAGATTTCCTCTTATTTTTGTCCATATCCATGATCTTTTCTTATTTTGTTTGTACCCATTGATTTCTGCAATTCACCAATGTTTTCTTAGTTTTGCTCTTCTGTTGGGTAAGAGAAAATTTTACGAGTGATCGAGATCACTCTTACCAAGATAAGAACAAAGCATCTTGTTTTCACAGTCCACACATTGTTTGTCCAATGCAAAGAAACAGGTTTTATATTTGTGGAAAATAAAATCCATCCATCCATCTATCGGTGGCATCTCTCCAATTCTTGGCCATGTGCGAGAGTATTTGCACATGTCACACCACCTGCCCTTATATAGCATTTAGGGGAGTTACTGCTCCTAATAACACACAGTCACATGTCTCCAGTTTAAGATCAAGTGGGTTTCATCATTCAGCACACCTTGGTAAGAGCAGATTTGGGTGGTTAAGAATGTTTGGTGAATCTGGAGTTCTCTTCTCTTATATTAGAGAAAAAAAAAAGAAGAGAAATTTAAGAGACTGTTGCTGCATGAGGCCCAATGAATAATTTCTTTAGGAGACAGACCTCATGGCTGAAGCTGTATATAGGGTGAATATTGTGCAATGTCTATTATTCATCCATGGTGGAGGGGCTGCCATTACTAGGTATTTAAAAAAAGTCACAATGGAACAGAAATTGCTTTCAATATTTACCTGCTTTACTACTCTACAGAAAGTCTCTGTTTCTTTTGGAAATTATAACCCACGGTTACAGGCAACTATGTTGGGAGAATATATCTACACAAAAATTCTATAACACTCTATGACATTTTTTGGTGTAAGACATAAAACTTAAAAAGTACAGCCTTGGCAGAAAAGTACAAGACCGACCTTTGGAGACCAAGAATGAGAGCTGAACATGTAGAATATTTATTGTGGACTACATAGCCTTAGGCTAAAGACTCACAATGTGGAATCTGGTCAGAAAACCTTTCACATTTTCGGAGAGTTATATCCGTCTTGACATGGGAACAGTTTGTTGAGAGCACTCGACAAACAGGGTAACATGCTAGAAGACTGCCGCACAATGTATCTGGTAATATATCTGTTTGATCATCAGGGGACTCGCTCCACATGACGTTCCACACAGCTGGGGCACCGGTGTTATCATAGTGGGCACAGATAGCACACTGATGTCTGTTCTTCTTAAAAATTCATCTGGAGCCAATCCTGTTCGGCTATCAGGGAAAAGCTGTACTGATATGAATTCTTTCTAGGGCTTGAAGATAAATCAAATTCATGGAATGGCAACTCTTGTTGGTGGGATTAAGAATGTGGATGTCATCTTCCTGTACCAAACCAGAAGAATGGAAAAAAATAAAGTTCCTCAAAAATGGTGTCTGGTGTGGATGAGATCAACGCAGCTGTACAGGTTGTTGTAAGTCGATTTACAGACATTCTTAAATCAACATATTGCTTCAGTCAATGTGACAAACATTACCTTTACTGCTCCTAGCAACCAAGATGGCAGCTTCCATATCGACTGAAAAGTGAAGGAACTATTCCATGGCATCTCCTATTTTTATTCCCTTACATGTATGTGTCTTTTAACCCCGTTCACACAGTTCATTTAGTGTTCTCGTTCCCATTTACAATTAATAATGTAGGTATATTTCTACTATAAGCTTGTGCTTTGTAACACTTTTTTTGATACCTCTTTTTCTTTTTTAATCTTCAGCCCATATTGCACCTTTCTGCAGGTGTTATCAACGCATTTGATTTTGGAACAGTAGCACGCATTTTCATTAATGTATAGGAATTTATTCGGTACCTCCCTTCGACTTTCATTTTCTGTTAATTCTATGTATGCATTAGGGGTGTGTGATATACCGGTACTGATGATAATGACCGTGATAGAAGGAATATGATATAATAAATTCATGCAAATAATCCAGTGCCTCTTATTTCTGTTTCTTTCCATTCTCGTTCTGCGATTCACACTCAGTGTAATTGTTATTTTTGTACACTTTTGTACAATTATGGTTACAGACTCTGTACTTCCCTACACTTGCATTTTGAGTGTAATTCATTTGGCAAAAAAAGAGACAAAACACAGTAAAAGGTAATGATGAATTTGGCTGATAACAATTTATTTGTTTCAAATATTTTGAATTTTTTTAAATTTAAATAATTTTTTAATTCGCTATAATATTGTTATCATTAATTCTTTTGGCCACAATAATCGTGTAGTGAAAATATGATATTGTGACAGCCATAGTTTTTATTTTACTGTATATAGAGGTATATTTGTACTATGATCTGTATATACTTATTTTATTATTGTGCATCTTACACAGAGGAATTTCCTATGTAATCAGTAACGTTATCTTGATATGAAATGGCAAATCAATCTAATTAAGCTAAGAATCATTTATTTGTTCTAATGTAATGGAAGCAAGACAGCACAACGAAGGACATAGAACATATCATCAAGGACTTCATCTTAGCAAAAAATAAACCGCACCACTAATGCACAACAAATGGCAAAGAGGAAGATGTATATAGGGAGAAGCATGTTGCTCCCAGCTGGTAACCAGGCAGGGCAGGTGGTACTAATCTGAAGAGTGTGTGCTGTGCGAGGGTGTAGAGGGGTCAAGGAGGTCAGGGGGCAGTTGCAAATTATTTCTCCCATGTCTTTTCTGCTCTTCCTCACTGCTCTGCTCTCTTCCCCCGGAGCGAGACTTCCTCTGCTGCGGCTTTGTTAAAATGACAGACACTAATAGAATAAATAAGGCACCTATTTTTACCTGGCTGCTGGCAGGGTGATCACACTTAACACACATACCAGCACGCAACACTGTGCTGGAGGTTGGTAGCGAGCTGACACCTGACTCTGTAGGGGAGGGCGCTGAGGTTGAGGAAGGAGGTCATGGTGATTTAATTGAGAGAGAAAGTAAGGAGGATAGTTTGAGAGCCCAAGTCAGGAAAAAAAATAATAGAGGCAGATAAGCAGATAGAGAAAGAAAGATAGACTGATACAGGAAACAATAGGATAGGATTAAAGTGACACTATTTGCTTTCTGTTAACTGCAGATGCACATTTGCTTGTGTCAGACATCTGTGTATGGTATTTTCAATTTGATCTGACATTTAACAGTTTAACATGCCCCATAATGTCACCTTTAGGTGGTTTTGAAGCATATTCAAATTTTAATTGCTGTTGGAGTGTTTTGACAGAACTCCAAAGCATCTAATTATTTTGAAGCTGTTTTCGAGCAAACTGGTCTCCGCAAATTTTCTGTGTGTCAGTTCACTAAGTGAACATGAGACAAGGGAATCTAAATAAGGCGACTCATATTCCCATCTACTCTGGCTGAAAGTAGTCTAAGATGCCTTTGGTAATATCCCCATCTTAGGAGTGTTTTTAAAGAAGTTTGGAGGCAGTTTGAAACATTTTTGAGCAGCCCACATAGTTTTTGTTGAAACGAGTGAGATTCTCCTCATGAGTATAGAAACATAAGTTCGGAGGGAGTACGGAGAAGAACATTTTGTTCAATAAACAACTTAAAATATTATGCGATTTAAAAACTGGACAAATGGGTTAAAAATGTAAGAAAATACCAACATAGCGTGGATTAGTAATGTGGTGGAGCCTTGTGCAGCTTCGGTGATCCTTGACAAGTCCTGGAAACACCACGCCTGAGATCTGGTGACTAAAGATCATCATTTTTATTCTCAAACCATTCAGTGATTCTTGGAATGATTTTTATCTCATATTTATCCTCTGAGTCATTCATGTTTTTTTCTTGAAATTGTCACCCTGTCTGTACATTCTATCCTCCTCTTTTTTAAATGTAGTAATATAAATGCAATGGCTACAGAAAGAAAATGCAAAAAAAAAAAATCTTAAATGACTTAAAAAAAAATAGTGGACATCGGGTTGTAGTCCTAAATCAGCAGCAAAATACTGTCACTTAAAGCTGCAATAAATGTTTTTGTGGCCACCTGGGGGCAGCAGAACAAGCTGTAAAGACAACATTTACGTATTATAAATTATAATAATTTATAAATAAATAATTATTTCCTATTACACACAGACACAGAGTATTTGTTTAGTTATATCTCAGCTGGAAACCAAAACAATGAGTGAAAAGACATAAAAATGGAATAATCCATTGCCACTTGAACAGAGCAGCAGTGGCTCTCTGGCTGTTCATGTTTGATCTCTGGCGTGGTAATTGAGGTCATGTGCCTGACAATAGGAAACACAACCTAGTGCAGGGAAGAAAGTGCTATTAAACACCGAGACAAGGCAACATGGCCAAACACACACACGCTCACACACTGACTGACCACGGTTAATGAGCTATGGCCGCGTCTCTACAAACATGACTGATACGGCAATGATAGTCTGCTATCGTGTATGTGTACATATATCTGTGTGTCTGTGTGTGTTGTTTTAAAGTTCCTGGGTCATTAGGAAACAACTGGGGTAAGTCTTCAATTAACTTTACAGACCGTGGCGTACTATGTGCCTCTTTCACCTACTGAGCTCCGGTCTGCTGAGTTATAATTCACAGTCGTTGCACAGTTGCCACAAAATATCACAGTTCCTGGTATGCTTTTCATTGATTTTGCATTAAAGTGAAAATTCACGCTGGAGGAGCAGTTGTTTTAGGTAACAATGTAATTTTGTTTTTATGAGAATTCACAAAAGTGTTTGCTGTTTTTCCGAGCAGTCCACACAGTATTTGATTTGGTATGAAATCGTATAAAACAGATATCTGCAATTCATACAGATGAAGAGCTTTGAGCTGCTAGAGTGACACAAATGAGGTAAATGCAACAGACTTCTGTTTTCTGCAACAGGAGACCCACATATAGTAGCTATTTTTCCTTTAAATCTGTTTCCTTTTGATATATGATTATTAACCATATACATAAATAAGCCTTAAAACTACTGGTAGCAGCTGTGCCCCAGGTGGCTAAGATGCAGAAAATGATCTGCCCGGCTTCTCACTGAATATGGAATATGGCTCTAGTTGGGCGCATCTTGTATTTGGAGCAAAGGGCGAGGACATGGATCATCAAACTCTCCTGTGAGCTCATTACTCCCTCCGAAAGGCCAGTATGTTTCCAAGAAGCCAGGAAGAGATTAAGAAAGATGACTCTGATTTCAAGTTTTTGCCAATGGAATCTATTTCTTTTCCTAGAAACGGATGGTCCTGGGCCAGGTTGAAACAGTTAACCGCGTAGATTGAATCATTTCAGACCCTCACAGCCCAACGTAATCACAGCACTCCATCTGACAGGAAGAATAGATTCAGGATAGATTTTGCACCAGTTCAGACAATTCGATTTTCAGTCCCACGTGGACCAAATGCCATGTTTTTATTGTTGCTTCAACATGGGGACAATAACAACAGAAATGTATGGCTGAAGGAAAATAAGCTTCCTATACTAACAATGTGAAAAGTAATGAAACAGTAGAAGCAGCTGTAAATAAATACAAATTATAATGAAAATGATTCTTACAATGAACAGCAGTAGCAATACTGTGTTGTCGCATTTTACAAATCCAGCAGTGCAACTATACTACTACAATAACTATACAGTAAGACATTTACACTGACAAAGTTTTGTTCATTTGTGATGGGAATTTGCCAATGCTTTCTTTTATAATCTCATAGTTTTATAATTTCCCAGAAATATCTGTAGAAAAAAACTAATGTAATTTGGTAGTAACTATAGGAACAACAGAGGCAAAGTTCTGAGCATTTATTCAAATGTAGTTAGTTGAGAATATTTCGATGCACACATATAAGTTAATTAACTGGAATTTAAAGTATACCAACTATTTTCTTTAGCATTAGTTACAAATTGCTTCCCAGGAAATCATATGAATTTATATGACATGTAAAATAAAGTGGTACTGGATAGAGATCCTGATTTTTATGTACAAATCTGCTAATGTCCAATAATACTACCATATGAGGTCGAGGACTGCAAAAAACTTGTTGAAAAGTGCACTGACACCAATCCGAACAAAACCTTTAACTGCCTTGATGCGACATGTATTGGGGGGAAAAAAACTCAAGAGTCACAGTTTACGTAGAAGAAACTGAAACAGAAAAGCGTGGCATTTCTTTGATTGTGGTGGATCGTTTAGCAGCGTCTGCAAGCAGCGTGTCAGAGGCGCCTGAAAATGAAGAGTAATGCACTTTTCATGAGGGTGGGAAAACTCAGTCATCTAATGCCATCTGTCAGCGCAGAGGTAACTGGGAGTGAACAGCGCAGCGCAGCAGGGGTGTCCTTGGACAAAGTAAGGGGAGGGAAGAAAAGTGGCCGAGGCAAACAAAGGAAATGAGGGGGGACAGTTTGTAGCCATTGAGGTGAAATGGCGGGGAGAGATGGACTATTACTTATCTCTGCTGCGACTTACTGAGAAAACAAAAACAGGTGACGAAAAGATGGATGGCTGACATTTTGAGTAACAAAGCAAAAAGGAAAGACATTTTTCTACTTTGATTGGTCATTTATGTAATGTAATTAAGTGCTTCTGGAGGGTGCTTGTGTAGTTCACTGTAATTAGTTGAAATAGAGCAATGCTTATTATAGTGCAATGCAATATTATATATGATGCACACTGTCAGAAGGTAAAAGCACTGTGACATTATATTGTTTGTATATGTGTGTCACACACACACACATATAGTGTAGCCAACAAACAGGTGCAACATGCCAACATAATTTGATCTTTCTAATGAAGAAAACATGAAGCTGTCATTTACATGGAGGAATCGGACTAAATTACATTTACCACAACTGCTGCTGCACGAGTGTTTACAGCAACTTTTACTTGGAAACAGGTCATTGAACAAGTATCATCTATCTGGCTATTAAAAGTATGTTAATTAAGAGCTATTAGTGCAGCAGTATTCACAACTGTGATGAAGAATAATGTCCCAGAGTTTCAAGTTTCAACCGTATTTAAAAGGATCACTTGGGTGGAGAAGGGGCTGCTTGAAATTATTCATACTAGCAGCAGTGCAAATAGCTCAGTTTAGGTTTGGATATCAAAAAATACTTTTTACGACCCTAACTTAAAAAAGCACAAACTTATTTCTGCAAAACCTATTTCATTTTCATTTAATAGTTTCACCACAGTTGAAGCGAAAGAAATCCATTTAACCAATAAGATCCTAAACCTTTTTTGCTTCTTTACTTTAAATGAAATACTGATCTGCTCAGAAAGTCTGTAAAAACTACTAACATTTTATTCCATCTATTTTATTTGTAGGTACATTTGTAGGTGTGCTGTGTGGGTGAGGGTGGGCATGGGCTTTGTCATGGAAAAAAAAATCATCCAACACCAGCATTCAGTCATTTACGGACACATTTCCACAATACTAAAAAGTATTGAGGTTAAATACCCAGCCATAGCAATGACAAGTGCTGGATTGTGTTTGTTTGCATGGTTTATGGTGCCCACACTACAACCTAAACACCAAGATCTACCAAAACAATCTACAAGAGGTACTTCCACAAACAGTGCAGAACTGATGGTTGAAAAAGGGGCCTCAAGAGCATTTGTGAAAGACTGCCACCCTGGGAGCACATAACATTTCTCTTCAACAGGGTACAACCGAAAAGAGAAAAGAAAAATAAGGGGAAAAGAGAAGAGCCAGGTTTTAGTATTTTCTCCTGGCAAGCAAGTCCTGCCAGTTTTAAATCTGTAACACAATAATCCAGTCCACCCCAAAACACACACGCACAGCATTATGAGCCTCTATGTATTTTGTGGGGGTGACAGATTATGAATCTGTGCAATCAATGAATATATAAATAACTGCAGGAATGAAACTGTGTTCTCATACACCCCACACAGTGACAAACATGTTCACCTAGCCTTTTATCTAAGGCCAATAATTACTGTTAATGTTATCCATTTATAACTATAATTCTTTAAAAGATGCACTCACTAGGTGTGAGTGTGTGTCCTACCTTTGCTAATGTCCTGGTACTCCAGCCACAGCTGTCTCTGGACTTGTTTGTTGGGGTACCAGATGGTACAGGACTCCTGGAAGCCGTACACCGCCTCCTGCACGTAGTGGTTCCCAAACTCCCTCAGGATGGAGACAAAGTCGCTCCGCTGCGTCGCCCCGTCCAGAGAATGGATGGCCGAGCTGAAGGCTGGGAAAAACACAGTTGAGGTGAGTGCTTTCACTTAAAACAAAAAAACAGCAAGAGAAACAAAAAAAAATAATAAATAAAGGGGAGTTTGGGGTTAGAGGGAAAATGCAGGAATATGTTTTGCTTGCTCAGCTACTTCCTATCTTCTGATATACTCTGAAAATGCATCTTTTCAAGAGCTAGGTGTTTTTGATTTGTCTCACCCGTAAGGCACACAAAGCTGTAGAGTCTCACCGGCTTTGCTTGGATCACAGATAAATACAGATGCTGCCTTGGTACCAACTAAAGGAAATCCCCTCAACTGCTCTACACCACAGAATAAAAATTGCATCCATGGAATATGCAGTATATTGCTATATGCATGCATGTGTATACTGTCTGTATGTCACAACTGTACTCAGTATGCTACACTGATGGGAATAGCATAAAAGCATTGAGACTTCAGTTTCTCATCATTTTACTGGCCTGCTACATTTCTATTATTATTTTACTTTAAATATGAAAAATGTGAAGCCTAAAATGCGTAAGTTAAAATGATGAAGGTTGTCAGACAAAAAAACATTAATGCAGTTGATGTGGGGGAGATTATTTTAGGTTATTTGGGATGAGGTAGGAGTGGGAGAATTTTTAATGCTAATGTGATGGCAACCAATAGATTTGCATTTTTATTTCAGCCATCTATTCTGAGTCATTATCGTTAGCAACATCATTATCAGCTCATAAGAATATAGCCTATATAACTATATAATAAAGACTGAGTCTACAGCCAGTGAGTGGCTTTTTGAGGCTGTACTTAGGCATAGTGGTGCTTTGGGCTAAATGCTACATCAGCCTGCTAACACGCTCATAATGAGAGTGCTAAAATGCTGCTGTTTAAGCATAATGTACCATGTTATTGTCTGTGAAGCACTTCAAGCGGCACTAAGCTGAATGAAATGTGCTATACAAATAAAGTTTGATTGAGTGATTGATATTCACCATCTTAGTTTGGTGTGTTAGCATGCTAACATTTGAGAACTGACATTAAACACAAAGTACAGCTGAGGCTGATGGGAATGTCATTAGCTTTTCGGGTATATTTGTTGGCGCCTAACTTTCTTTTGAGAAAAAAAAAAATTTAAATTCTGAACTGATGATGGCACTAGATGAATGTGTGTACAGTGTTGAATGTCTTCACAATCCATCCAATAGTTAGTCAAGACATTCCCCTCAGAACCACAACCTATCAACCTCATTGTGGTGATAGAGGAAATATGACACGATCACCGAAGCCATTAGGATACATTTGTCAAAACTGGTGTGCACAGGACAACAAGCGTAGGACCCAAATGCCAACAATGGAGGTAGAGCTGGTGCAGATCAATCATTAAATCTTAAAAAAAGGCAGAGGGGTGGGCAGGTTCAGGTACAAATTCTAGAAACCTGATGCAAGGTAACAAGCTTGAAAGCAGGACATGAACAATATTCTGACAAACTGACAATAAAACTCAAAGACTAAATACACTGGTGAAGGGAGGATAAGAAGAGCGGGGCAGACAATCAAAACTGGCGGCAAACACACAAAGCCAGGAAGTGAAGTTACTGACATGAGAGTAGAGGTGAGTATTTCAAAATAAAACCATGACATCATTGCCACGAACCATGAGTGACGGGCAAAAAAAATTGGGGCCAATTCATTGGGTAGATGTTGCGGTATTTCACTGGGGGGTCGGGAGCTTCATAGGCAGTTGCATGGCCTTCTTAATTTTATTGCGTGCTAGAAAACTTAAAAATATAGGCCTATATTTCACCATTTGATTCACTTCAGTGAAGAAAAGTAAATGTAACATAAATTGTGCGGTAACACATTTTAGTCTGGAGTTTTTGATATTCAAATCACTTTATAATAATTACATTAGTTATTAGAGTAAACAAAGTGTGGCTGATAACCACATGCAGTCAGTGTGATTTCTGGTAGCAAACTTTTCTATTTAAATATTAAAGACCTCCATTATACTTTTTAATGAAGGTTTGGCTCAATTTATTAGCTGCACATAGGTATTTGAATTTACAGTGGGTGAAGTGAAAGTTTCTGTCAGGTGTCTGGCACTGAGTGTCTTAAACGGGTTTAGTGGACATCGGAGCCAGCTGCTTACTATTCATGAACCCTTTCAACCAAAGAGTTCTGATTAAACACAGTGTCCACATACGGACATGAAGTAGCACAGGCTCACATGAAATAAAAACCTCGCCATACTCGTACAGAGTGAAATCCTCTTGATGTTAAAACAATTTCAGGACTGTTGTGTGTGTATAGTAGCTTTGTGCCTACACAACTTTGAAGCCGTTTCATAAAACCAGATGAAGGATCAGAATCTGAAACATTTGGTGTGAATGAATAATGCAGCATTTGAGACATAATACATTACACCTTTCTATAAGCTTGGAGCATCCACAGTTTCAAACAGAACGTGAGAACTTTCATGTTTTCATGTTTGCCTCTTTCTACTACAACTCTGATTTTATTTTCTTAGCAATTTTTTCTTGCTCTACTATCAGTTGTCTTTCACTCGTAGAGATGTGCATGCTATGTTTGCATCAGTCAGTGGTCAGCTTTGTGAGCCCTGATTGTGGTAATTATAAAAATAATGTTACAATATGTAATTTCTGCCACTAAGGGGTCTCTCTCACATCCAAACAATAACAAAAGTGTAGTGAAGTAGTGTGGGATCCTGAGAGTTGTTTTCACCACCACTGCAGTCAGCTTCTCCCGGTGAGGATTCCTTCAGTGTTCATTGTTACTACCGGGAGCCGAATTACCTACACAGGTGGCCTCCTCTCCAAAACAAAAGGACCCAGTGATTAAAACTGGTACAACACTGAATAAAGTGGTTTCACCTTAAAAATCTGTGTTTTGCTGATGCTGTTCGGCATACAATGTCCCAGAGCTGCTACTAACGTTAGCTCAGCTTGTTCCTCTGATAACTTA
>NW_023339796.1:22579852-22590990 GCF_004916995.1 Morone saxatilis | reverse complement strand
TCCAGACGTCTGATGACTAAAGTCCTTCATATGGTTAAAATATAATTTTAATAATAGCAGACGACCACAAACACTTCCTTCACATCACCGATGATGTCTGGGTGGTACCATGTATGGGCAGGGATTGTATTAGATTAGATATATGTTGATAAGTAATTGTTTGCAGGGGTGGACCTAGATGGGCGGCTTAAAAAATGTCTGGCCGCCCCAGTTTGTTGTCAAATGCTGTTAGATTTAATGAATTACTTTATAGGAATTAAAAATAAACAGATATTAATTAAATGATCAGCTATGATCATATTTAAGACTAAGTGAAAGGCTTAAGTTATGAAAAAAGACATGTATTTGGAAAAAAATCTGATTTAGAAAGAAAACCATTCACCTTTAGATATTTCTATTCAATGGTTTACTAATGTGTTCAAATATTCTTATTTGGGAGCTTTGCCAAGCAAATATCCATATATGTGATTGTTTGTGATTAAATCATCATTATATTTCCTGCCACCCGTGAATATTTCTACAGATCTGCCTCAGACTGGTTTTTGTGATGTGTTTTTCTTTGGAAAATAAGCGTTTAAGTATTTTATTCTGACAAGAAGAGCTCGGCCCAGAACTACTTTACATTTTTTTATTTGAAAAAACAACCTGCTGAGTTTTTATCAGTGAAAATGGGTGAGCCACACCAGATGTAGCCTAATTTCTGACTGAATTTGACAACACCATCCTCTGCTGTGTGGTGGGGAAACGTCAGAACGACTCAAAGGTTAAAGATTATAGTTTCCCTCTTTATTTAGAACAGAATAAGTGGCAGTAAAAACCTCAGGGTTAAGGATTACTTTTATAGCTAATTTAGACAGTGAAACTCCCTTAGGGACTTTGTGTCCTAAGAGAGACCTAAGCTGAAATGACAGGTTTTTACCCAGAACGGTGGAATAAAAGGACTTCTACAAACCAGCGTATAGAACTCTGTCAGGAAGACTGTGGATTCTTAGTGTAAGATAATGGTGACTTAACTGGAAATGAGAATTAAAGTGAATTCAGTGACCAGAAAGTCCATGAGGAAGCATGTTTGATGTGATGCATTGATCGCGCTATAACAAAATGACCATGTGCACGCTGGGATTCTCTCTCAGCAAATATTGAAAAGCAAAAGTGCAATAGCAATTTATCATTATCATTTCCAGGAGAAGCAGTATTAATATCTCAGCACTCACGCTCTGCTCGCTCTTACTTCTCCTCTAAAATTAAATTAGGAGGCCACTGAAGTGAGAGACAGAGAGCGCAGTGAGGATGAGCGATGGCGGCTTTGCTATCAGATGTAAAAATCAGTAGCCTCACCCCTCCGGTGGCTGCTGAAATATGATGAGCTAAAGTGGGAAATGGGGGTAAAAAAGACGGGAGGCTGCCGAGTTGCTTCTAAGTGAAGGGAAAATAGAAACTGTATCCTCAGCAGACATGGCAGCCACTTTCAAACCACAGCCGCACCATTGGAAATGCATTAAAGGTGACATGGCCGTATTTACAGTAGGGCGGCTGCACTTATCAGAATGGAAACTATTTATGAAGGATTTATGAATAATGCATGCACTTAAAACATGACAAAAATCCAAATTAGGAAATGACACTCTTCTTCCAGCCAGGCAGAATGATTGAATGCAATATTTCAACAGATTTTACTTAACCCTGAAACAATGCCAACGGAGCAACGCAAGTTATGTGGTGAGGCAAATCAAAAGAAAAAAAAAGGCAGATGTATTTTCACAGAATAATACATTTAGCACAAAGAAACCCGTCAGGAAATATTCATTATAATCCCTGATGTGTCAGCAGCCAGGAGCAGCCTTCAGAAGAAGTATTGCTTGACTAAATACCTATCCACAGTTATCTTATTCTGTGAAGTTTCCATGGCAGGCACTGTCAGAATGCTTTGGTCTTGCTATGGATACAAAGCTTTGTGATATGTGACAAGCTATCAGAGAGACAGAGAAAAAGACAAGGAAGATAAAATGAAATACACATTTCTGTATGCTGACCTCCTTTAAATCTACACACCAATCTATCCATCTACATCTGTCTCAAAGTGCGTCGTGTTTGCATGCGACATCCACTTTTTTACCTACCAAAAACCCCTGTAATATCTGAGCTTGTCTAAAAAAAGCTAATAAGCTATACTTTCTTTGTTTGCGTGAATAATAGCAAACAAAAAAATCAAATATAAAACATCAGCAAAATTATGACACAACAGAATAATCATATTGTAAGCAAATATGTGCTACCAGAGCCATGCACTTTCTTCTGAGCAGTAATCATCGAATTTAAGGGACAAATAGCTACAGACAATAGTAACAAAATCAACTGTGTTAGATCAATACTGCAATACCTGGCATATATTTATATTCAAAATAGAGCAGTACTAGCAGTTAGGAATGAAGAATATCTGGGGAAAGTAAAAACCTCTGTGAGAAATGGTAAACTGGTAATTTATACAGTTGCTCTCCAACATGCAGGCCAAAGCTGATGACTGTTACTGGTTTGTGAATGACACTTTAATTAACCAAACAAAAGGGTTTTGATATAATGATTAAGTTTGAGAACACTGACAATGGCAGAACTTGGAAAAAGGAAATCTCTGTGGTCTGTTTTTATATGAAAGCAACTTGCGTCCACACTAGCGCCTCCAGGTAATTTTTGTAGAGACCTGTGCCAAAAAAGAAACACCTGAGCAACATAACAAATGCTCAATCTCCTCTCCTTTGTCCTCTATACTGTTGGTAAACAACAAAACTGCATCACAGCCGACATCTGGTCAGTGGGACAGACCGAATCATTGTTCTATAATCGTGTCGTCTGACCAAATCGACATAAATACAGGTTAATGACAGCAGTTGGCTACGCCAAAGTTTAAAACACGCCATCACAGAAAAAGTTTGAAACTACAGAAAGTAGTGCATGGTGCAGTGATAAAGGCATTATTTTATAAGCACCATGCCGGCTATATTGACATTCAAAATGAACAACCACAGAGAAAGTAGAGGCAATTAAATAACTAACTTAACTTTACTGGCACACAGGCCCCAACACACACTGGCTTCCATTTACCTCGTACACACTGACCAAGACCAAGCCAGCATTTTAAGATTTACACACTCTGGAGACCGTTCTTGGAATGCATCAGTCCTTTTCTGGAGGAAAAAACAAAAGCTATTTTAGTCAGGAAAGAGAGCTGAAAAATGCTAACCTTGCTATCTAAAGCCTGTGTTTGGTTTGTCCCTTCTGGGCTACTGTAAAAACATGTCTATGGAAGGCGACCAGCTCATTCTAGGGTAAAGAAAACATAACAGCTCTTATTTTCAGGTGACTATACACTAATGAAAACATATCTATAAATATTATATTCCATTTTTGATAATAGATCCTCTTAAATGTTACACACTGGACCCCAAAACCCCAAATCTAAAAATTGGGGGAATCCTGTACCTATACTGTACTGTACTTATTGTCATGTCTTTATTTCTGGAAGTATATGAAGGCAGTTGGAAACTGCATGGAGAAAAAATAGTTTTGTGGCACTGTATTGAAACTGTACTGCATAAGATGCTGAAATCAAATAAATAAAATGCCTATTTGTAAAGAATATACACAGATCTACAGGACAATGCTTCATCAGCATACATTTATTTTGGACACAGGCGTTCCCTGTCAGTCTTCAATCATTACATTCCCCATTCTCTCCCTGCCATTGTACAATCCAAGGCTTTTCTATTATACATAAGGAAACATATATTCCTTCCAGCAAAACCAGCTTTAGCACCCCATTATGAGGCCCTGGGTTTGGATGCTCCCTGGTGAAGCCACTTTTTAAGTGAACTGTTGAAACCTTGTGCCATCCACAGCAGCTGATAGAAAATCATGTTTATGCTGGTTTATTTCCATTCTGTTTGGACACATCTGTCTTCATAAGCACCCCATTATTATGTGTGCCCATTGGTTATGAAAAGTTATTATGAGTTATTACACAATTAGCAGAGGAGATGAGGTTAATAGTTAATAGTGGGTGCTGTGTCTTACAGCTCAGTGTCCCTCTTGTTTGGTTGTGCTTCTTGGGCAGCTTTTTAGTTTGTGCCCTTTTGAGGTGACATTTTGCTAATTTGTGATTAAAGGGAACTTGACCCTCACCCATTTACAGCCTTTCAGGGTTCTCCAAGCACTGCAGCTGAACAGCACTGCCACAATCAGTGCATAATTGACTGTTTCAACAAGGGTTTAATTTGATATAATGGACCAACTTGAACCTTTTAGCACCACATTACAACATTGCCAGCAATGTGCCCTGTGGTGACGGTCTTTATATGTTCAAGAACTTTATTACCATAAAACTGCTTCTGCTGCTGATAAGGACCGATTTAGAAATGTGTTTTTCTGCAGGCAATTTTTTTTACTAATTTTCATTAATCACATTACTATTTATTTTCCAATAGTGCATGTACAGTATTTCAGCAGTGTTAGGGGGGAAACCAATTACTTGTAAAAGGGATTATGTAATAATAATAACTGTATTTAAATAGAAGCTTTTAAAAACAGTTTACAAAGTGCTTTGACAGACAAAGCAAAATGATCATCATGATCTTTATTTTAATTAAATATAAAAATACAGAATACCAAAATACAACAAAAAGAGCAGAATAGAAGCTATAAAAATAAAATGAAATAGAATAGAATACAGTAAAAAGACGACATCACATGAAGGAAAGTCTATAAAGATGGGTTTTTAGAATCGATTATTTCCACAGGCAGGTCATTCTAAAGGTGAGAGGCCCTGATTGCGAAAGCACAATCACCTTTAGATTTAAGCCTCAAGCCAGAAGGGCCCCACCTGAGGAACTAACGACTCATTCACACTGCCTACTTGAGCAGCACATATCTGTGGCGGAACGTCTTTTAATTTCGGCGCCCATATTAACAGATTACACCCGCCTGAGTGGCACGTCTAAGCTACAGCTACAGCGACGCTTCATTAGATTGAGTCGGGGTCTTTTTTCTGCGAGCCGCACACAGTTCCAAGAAAGACAGTGACAACAATCAACAATAAACCAACAACATATACACCTTTCACTATAGTTTCAATGTCGGTAGATCTGTAGAACATGTCACAGACATGGAAAAAAATATAAATGGATTTTTTAAACTCAACACCTCCTGTATCTGTTTAAAATTAAAATCCCTGTGGTGTTTTTGTGCATATTTGTCATTATATGATGACAAGGCTTTTATTGTATGGTATTAATCAAAGGCAAACTCAGTATAGAAAGATATGGCTGGCAGCAGCAGCTCTGCAGCAGCCGCGCAGCTGACACTCTGTCGGTGTAAACACTGCATGCGTGCCAGACGCAGCTGTTCAGCGCCACAGCCGTCACTCGCTGCTCAGGTAGGCGGTGTGAACCAGGGCTTACAGAGCAGCTAGCATGGCTGTAGACTCTTTTTCTTGCCTGTACAACAGTATGCTAAGTAGGTCTCTCTGCAGAGGCACTAGATGATACGTGTGTTGTTACTCACCAAGCCCTATAAGTCCCAGTGTCTCTCCTCTGATCCTTGCGGCCCCTGACGCCACCTCTCGGATCTGCTCCACGCTCTGAACCCGCGTGCCCTCCCGGAGAGCCTGCAGTGAATAACAATTGCTTATTACAAGCAAATATCACACAGACAAACAAACACACTGCACTTAACAAACCAGGTATATTTCATAATGTCTGCACTTAATGACCAATGCCTGAATTGGTTTAGATATTGTGATCATAAGTCTAAATAATGATTGCTACTGATAACTGATTTGAGGAACAAATCATTTTACTGTACCTTCTACATCTTACATCAACGTCTTTCAAATACAGCAACATTCTAAAGAAAATGAAATGTTTCAATTTTTGCTGATTTGTCAGTAGACAATTAGTAATTGTCGAAACTAAAATTGTGATAACTGAATGTACACCTCCAACCAATGCATTTAGAATGATTGCATTTAAATCCAATTTATTTCAGTTCCTTTTATCAGCCACACAAAGATACCAACCTGGTGCAGCCAGGTGGTACGTCTGTACAAGGTGAGGATGTGACACAGCGTGGAGTCCGCCGTCTCCTCCACTGAGGCTGCTGGCATATTACATACAGCTATGCCTGTTGGACCAGAGAGCAGATAAGGATTAGTAATAGCTTTTTGGGCCATTTGAGGAGAGAGAGGAAGTTTGGTGAAAGCTATTCTGGTGGAGAAGTGCAGACTTGAGGCGTGTTGTCAGCAGTTTTCTTTACAAACACTGCTGGCAACTTTAAAATGGCACAGCCTCTTGGTGGCAGAAGATAGGGGAAGTTAAAACGCTCTAGCTGTTGCAGGACAGGTTTTAATAAAAAGCCTTACTTCACTTTTTAAATACAAATGTCACTGACTTGTTGCTGACACGACAGTGCATACTGGCAGCAGAAAGAAAGTGTTTGCGAGACTAGCACTTCATCAGCTGTTGAGCAGCGGGTAGCACCGATGCTAGACCATTTAACCCGCACAGAACGAATTCTACAAGGCACTTCGTATTTACGCCTGACGTTTTCCATTGTCCTCATACTTCTTTATACCTAATTTAAAAAAAACTGACTAAATTAAGATTTTCAATACAAAATATAAATGCACTAATAAATTACATTAGATTTAGATTGTTTAGATTTAGACAAAGATCTGAGTACTTTTTCCACCCCCAAGCTTGCTGTGAGTAATGAGTAAAATCAGATGATAGAACTGTCTGTTTCTTATAGCCCCTGTTGTATATACTAATAAAACAGCTAAGCCAGAACATACAGAATAATAAGACTTTTTTTCACAGCAAGACATTTTTGGCTTACAATTGTAGAAAAAGGGTAAGCGAAGCGACATGTAGGTTAAACCTGGAGCATTTTTGTTTGGGAATTTTGGAAAAGTTGATCTATGTTAGGAAAGCCAAACATTCTGGTTTGAGCTGCCTGAAACTTAAACGTTCCTGTTTCAATAGGAAGTAACTGTGGTAACGTTTAGTTAATACGGTGGTGACCTTACTAACAAAGTGTGGGCTAAAGGCTGTAGCACGGAGCATTGGAAAGCAGCATGATGCTACCAGAGAGACCACAATGGATGAATGGTGGTTTGTTAACACATAAACCAGCAGAGTGGTGTAGGAAATGACGCAGTAATACACTCTCAACCTTTGTGTGTGTGTGTGTGATGTGGTGGTGTGTGTGTGTGATCTCCCACCCCAGTTCCCCCCGGCAGATTTGATGTCAATATTGTCATAGCCGCTGCCAATACGACAATGATGCGGCAGAGCTTTAAACTTTTTCCAGGTCCCTCCTCTCCAGCAGAGTGATGGTGGTTGGTACATCAGCCGCTCCTACCAGCTTCAATTCAGCCACGGCTGGGGCAGCACACACCACACACGCACACGCACAACACACACACGCAACACACAAACACACACACCACCAGGAAGGTTATTTAAACTAATTGCCAGCAATATTGTTTTGTGTGTGTATCCAGAAAGTGATACTCACAACTGTCCAGAATGTGCCATGGACAGATCATTTAACGTCCACCTGACAGCCAAAATCCTGGCTAGAATAACAAGTTAATATTATGTGGCGGCTCTGATCCACTTTGTTTGTTTCCCCTTTACAGAACCGGCGGACCATGAGGAAATATTCTCTGAACTTGAAAAAAGAAAAATTCTATTTGATTTTAAATTGTGTTCACCCTTAAGCTCTGTGCTCACACACCCAGGGATAAAACAGACAATTACACATCATACAAGTGTGTTTGTTTGCAGAACCACATTGATAGCGCTTGAATACAGACGTTACGTTCGGTAAAGGTCAAGTCATCAGCATGTGTTTGTGTAGGTGTGAGCACGAGTCAAGCATGGCTTTGCAGCAAGTTCACTGAGTTCCCAGTCTGTGTTTTCATAAACTCAAAATCTCGGTTAAGGTTTTTTTTTCAGGATATGCTGTTTATATTGTTGTCATATCCTGTTTTTTAATATCCCTGCCTGCATGGAGTATTACCATGGAAACTACACTTTTATAACCACAGGAATTGAGATAAGGTGTCTCTGCATCTAACAAAAACTGCCTAACTTCAGGAATATCAGCAGGAATCTTATGGGATTCTCACTTGCTTCTAATCAGGTTTATTGTTTGAATTAAAAATGAAATATTATACCTCAAAAAGCAGAGAACTTCACAATCACATACAATGGGAATATATGTGTGAAAACAGGTTCAATCACCTTTTAATTGGTTCTCTGTTAATCTTACAATGTTTTTCTAACGTTGCCAGTCCTCTTCATGTGGTAGAGGATGAAAATGACATGCAGTTCAATTACAATAAAGAAGCCCTTTTAATTACACAATGCGGTGGCTGCTTACTAGAAAGCCAGAGAGAGAGAGAGAGAGAGAGAGAGCAAGAGATAGAAAGTGAGAAGTGACAGCAGTAAAAAAGGAAAAAGAGGGAAAGAGGAAGTGAGCTAAATAGTTAAAGATGGCGCCTAACTGAACAATAAGTGACAAAGGAAGACTGAAGTGGAGAAATATGTTGTCTAGCAGTTGCACCATGTTTATGATCCCTCATATATTCTCACTGTAACATGATAAATAGTAAGCCCCCTCACAGAAGTATGTCAGGCATCCCTGTGGCCACCGCAGCTATTTCAATTAAATCTAATTTATTTACAACATACCAAGAACATGTGAGCCCTAAACGTGCTGCAGCACCCCAAACATACACTACAGTCATTCAATCTGGAAGAGGTTTGAAAAAAAGGCCCAAAGTAGCAACAGAAATTAAATAAGACTTTGCTTCCTGAACTCATTTTGCAGCGACGTGTGAGTAACATTCTTCTCCTCTGGAGCTGCCGAAGGAAGACTTTGACTCATGTTGGTCATAAAGGTGAAAGTTACAACAGCAACATGTAAAATTTAACAGGATGTGCATCATGCGACACTAGACTGAGTGCTTGGAAAAAAGTAAGGTGCATCTACTTTACATTTTTCCAAACATGCTGTTTTTAAAATGCATGACCTGAAATGAGCTGCTCTCCTGATTGAAAGAAAGGCCCAAAGTAAAAAAAAAAAAAACACATTTGCTATGTTGCAACAATGCTATGATTTTTTATTTTGATTTGTCACATAAGTATAGAATTGCCTTGACATCTTTCATTACATTTTGGCTCAGTTTAACTAGGTTTTATGGTTTGCGGGGAGTATTATGGTTGAGCTCAGGGTAAGGTTTTCATTAGTGTCATGCAAGAAACTGACCCAGTTGAGTCTGCAAAGTCAGCAATTTTCCATTCAAGTTCCATAAGTAATGCACTTTGTTTTTCAAGCACATTAGTACACATCTGCTGTAAAATCGGGCCCAAAGGTGACAGTAACAATTCCTCAACCTTCCTCAGGTGTGAGCTGATTGTCAGGGCGCGTGAAGCACTGACATGAAAACACTCCACACCCTGATGTCTCAAATTATACTGACTGTCTGCAGAAGAGCAAACGAGAAGCATGGATTGTAGGTACTAAAACATCAGTGTTATCAGATCATCTAACTCTGCAGTATGAACACAATAAACTACAGTGTGCATGCATGTTAACCTGTCATACGCAGCTCTAGGTGAACACCCGGCATTCGGAACCAAACATTGCAAAACAAACAACAACTCTTTAGTGCAGGGAGGCATGCGGAAACTCTACATTTATACACTTTCCAAGTCAGGGATGATAAAGCAAACCTCCAGTTTCTCTGCACTGTCTGACAGCTCATTTCTCACAACTTACTAAAGCTGAACACTGCAGCGCAAAACTTCCAAAACCAGGCCAAAGTGCAGCAACTGCTCATAAAAAAAGGCTACGGGCTGCAACAACATTTGTGCATTCATGAGGCAAAGATTCACTAACAACAAGCTGGGAAGTGGTGACATGCAAAAACATTATAAAAACACAAGTAGTGTATTCTGTTGCCAAAAAGTGATGTATTGGGTTGAATAAACTGGAGAATAACACCACATGTAACTACTGTACTTGTTGTGCATTGATTTTGATGTTAATCTGTAACCCAGATATGGGTTAGTTGGATTATTTTGTCATTAGAACTCCATTACCAGGTCCATAAACTCTGCTCAGCCTTCTTTTTACAGATAAGGAAATAAAGAGTATTTCAACATGGCACTAAAAGGCAGACTTTACGGTATTATCAGAAAAGGTTTATCTGGGGCTATCACTGATGTTGTCCTTGTTGGTTATGTAGGAGGTCAACCTTTCATTTCAAACCTTTGCCAGCAAACTGCAGCATTTAGGCAGATCTGAGCTCACTCTCACCGCTCACAGCCTGCCAGCTGGAAGGTGCAGTTACACCTTTTAAACGCGCGCTGCATGGGGGCGCTGTTTACTACAGCTTCACTGAGCAGCTGTTGGAGAATCACCTCCTCTATCTATCAGTGTTAAGGACCAAAACTGGGGTGAGAAAACTATAATATAGAACTGTAACAATGCGGGTGCATTTACAGGAAAGTCGGAGATTATGAATCAAATTTACAACAATAGATTTTATATGTTTTTAGTGCTCCAAGTAATAAGGAGTTACTTAAGAGAGGCCAGCAGTGATAGCTCCACAGTGGAGGAATCACTCCTCTGTGTTTGCGTGGTGACTCCTGTCTGTCTGATTAACAGATTGTCACTATCAGCTCATTATTCTCTTCTGTTATTTGGTTCCTTTTCGACTTCTCAGCTTAGACAGATACTGTTTTATACAAAAAACAACTGGAGACCAGTAAAATCTAGTAGTGAGATTTCGGCGTTTTCTCTGGCTACAATGTTCTTTAGTTAAGTGATGACTTGATGACATTATTTTAGAAACTAACAAAACGCAGACTAGGTCTACTTTTCTTTTCGTGAAATCCTTGAAAAACTGCACTTGTCCACTTACACAACGTTTGTGCGCCCTGAATCTGAAAGAGCAAAATTAATCAGATAAATCAAACGGAATCCTACAGAATAAAAGTCTGATATGTAATAATAATAATAATAATAATAATAATAATAATAATAATAATAAATAATAATAATAACTTTATTTATTA
>NW_023339796.1:22571025-22579752 GCF_004916995.1 Morone saxatilis | reverse complement strand
AATTAGTAATCAAATAAGAAAAAAAAAATTAAAAAGGTTATCATAATCAGCCCGACTTACATTTACAATGAATAATTATATTAGATTATAATGACATTGTTTGATTACGTCTTAAAAATAAGGCAATTTTAAAAACTAAATGACATTATGACATCTTTTTTTTTCATGCTAACCAATGCCCTATTAACGCTCTGGGCTCTATAGACCTTGATAGGGGGCAAATCTCATGTTATTCCATTGTGCCACACACATGCCCACACAGCCTCTGAATGCGTTATTGGATTTCAACTCATGCTAACAACTGTGGTTTTCAACACAGAAAAATGGATAAATAATTTATATAAAGAAATAATAATTTGACCAACTGTAAACTGTAAGTGCTGAATATGCTAGATTACATTTACTTGCACTGAAAAAGTTTTGAGATGTTTAAAGTGAAAAAAGAATATTTGTGGAATTCTAACAGTAAACCAGAAGTCTTTACATTACGTAAAATAGTTTTAATCCAAAACCTTAGTATTTACAAATACCGCCATGTAATGTGTATTCAGTAACTTACCACATTTCAAAGTAATCTGACCCAACGCTATACTTCAGCTAAACTTTTGTCATTGGTTTGTCATTAAAAGCTGATTGAAGATGTCCACACAGTACCTACAGCACAACCTAAAAATACATACCAGCCTAATCAGAAGATGACAATCTGCCTGCTAATCAACTAGCTGATCAGAAATGAAAATTAAAGAAAGTATCCAAGCTGTTCTGATGAGCCGCTAACCTTGATGTGTCATATTAATTACAATGTGGTAAATAATTGATAGCTGACTATGTTGTTTTTCTCCGCGGCGAACGTGAGGGTATGTGCCACAGAGCATGGTCTCCTCCGGCATAAATAAACAACCAGTAATAACAAATGATATATAATTAATTGCCAGCAGCGCAGTCTGATTTACCTTGAGAGAGGACCCACTGATTGAGTTTGACGTGGTAGAGCACAGAGCGCAGACTCCAGTGCTGGACGAGGGGGTAGCCAGACACCTCGCTGTAGTTCACCATACCTGCAATAACACAAAAACACACATTTAATCATATGGATGCAGTCCGTGCTGATAGATTAAAGCAGGGAAGTTCAGAACCACACCTGTAAAAGGATGCAGAAAAACGAATGTGTTATTTACTCATACACCGGAGGAAATTGCAGTCTTCAGTGCTAGATCAAAGGGTGGCCCTACATCTCATTCTTGTTTACTTTACCTGTAGAATCGGGAAGAATATTTGATGAATATTAATATTATATTAGATGACAGGAGAGAGGAGCAGGCATAGTCTCCGGTGTTAGATCAAAGTGGAGCCCCATCTATAGCTCACACTCCCCAGAAAAAAAAACACAGGAAATGGAAACATTTACATAAAGTCTATTCCGAAATAGTGATATAGTGGAAGGCAGGCTGAAGTCTTCAATGTTTGATGATCGTGAAGACCAACATCTCACTTGAATATACAGCACATTTCATCTTTTTATATATTTTAACATCAGTGGTATACTCCAGAGACCGCCACAAACCTCCTGCAAGGCGCTGAAAATGATCTCATTTAGGAGATGGCCAGAACCGAACAGAACAATATGAAAATGGGGCTGAGTCTGAATCTGACAAGTTTTGACACCTCATTGCTGTTTATCCTGTCTAATAAAAACAAGGAAAAGAAATGTATTCATGACCCTTAGTGCCTCATCAAAATTTCAGTGATTTTCCAGACTCTGCATTCATTCACTTTTACATTAATTAGCACAATATCTGCATGAATCACAGAGATGATGTAGTGATCAAAAACAGAGAAAGCTGTAATAGTATAATAATATAATAATAATGTTTAATTTAAAAGGACAATATTCTGTCATCCATTTTTTATCACCTGTAAAACACCACTTTTAAAGCATAAAAAGCATGATTTATACATAATTCGTAATACTGTTGTCAATACCTAGACAGACACAATAGCAATTTCTGTCCAGATAAAGAAAGCTGCTTCAGCAAAAAGTCAAAAAGGCAGCATCTAATTATCGTTTTCATAGCTTATATGTTCAAGTGCAATGTGCTGTTTGATGCAAACATTTCCGTCACAATTTCAAGGAGCCCAAAGTGAAATTGCTTGTTTTATCTGAACAACAGTCCAAATACCAGATATATTCTATCTACAAATAAAACTGCAAATTCTTAAGACTGGAATTAGTGAATGTTTGTTATTTTTGCTTGAAAAATTTTGTCTTCAGATTTGCCAGTCAACTAGAATAACCTCGTTCTGGTTGAATTACAAAGCTCTAAGACCAACCAATCTCTTCTCAAACCTCTTGGTTCTCCTTGCTTTATATTAGCATTGTGCAAAACAGCTTTTTTTTAGCCAGCACTGACCTCCAATTTAGTCCGTTAAAATGACAAACATCGCCAGCAGCAGATTCTATCATCTGTAGCTAATTAACATTAATGGCTCATGGTCTAATTGTCAGAGCGGCATGGATCACATTCTATCCATGAGCGTGAGTGGATGACGTGGTTTAGTAGTTTAACAAGACTAGCAAAGTGATTAGGCTTTAGTGTGTAGGATTTAGTGGCATCTAGCAGTGAGACTGCAGATTGCAACCAACTGAATACCCCTTCACCTCTTCCTCCCTTTCTAACCGTGAAGTTGGTGAAAGGCCCAAACTAGACCCAGTGTTTAGTTTGTCCCTTCTGGGCTACTGTAGAAACATGGTGGTTCAACATGGCAGACCCGCTCTGGCATTAAAAACGTCTCATTTTAATCAATATTATATTCCATTTCAGCCAATAGATCCTCCTGAATGATAAACACTTGACCTTTAAGTCGTTTGGGTGCATAAAAGCATTTAACCTGTCAGATGCTTCCACTTACGTTGTTAATGCATATCATCAGTAATATGACTTCATCAAGTTAATAGATCTGAATTGGGACCTCCAGTATTAGCAAGACTATGAGTCTACAGCCATGCTAGGGGATCTCTGAGGCTGTGGTTAGGCACAGCGGTGCTCTGGCAAGCTGACATTACATGTTATGTAGGTTCTGTATAATGTTCACCGTGTTAGTTTAGCATGCATGTGCTTATTGGCAACACAACACAAGGAACACCTAATGGGAATGCAAAGTCTTGGACTTGATGGTGTCACTGGTTTAAAAAATAGGGGATCACCAAGATGATTACAAGTCATTCTGAGGAGAACATGAATGTGTTTACCAAATTTCATGGCAATTCCTCCAACAAATGCTGTCCATCTCCAGCTTCGATTTTCCCTCCAGGGAGTAATTGTTATTGGGGCATCCAGTAGCTCACCCGGTAGAGCTAGTGCCCCATGTACCCAGGCTGAGTCCTTACCACAGCGGCCCGGGTTATTCTAGCCTGTGGCCCTTTGCTGCATGTCATCCCCTTCTCTCTTTCCCCCTTTCCTGTCTACCTTTAGCTGTCTCTATCCATTCAAAAAAGGCATAAATAGCCTGAAACCGCATGTCAGCTATCATCTGATTCATCGGGTAAGTAAAAAATTTTGACCTGTGCAAGGTTTCATGCCAATTAATCCAATAGTTGTTGAGATATTTCAGTCCGAACCAAACTGATGGACTGAAGGACTGAATGATTGACAGACAGTCTGACCGACATTGCCATCCACTAGAATCGCCATGCTAGACTTGCCAGTTGCATGCTAAATAAGGTAAAAATGGAAAATAACCAGGGTAAACCTGTTATTATGTGCCGGATACACATTTCAATCATCCTATTTTACTCTGATTGTGGACTATAATTAGGCTGCCACACAATGACGTAGTTGGGAAGACATCCAAATCTTCCATTCAGAGTTTTATTGAACCCAAATTAATTTGACATGGGATTAGGAAAGCTTTTGGATTTTGATATTCCAGTGTTTTGCAAACTTTTTATACCGCATACCACCTCAGAATATATTATGCTCTTCCACCATTGTGACCAATTTTAAAATACAGCAGCGTAGGGTGAACCATATGCAGCAATGAACAGTTCATGCAGGAGGCAGTTTTATTCCTAATAAGAAAATTATTTATTGCAACTGTTGCTGAATCTGTCAACCGGTTCAAGAACCAGAGCTGATTTGGTGGAAAAGGGGTCCTCCTGGTCCACACTTCTATTCCCAGTAGTTCATGTTTGGAGCCAATGCTTGCAGTGAGTTATTCATTTTGCCTCTTACTACCTCTTGCTTGCGACTAATCATGGATGTATGCATGCTCTACGTGCATGAACGTGACTATGTGTTTTTAATTAATTAATTTCATTTTTAAGACATATTTCAGAGATTTCTCCATGTTGCACTGAAGGCAACTCACATACTGTCAGTGGTACATGTAACATAGTCTGAGAACCAGTGAGATATTTGATTCAGATTTCATAAAATGCCATCAAACCCCAACCTTCAATCCCCAATTCGATCATTGCAGATCCCTGTCTTCCATTTCACACCACTAGAAAAACTCACACCACTTTAGTGAAGCAAAAGGTAATACTGCCATAAGTATTCCTTCATGTTGCTTTAACACGGTGTTCCTTTAAAGCCCAGTATATTATCTATATTGATTTCGTTTCATTTACCAATCCTATCCCCCGCTGAAATCAATAATTCCCATCTCCTCGGCCTGAAGAAGTCACCCCTGTACGAAGGTTTATTATTTTGATGCACTCCACGGCCTGTCAAACGTTATGCATGCATCTTGCTCCATTGACCAATGAGCTGTCGCCTTATCCACAGCGACAAATAGTCAGTGGCAGATAAAGCACAACAAATGGACATGTAAATTAAACTGCAACGGGACACATGAGGCACCACCACCATGCACCACAGTGGGAGATACCAAAGACAGGTTAGTGTTAAAAGACCAATCAGGTTCTTTTTTTTAACACATCAATTATAGAGTGACTTGGAGTAAATAAATAATCTCCCTCCCTTCTCTTTTGGAAACATTAAATTATTTTCTCATTACAAACTGTTTTGTGAAACTCAAATTGTGAAACACAAGCCATTAAAAGTGTCCATCTTTATTTGTTACAATCGGTGGAAGGACCCTTAAATCATTGCATAAGAATACAGGATTGGGCTTTTAACATTAACATCACTTATATAAGGCCATAAGCAGAGCTGCAGAATATAAATCATCTCGTCTCCCGTGGCAACTGACAGCCGTGTCATGCGGCAGCGGTGGGATTACAGTCATACATCACTATGACTGCCCCCAGCGTCTTCACAAGTACATCCAGAAGGTATCTGGATAATGCTCATGACAAAGACACGTTTCCTGCAACCACAGGCACGGAAGAGGGGAACAGGAAAACGGAGACAAGGAGGGAAAAGAAAGGATCTATGTGTGCACGTATGAGAGATTTCGCTGGGCATGCATGAGGAAGATAAATTGAGACATGAAAGGAAGGCAAAAAAAAGGACAAGGCAGCAAAAGTGTATGTGTATGAAGAGGGGAGGGGTAAATTATAGAAGCACGATAAAGGAAAGCATCTCTATCATCACCTCAAGAGAAGGGCGGAGGATTGTGTGCAGATGTAGTATAGCGATTAGTGACCAGCATGGAGACTTTGTGGTACAGGTACAGGAACAAAGACACTGGGACACTGTCATGTTCCAACACAACTTTTCAAAAACTTAAAATTTTTTGTTTCAAGGAAAGTCAATGTAACATTAGAAAATGTTTTACAAATATTCAGTGTGCATTCGGGGGAGCTCGGGAGTTTTTTGGTGCTTGCCTCACAGAGGTCGGACTGTTTTTTGGGGGGTTTAAATGAATGTGAGTGAAGTTGATATTAGGCCACCACTCTTCAACAGCGATGGCTGGTTACCACATTTTAGAACCACAATTTTCCACAAGTCATGTTTTCAGGGGAACTCGTATCTTATTAAGAGGAGCCAAGCCCCCTGGTTGCCTTCTAGTTTGCAACATGGAATATTTAAGATGCAATTCTGTTAAACGTCACATTAATTATATAGCAAAAGCTAATGGAACACATGTAGGAATTTTGTCTTAAACTAACAAACCACTGTATTAATAAAGCAGTAGTGGGAAACAAATGTTCCTTCTGATGATTCAGTTAGACACAAAGTAATGAACATGGGAATGGTTATTAAGTTTAGCAACAAATGTGCATTTATAATCATATAAAATCAATTTAAACAAGGAATCTGAAATATTGCTGCCTTCATCTGTTACAGGTATTGTTTTTTCAGTCATACTATTTTGTGGTTTGCTGAAATGATTTTATCTTCCTTAGTTTTTTTTCAGCCAATATGATAAAAAACAACAAATCACCTGCTTCTCATGGCTGATACCAATAAAATAACCAATGATTTAACATCTTTGTTTTTTAAAAAGAAGTTCATATGCTGTACTTTATGCACACCTGATAAATAAGTGGATGATTTATCAGCTCTAATTTCATTAACAGAATAATACATGATAATATAAATTTACCATTACTGACTGATATCACCCGTGATATATATTATGTATCCCTGATTTTGTGTGTAAGAGCATTATACATTTAAAAGGTGAGACAACAGGCGGATTGAATATTATTTTATGTTAACCACTCAAGCCTTTATATTAATGTGAGGGCCGGCATGGGATCAACATGCATCATGGTGCAGGATGCTTAACACACAACACAACATTGTAATTGTGACAAATCTAGAAGGAGCCAAATATAAGATAGGACCCTTAAGACAAGGTTTAGATAGAATGGGTCCTAGTCCAAATTCACTGAAGTTGGAAGAATTCTATAAAAAATAACATTAAAGTTGAGCAATAAATGCAACCCTGTATTATACATTCACATGGAGACACAAATTAGATATGACATATGATCACTGTTGGGATGCGTGCAAGGCCAGTAACAGTTCCTTTACAGGGGTGCTGTGAAAATGCAACATTTGGCAGAGGCCTGACACCACCTATGAACTTGATGAATAAGCCTCTAAATGTGATGCTCCTGCATTGTCCTCACCTTCAGCTACATCCATTTATCCCCTCTTATGGGAAATGGCTCCCCGGAACGATAGATATATTCCCCGGCACCGAGAGAGAGCGAGAGTACACCGCTACATAACCTCCCCATCCCCCCACTCCCCCGCCTCCCTTAGTAAAAATGAATAACAAGCCCAAAACATATACAGTAGCGCAGCGTATTCTTCTTCTTGCTGAAAGGCCTTGTCTCCCTTTTAGCCCTGGGGTGCTCTGCTCTCATTGTCTGACAGAATGATTAATTTGACTGAACTTCACTTTGCAAACATCCCAAGTTCACAGTCTCTCTCCATGCAGTCGGTGCCAGAGCCGTTCCAGAGAGGCAGCTTGGTCAGGGCTGCTATGTGCTACGGCTGATTTCCTTTGTACAAATACAATGGCTTAAAATGTTGTTCATAACAAAACAACACCGGACATTTTTTTTTTTTAAAGCTAACAAATATATGAACATTTATTGCTTAAAAGCAGTTAGAGGGTGAAGCCAACACGGCTGTCATATAAGACCGCCATGGATTTTCGACATCTAGCTCATACTTTTAATGCATTCTTTGAGTTTTAACCCTTCACAAATTCACAAACACTAATTAACACTGTATACTACATGTACTAGCTTAGTATTGCTTTTTATTTGCATTCTCTTAATATCTCTGTGTGCAAACAACAGCTCCATACTCTCCACTGTGATGGCAGTTGATTCCTACACAGTATATATGAAGAAACACCATTTTTAACATAATGCCATAATAGTCATCCTGTTCTCTCCTGTATTCTGTCTCCTGCTGACTGTAGACTGACGACGCATGGTGCAGCCACCAAAATTCAAATGCCAACAACAGAGACAAAGTCAGATTCGGGGAAGACAGCGCTGCACCGCAGAGTAAAGAACAATGATCCATGTTTCACACTGAGCTTTTAGGCAAGTCTGAAGTTTTAAACAAGTTCCTAAGAGAGGGAAGTGACGGTGTTCAAACTCAGTACACAATGTATCCCTATTGCAATATTACCACAGGTGAACCAGTGTTCTTGGTGTCAGTGGAGTGGCCTAATGGTGTGAATGGAAATCTGTGGGGTGGAAAACAAATTAATTGTAAAAAAGGATGGTAAGGTGGTGGTGTGGTGGTGTTTTATTGGCTTTCATTGTACTGAAAGGTCTCTGGAACCCTCTCTATACTCCCATAGGTGTTTAATGGATTCACATCATTCTCATCAAACCATTCTTCTTTTCGTTAGCTCACACTATATCACATCTATAATAACAGAGATAAAATGCGTGATCGTTGGGGGGAGGGGGGCTAATACAGCTACCTGTGTGACTAATGGCGATATTAAACGTAAAAAAACTCATGAAGGACACATAATTGAATGTTATAAGAGCTGAAAATTAATTGTAAAAGCAGTTTTATTTCCTTCAGTGAGCATATAGCCAGCTGTCCACAAGTGTTATTTTTTTTTAAACTGATATAAGCGGGATGAGGTTGGGCTTGGGCTGAATAGCAGTTACATAAATCAAAGTAAAATTAAATCAATATTCTAGCTGTATGAGAGACTGTGTGAAGTATTCCATCGGGATGTAAACGCTGCAGTCCTTCTATGATCCCCCAATGGGGACTGAAGATGTGTTATGTTTTATATCTGTCATATGACCAATGATTAGGGTCACGCTAA
>NW_023339796.1:22545533-22570925 GCF_004916995.1 Morone saxatilis | reverse complement strand
CCTCAAAGTTGATGTGTTAGAAGCAGGGGTCAGACGACAGTGTCAGAGCATCTTCAAACCTGCAGCTCTTGTGGGGTTGTTCCCGCTCTGCAGTGGTCAGTACCTGTCAAAAGTGGTTCAGAAGAAGAGAAGAAAAGAACCGGAGACAGGGTCATGGGGGGACCAAGGCTCATTGATGCACGTGGGGAGTAAAGGCTGGCCCGTGTGGTCCGATCCAACAGACGAGCTGTTGTAGCTCAAACTGCTGAAAAAGTTAATGCTGGTTCTGATAGAAAGGGGTCAGAACAGAATACAACACCCTTTATCCTAAAAAGCAGTATTGAAGTACTGAAAAAAGAGGAATAATAACCAATTTAAATTCCACTCCACTAACCCCAATAACACTATTGATATATGGCAGTGGGTGTGATAACAGTGATGAGTTCAGGTGGCAGTCCAAGTGTCAGAGGTCAGTGTGGTCCCAGACAATAACATGGTCATAGAGAAAAAGGTCATGATCATAGAAACAAAGCAGAGAACTTTATTTTATGGAGCAACTAAATAGGTCAGATTATGAGTAGCACAGGTGATCAGCCTTAGAATCCCAAAACACACTGCTCAATTTGAATAGCAATAGAGTTTCTGGATGTGAACCAAAAGAGAGATAGAGAGAAAAATAAAACTTCAAACCTTGCGATTTCCATTGAGAAGAAAGAGAAAAAATTCCCACCGTCTTTCTTACAGCTGCAATTAGACTGCTCGGGGAAATGTAAATTGAGTTCTCTTGTTAACATTTGTGACTCTGTCCCCACCGGAAGCAGGGCAGAAAATATCAGACAAGCGTGGGACTTGCTTATGCTTGACACTGAGAGCACGGAGCTGATGGAAGCTGCAGCCTGTCTAAACACCCAACAGTCCTCCTGTAACTTGGCCTTACAGCTGGAAGCGGTTTGTTATTTTAGTCGCTTCTCTAAGGAAGATTCATAGGAATGAGCTCAGGTTGGAAAGTAATCTTATGGCTCATAGAACCCCATTAACTAGCCTGGTCTGTGCTCTATTTCACTCTCGGATAAGTCCGGGAATGAATGATTTAGCGGGAAAGAGTGGGGGAAGAGTGAGTGAGAGGAGTAAAGAAAGTGAGGGACGAACAGTAGGAGTTATCCAGCAGGCCTATTCTCTAATCTAATGGGAAACTAAATGTAATACAGCACAGCCCTGATTTCTTCCCCAGACAATTCTGATAAGGAAGAAAAAAAAATTGCTGGAACAAAATGTTGGCCCTCAGAAACGATGAGGAGACACCATGGGGATGGTTAGGTTAGAGCCTAGGCCAAATGCTTTCCATAATTCATGGCAAAGAAAGATCACTGTGAAGAATTATCATAATACAGGCCTTCACCACTTGCGCTCATCTCCTTTCAGGCAGGTACTCTCCACAAAATGCTTACACTAATCCTAACATTGCTGTCCCTATTGGACCATGGTCAACCAGAAAATGTCCTTGGTGGTCTTTAAAGTAACATTTAGACCATGTCTGAAGCTAACATTAGTGTTGCTGTGAACTATGGTTAGTGTAAAAAAAGAAGGGGTTTAGGTTATGTCCTATGAATCCTCTTATTCCTTTTGGCAGTGTGGTCCCTGTGCCCCTGCTTGTTTTCTCTGGCCATTTTTTAGTTAGTAAAAAATGTTGCTGATATGTTCAGTATCAACTGTTTGTGACTTGCCAGGTATGTTAATTATCATTCCCTCATTATGTCAATAGAAAAACGTAATTCGGCCTTCATTACATTTCCTGCTTCCTGTAAATTAGCTGTAAACGTAATTTCTAGGAGACAGGGCTGGACATTCTTCAGACGATGGAACTTGTCGTCGTTGATGATCCCCTGATGCTTCCTCTAGTGCAACCAGCAGGTTTATTTCTGAATTTATCCAATAACACATCTGACCATCTGGATGGATTGGCACAACATTTTGTAGGAGCATTTGATTTCCCCAGATAATGAATCCTTTTCATCTAAATCAGCAGACTGACACTCTTGGTTCAGAGTGAAAAGTCTTGATGACTATTGCAATACTTTGCTTCAGACATTCATTATTCCCAGAGGATACATTTTTATAACAGTGGTTATCTCAAGACTTTTCATCTAGTGACATTTACATTTTACTGTCATGGTCAGCTCTACTTTGTGTTTAGTGCTAATTAGCGTGGCAAATGTTAGCATTCAAAGCTGGTGGACATGCTAAACATCATACCAGCTGAACATCGGCATTTTAATAATGTGAGTAGGTTAACTCACAGCACTGCTGTGCTAACTGGCCAAAGTATACATTTTTCCTTTTGACCAACCTCATCTGCTCATTTTAGATTATTTTATTTGAGTGGACCCATCACTAATGCAGTCATTTCTAATTCTGAAATTACAACTGATAGCAGAAATGTAAGACACAAGAACTGTGGCTACAGAATATGCATGTCCATGAATCCATTTCTTCTGACAAATATAGCTAACATCTAACAAACCCAAATGCCAAACACATTACCAATAAGCCTAAACATGTGGTAATTAGGCTGGCAGATGTGGCTTGTGACAACTCAAGGTGACACGCTTTTCATTTCCGCTGTGCTGAAGGAAGGCTGAAGGGACCATTGTTGCCAGCGATTCAAAATAAGATGCCAAAAAAGTTCAGCAGATACCTCTGTGCTTGCATGGTCACAAGGCCATATGCTTAGACTTTAATTATGAGGGACTTGGGGAGAAAGGGACTCTGGGTTGAACTATGAATCACTGCCACTCTGCCTGCCTCTAAAGCCCCGTTCTACTGGATTTAAACACTGCCCACTCAGGTCTTCCCCTTTCTACAAATAAACCCGGTCCTCATGCATGCGTTAAACAGACAGCTGACACCACGGTTTGCTTTCATTTACACCTTTTCTGTACCTAATTAAAAGCTGAAAATGTAGAATGTTTACTGGTATGAAAAAACGGGGGAAAAAAAGAATGTTGTCTGTGCACACAAAGCTGTACTGAACCTAGCAACCCCACCTTAGCCAGAACCACTGAAGCATTTTATGAGCCCGAACCCATTGGGAGTAGTATTATTGAGATCATGATCTCGTTTCAAAGAAAGACTTGTGCACAAGAATTATTCCTTGCACTGTAAATCCTCATAATAAGTATTAAATAAACCTTTTAACTGTGAACTCTGTTGTTAGTTTCGAGTTTAAATTGTTTAAATATCACTTTCAGAACGTACAATCATTAGTTCAGTTGACCAAACGTCCAAAGATTATTTATTTAACTCATCAGACAAGTTATTTAGAAACATTGTTGGCTTATTCGCATATACTTCCGAGCATGCATTGTATAAAGGTAACATTATTGTACATATTCTACTCCAATTTAGGGTAAAGTTACCAGAAGCAAAAATTCTAAGTTGGACAAACTGAACTTAAGAAATCAAGTTAAATTGTCTTATTGAAGATTATTGTCTTGTAATTTTGAGTTTTCTCAGCTTTTCCATTTTACGGTGCTGGATGTATTAAATGATTGTTGTCCAAGAAGTGCACTAGAAAATACACTAGATCTGGCCAATGAAACACCAAGGCAATATACCTAAAAATATTAGACTAAAGAAATACATATATGCTGTATAAAGCTTCAGTGTTGTGTGTGTGTGTATGTGTGGTGTGAGGGGGAATAAATACAAAATTGATGTGAGTGATGGGCTCTGCATGCCCTTCACCTACCTCTAAAGACAAACAGCTCATACTCTGTAGCCTCTGACAGAGAGACTTGCTCCACGGTCACAAGGGTCTTTACTTATCTACCCAGCACCATCCTGCTGTAGCACTTGAGTGCCCACTGCAGCCTAATTCCTTTTCAAATATTAAAAAACGAGGTCTGAAGAGGAACATTCTCACTCAAACCTTGAGTCTCATTAGGTCTAACACAAGCCTCCTGCCTCCTCACACTGACTGCAGGTGGCTATGAGGCAGCCGGGTCTGTGTCACTGGGACCCCCAGCCTGAGCTCCCTCCCTCAGGCAACATGCTGTGACCCCCAGCTGTATTAATTATCCCATCCAGTGTTGTCAGCTAATTAACTGACGTTTAACACAGGAAATGGCTGCAGCAATTCCGCGTAATTAATCAGCGTCGAGGAATAAATTAAAACCCTTCCTAAACGTGATTGCCATTGGGAGTCTGCATTCAAAATTGAATTTTAATTGTGCTTCAGATGTTATATTTGAGTTATGGCTGAAAATGGAAATGGCTGAACAGCTCATGTATTTACACTGCAAGCTATTTCTAATAGAATTCCTCCAAATGAAAAGGCCTCCTGACAGCAGATAAGAGCCTAAATTCAGACCTGTTGAAGTAACTAATAGAAAATGCAATTAAGTCATAAAGGGCATAACGTGAATGTAGAATGAACATGTTGTGTAATAGAGAAATTTTGGAATTAAGAAACAGAAAATTAGACAATATAATATATCTAAGCACTGAAGTAATACTTTATGAATTGAGTTGACACAGCAGGAACTTTTCCAGAGGCCTAGGACCCTTTGCAGAAACCAGCCACATCTTGGCCTCAGAAAAGTCTTTTTCAAAGCCCCAGAGATACTGGGAGTTAGAGTTAGAGGACTGAACGCCACTCATTGGTCAAACGCAAAGCCCAGGCTAATACAACTTGTGTACACCTTAAATCACACAACAAACAAACACTTGGTGCCATTAGAACCAATGTTAGGATTAGGATTGTAATGTTTATTTGATGCTAAAAACTAAGTTATCGGCTTCCCAAAACCTATGCAAAAGGGCTGATAGCAAGAGTAGCAGAGAGAAACAAACCTTTATTCTCTATAGTTTTCAGTAGAAATAGATGACCAAAAAGAACTCAGCAGCCTTCTTTTTCATCTCTGCATCTATTCATAACTTCCATTCAAGCATCAGAGTAGTTTGCCTAATCTCTACAGTTCTTTGGATGGAAATGAAGGCAGGATTGCAAAAAAGCAACCCTGTCTTCTAGAAATCACATCTATACACTACTAGTTTGTAATAGTGATTACATTTTTAGAGAAACATGAAGTCTCCTGAATTATGAATGATATATAATATTAGAGAGGGGGATGGCACACAGCTGAGGGCCACAGGTCAGACCCAAACCCATAGCTGCTACATCAAGTGGTAGTGTTTGTATGGCCTTGTTTTGTCAAATTTTAAGGGGAATCCTAATCTGACCTCAGTGGCAGCCATTGACAGCGGCTGAGAATATTATGTTGAAATAGGCAATGCTTCTTGCTGCATGCGCTCGTATTTGTTTGTGTACGGTCTTTATAGAAAATTAGTGTACTAATTGAGATTGTATAATATCCTGTTAAAAACTCCTAGTAGTATGTTTAACCAAAGTGTTTAGTGCAAATACATAAAACTTTCAGGACTGGAACAAACCAAAAAACATTTGCAGGTAAAATAGCATTTAGTATTATATAAATGTAATCTGCAGGGTTGGAAACAGTGGCTTTTAGTTCCAGGTTAGTTCTTGAGTTTAGTTCCTTTGGCACTAAAGTTCCTGGAACAATTGAATAGGAAAAAGGCTCATATCACCCTAGCAACTATGTGAAGAATTAATTGACTGTGCACAAAGCTGGAAAATATTGCCTCATACAGAATATTTATTGTGAGAATGTTAAAAGCACAAATAAAAAATATATACAAAATAACACATGATGTAACAGTCTTCAGCAGTTTGCAAGTCAGTTAAACAAAGTTTACCCATTTCATGTTCTCGTCATAAACAAGGAATACTCAATAAATCATGGAATAATATAATGCCACTTTGTCATATTGGAAAATATTATGAAAATTATAAAAACAGAAAAGCAAGATCATCCCCAGGTTCTTGTTATATATTATTTTACGTGTTGCACACTACATGAAAGTTTCACTTATATGCACTTAATATCATGATGTCATGCCGAACAACAACGTCAACACACTGAAAACAGAGAACTGGCGGAGAAAGGGGAGGAGTGGAAGCACTTAGGAAAAGAGACCCATGGAGACTGACAAAGCATAAAACTAGTCCAGTACAAAGAGTGAAGTGACAGGAAGTGTTATGCTGTTGCAGCCCCCCTTGGCAGGGGAAGTGTGGCTAAAGTGCAGTAACATCAGGGGGTCAAAGCACAGCGCAGTCGGGTTGTTATCACCACTGTGGTTTGTAGTGATTCTGAATGTGTGCTTGTGCGTGAAATGTGTGTGAAAGGAAGTGTGAGCGTTTATGTCTGACTATAGTGTATGCATGTGAGGCTGATAGATCACACTGAAGAAAAGGTATAGAAGCTCCTATGTCAGCATTAACTGTTTA
This sequence comes from Morone saxatilis, assembly GCF_004916995.1. Classification (NCBI taxonomy): domain Eukaryota; kingdom Metazoa; phylum Chordata; class Actinopteri; family Moronidae; genus Morone; species Morone saxatilis. Next base: position 22,564,579 of record NW_023339796.1, on the reverse strand, counting down.
CTTTTTTTCCCCAGGGGAAGGAGTGGAGTGGAGGGGAGGGGAGGGGAGGGGAGGAGCGGGAGGTGATGACAAAGCTGGTGAAATGATGGGCTGTAGATGCCCTTCACCAACCTCTGAAGATGAACAACTCCAGCCAGGAGCTGTTGATAAAGAGACTTGTTCTGCACTGGATCATGAAGGTATTTCATCGTTTATCCTCCATCTGCCCTGAATTAGTACTGCAGGTGCCACTGAGGATGATTCCTCTCTTTTTCTTTATACATTTAATCTTACACAAAATCTATCTCTCAAAAGCCTTGTCCAGGAAGCATGCTGATCACTCATATTAACTGCCTGGAAGAACTCACATATTACCTATTTGCTGTGACAACTGTAGTTAAACTTTGACTATATTTGTATGAGTGATATGTCAATTATCTAATAATTCAGCAAGCACTTCAAGAGATTACGATTGTTACTGTGTATATGATGGCATTTTGTCCTTTCAACTTCAACTTCCAGCGTGGTAACATTGAATCCAGATATGGAATATAATATTCATAGCTATGTTTTTATTAGTGTATAGTCACCTGAAATTAAGAAATCTACAGAGGGAGCAGGTCCTCTTGTACGCAGTCTGCCATGTTTCTACCGTAGCCCAGAACAAACAAACCAAACACTGGCTCCAGATAGGGCTTTTTTTAATTTTTCAGGGGTAGTTTCTCCTTCTTCCTTCCCAACCTTTTTCCTTAAGGGCCCCTTTTCTACCATTGAGTGAACTGAAGACCCTTGACTAAGTGACATATTTGATAGATATGTCATATTATACTCAATGCATAACAATAACACAACAGAGCAACTGACAACTGTACAACTATCGAATGCAATAACTGCAGGAAGTGTGTGTCAAATGAGCGGCTTGGATCATACATGCTTAAAGGCTTCTTTTTGACAAATTCAGTGTTTTCTTCTCCCTGACACTGGGCCATTGTTCTATCAGCGCTTTGGTTGTTTGAACTTTGTGCTTTTCCAATGCAGCACTGGGCCCTTCTCTTGTGAGTTTTATTTTTAAGTTTGTATGTTAAATAATAATCTAAACTATTTCTGTACATCCAACCAGCACAGATACTCCACTACCCAGAACAATATTCAAATGTATTGTCATGATCGCCTCTGTGGATCTAATCTATTGTGACCATCCATGCTTAGCTTGCAAGTGCTTTTTGAGTTTAATGCCATAAGGTTTGGGAATTTATGGAAAACTGGGTGCATGATATTTATTTTTTAATTATGTTAACTCCAGCTTTGATCTTCACCACATTTGAGGAATCTGTCAGACTGCTTTACCGATTATAGCAGGTAACTGTTCTTCAAGCCTTGTTGGTGTGAAATGCTTAGTGATGGGAAGATTTTATTGATACCATTACCGATTCTGCTCCGTTATCGAATCCTAATAGATTTTCTGTGTGGTATAATATAGGCCTATACAAATTTTCTGTGTCAATGCAACAGTTTTTTTTTAAGTTGGGATGCTGCAAACGCAACAATTAACGCAATTTTGCCCAAACACTGCAACCTTTTTGCAAATTTGACCTATGATTGTAGTTTCCTGCAGATTTCACCAATATAGCAGTCCCCCATGCAAAACATTGAGTCATACATCACCAAACTATTAGTTATTTTATTCTCACTGGAACAAGTGGCCTTTAATTTTTGCCAACTATTTCATTGCCTAAAAACATGCATCACAACGTTTTAAACTGCTGTGAAATCAGGCATTTTAGGCCACAACAATCACAAAAAAAGTGTCCTATCCAGGAGGGACTGACTGAACACAGTGTAGAAAAATAGTATTTTTATATTAGTTTGAGCTGCTTTGTGAATTGAGGCCACACTTTGGATTGTTTCTCCCTCTCCGCCATGCATCCATCCTCTTGCAAGTTTCCAGCAGTGCAGATGCAGAAAGATGATGTCATTGTTTTTCAATGTGCAACTGTCAGAAAAACATGCATTTATAAAGGAATTGATAAGTTTGGTAGCATGCGATCCCAATAGATCTGACAATTTGGAACCGGTTCTTAACTGGAACTGATTCTTGACTGCCATCCCTAGAAATGCTTTCATAATTCTTGGGTTATATCGGGGGTGTTTTTCAGTGTTTTTCAGAATTCGGTGTAGTCAAGTAGTATTTGTACAAACACAACAAAACACTTTCATTGTTCCATAAAATTGCAAAAAAAAAAAAAAAAAAGGTTCCAAAGTTGCTTCAAAGGAGCAGTACTGGACATACAGTATGTATAGTGTAAACCGATATTTCATATTGTATATCTCTCAGTCTTGTACTGAGTTTGATGCTGGCTCTATGCTCCCTGTACGAATGGTTGTCCAGGTTGTTTAGGAATTTTGTTCATTTTCAAATCTCATCATTTTATTGATGTAACATCAGGATATGTCACTGTTCATAATCAGTGTTTCCACTGGTGATTATGTGGAGAAATAAAAAAAAAATTGGATCACATATGAGTTAAGTATAAACCGGTATCAAGAATGAAGAAGGAGAGAGAGGGAAATGAAGAAATGTCATTCAATATAAACCCCCAGTAGTAAAATAAAGTTATTCAATCTGTTTCTGCTTTGAATTATACACTTTTATAATATCCTACGGCTTTGGTGATATTGTTACTTAAGATCCATGTCAATAAATCTCATTAAAGCTGCCTTAGAATCAAGAGAATAGAGGGTAAAGTGAGAAAGCAGGGTTTTAGTAGTTTAGATCAAATAAAGTGGTTGTGAGAGCTGAAAAAAATAAAAAGACATATTTTCTGCTCAGCAATTATCTCACCAGACAACTGAAACAAAAAGCTGACAATCTTAAAAAATGTCATTAATTGGAAGCCTTAATAGTAAATTAAATCATTTTATCTGACTAAAAACTTTTCACATTTAAAGCCTACACCATACACTTTCCAGATTCTGCCACCAAATCAGCCCTGCAAGCCATGTCTGTTCGTCTCGCTTAAGAATTGGCTCCAGAATGTGTCTCCGTGCTGAATAAATTATAGCCCCCGCATGTTTTTCAAAGTAAATACATGCTGAATAATTGCTGCGCTCCAGCACGCTCTGCATCTCCACTCCCCTCAAAACAGTGACACCGTACTCGCTGCCTCATCGTGTCCAATCCACATCTTGACTAGGGGGCTGTTGTTTGAGGTTTTTGTCTTGAAAAACCATTGGGGAAAGACAAAGGCCCCTGAAGGCATGACCTTCCCTCACTGCCACCAATTATATCAAGGCCTTATAAAATATAGATTATGTGCCATCTCGGTGCTGACATATCTAAAGGCTCGTAGCATGGGGAGTGTGCTGAGAGGCCGTGGGCAGACCCAGAGGGGAGGCCAGGTTGAATATGACAAGACAAGGGGAATACAGTAACACAAAGGGTGACCTTGATGAGGAAAACTTGGCGGCTCCGGCTAAGAAAAGAGAAATACATAAATAAAGAGGCTCACTTCCAGAGTAATGTGTGATCAATTCAAATCTAATCAAGGCTCTAAATATTAAAATGCACTGATTGCAATGATATTCATTAGCCTAAACTGCAATACGGACCAATAACCATGTATTATTAATAGATAGGAGCTGAGTTTGGAACAATTGGCATTTAACTTTGTGTCTTAACCTTTCAGCATAAATGTCAAGACAAATCCTAATAGAAAAAGTTTGAAGTTCATCCAAAAGTGATTTCATACATTTTAGCTTCCAAAGGGTGTCTTCTGGGTCCGTATATATTTCGAACCCTGAAGTGCAGTGTGAAAGGCGATCATAGAATCAGATTTACAAACTTTGTTGCAATGATTTCACATTTCACCGGGGATTGCATGATAGAAAATCATGAAAGCACCGAGAATCTCGCCTTCGCTTTCCCAAACACATACACACACAAATACATACCAAACACTGTGAATCACAGGAAAAAAAGATGTGCCAGTGGCAAGATGCTCCAGTGATGTAATCAGCAGCAGAAGCAGCAGAAGACAAATATTGTCAATAAGAAAAAGAGAGTCTTACTTCAATGAAGAGAATCTAGCCTGGTGGTTTTAATCAAATATGAGGTGCTGTTATCAACATGTAATCTTGTGTGGGGCTCTACATGCTTTTTGAAGAATATCAGGGCTACAAAAGGCTGTTCACCATATCACATGATGCTTACAAAATTCAATGTTAAAAGTCATGTTAAAACTACTAAAAACAAGATGGTGCAGAATACATACATGATTTAAAAAACCAAAAGGGACAGCGGATGTAAAAAAAAAAGTCTGAAAAGGAGGTTTAATTACCATGATAAAAATGTTAAAGGTCCAGTGTAACATTTAGGAGGATCAGTTGTTCAGTTGGTTGCAATCTGCATCTTCACCGCTATATGCCACTAGCAATTGTCCGTTAACTCACTATCGGCAGATGATGTAACACAATGATGATTGTGCCTACGGCTCACTGATGTCACCGCAGACACCCATTTCGTAATACTGCAAACATATAAATATTGCCAGAGGCTCAATCACATTATGTAACCTCATTTGGCAATAGATAGTGACTTAACAGACATTCATTTAAATGAAAATCTTTGAGATTTGCCACAATACTATACATTTTCATTATTTAATTTTATAGCAACCTTATCACCAGCATCAAGAATGGGCAAAAATCAGGAGGATTTTATTGTAATCTCATGGTGTATATTTCCAATTCCAATCAATTTGGAATTAATCAAGTAAAAGTGATTGCCAAAAAGAGAAACTGGGACTACCAGGTGCCTGAGGGTCCCAACATTGGATCCGGTATCACTTCTAGCAATAGACACCTTAACCTATACTTGACATGAAAAAAGGTCCTCCCAGAATGAAAACTTCCGAAAAATATCCCGAGCAGCACTCTTCAGATCTGCCTCTCTCTTTTGAAACTTCTCTTCTGAGCCCCCAAACCCTCGCGTCAGCTATTTCTCCAACCTATAAGCATAAACCCGTGGCTTTGATGACAGACGACAGGGGTTCGGCTGCAGAGCCACGGTGAGTGGCAGGGGCGACTATTTCACCTTTGGCGTTCTCTGTTGTGTTACATCCGTCTGAAAGGACGCAGGCACCCATTCAAAGACACGGATTTGATGTGTGCGTTACAGATAGCAGAGGCAGAGTCATTATATGACTGCTAACAGAGGATGAGAGGTTCAAGTCCTCCCTGCTGCCCTTTTAACCTTCACAAATGGATTCCCTGGTCCTGGGTCTGCTTAACCCCTGCCTGGAGACGGCAGAGAGAAATGTCATTCATTCCACTTGTTGGGTCCTCTTTTTGTTCTTTGCTTTCTGTCTTTCATAATGTCCATTGTCTTTCCTTCCATCTTTCTTACTCTCTTCTGTCTCTTTTTCGCCTTCATTTTTCTTTGTCTGTCCTCTCTCTTTTGCTCCATTATCTCTCAAGCTCCATCTTAGGGGAAATCTGCTTAGCAGCCTTGAGCATACTTGCTTTCCAATTAAATCAAGATGTATTTGCCTTTCAAAAGCCTCTCCTTTCCTCACTCTTTCTCCCATCGGAATAATTGATGGGGGTCTCTGGCCTCATGATAAATGGCTTCCAAGCCCGGAGATGAATAGGAAGATGAATGATTTCACCCCTGTGAGGGCCAGAGAGGGCTGGAACAAGGAGTGCTGACATTGTGACAAATACACTGACCATAGTAACCAAACCTGGCCGAATCAGCGAGGGACGGAGGGGTGGCATGCGCTCATTGTGGCTCAACAGACGTTCCTCTTGCCTACGCCGTCTCTGCACGTCTGTCTACCCCACGGACAATTACCTGAGCCTCGCAATTAACTGCAGGCACAGCGATAATGCTGACGGCCTGCCAGGAGACGAGTGGAAGTGGCGGCGAGCCAGCTAGCTGGGGCTGGAGAGCATCGCATTGGGCGGTTGTGTTTGTGCACTCTGTGGAAATGCGGAGGCCAAGAGAACAGGTGCAGTAAGGTGAGAAGATGCCCCAGGTGACTTCATGTGGATGGCGCCACTACTATCCTGGCCAAGATTTCTAAGCTGAAACAAGTTTTTCCTCTGCCTTCACACAAGTCGCTGTCATACAGTTGAGAGGAAGCAAATGTTTATAAGAACGAATTCAATGAGCGTATGATGGGCCATCTGTTTTAAAGGGCCAATAAGTAAGATTGTTACTACCCCATAGAACATAATGACCATAATATATCCACATAGGGGGCAAGAGGATTGTTGTTCAGTACCAGTGTCTCAATGATTATGTTGCCAGCTGGCTTTCAAAGACTTTCTGGGCTGGGCCCGCTCCCATTTCAGTTGGTGAGACTGAAATGTAAAAAAAAGTAAATAAAAAAATATAGTTGTACCATTGTTTCTTCTGCATGACAACAGGCAGGAACATACCTGGGAATCTAGGGACCCAAATAAAAACATTCTGTAGGCCTCACCTAATAAGTCAGATATCTTAGTAGACATTTTGCTGGTTTATCAATCTGTGCCAACTTAGATTCACCACCTTTCAACCTTTTTTCAATTCCTACTTTTTACTAAAAAGACACATCTGATTAACTTAAAGTAGAGGTTTTTAATCAACAATTGGTACCTTCTGGTTCTTGATTGGTTAAACACTCTTGATACAGTTAATCATTCTGTGGGTGGAGCATGGAAAAAGGTTGGGCACCACTACTTAAGGTGCTAAATGTTTTTAGACCTCACAACAGTAAAATTGCCATCCATAAAACAAAAACATTTAGTGATAATTCTAGGGTTTCCTTATTATGAGCGACCACTTTCACATCCACCATTAATATAATAATATTGCTTATAACAGCTTTAAACACCAGACTTGGTTGAGGTTTCCTTTACAATTTTAATTAGGCCTGTGATGAAATTACATATTAGGTAGAAACAAGCATTTGAATGTTATGCTCTCATATAAGAAGCAGGAGTATAAATGACAGTTAAATTAGTGAAACAATGCAATGGTTGTACATTATAAGATAAATGAAAATAATTAGAAATATAGATTAGTTTTGGATATACAAGCATTGAACAAAATGATGGGAAAGAAGCTATAAATTAACTCATTTGTAAAGCTTATGCTATCTTTGTTGAGGCTTTGTCAGGCAGGTGTTGATTTAATTAAAGTATGTTTTTTGAGTCTTTCAGCTGTGTTGGTGATGAAAAATGTGTGATAACTTTTTCATTACCCTGCTAATGCAGGTTTCCTCTGTTTGGCAGATGCCACTGTCATTTCTTAGATGTTTTGAACAAAATAATGTGACTCTCTTGTAAAGATTCTTTTGTTACTGTGATTTAATATCTCTCCCCATGTGAATCCTAACAGGCAGGTGTACATGTGAGTCATATGGAATTGAGCATAAATTATTGGTACGTGTCAGCTATAACAGAGATCAATCATTGTTTCATGAACAAGTTTGAGGGTAACATGAAGCAAATGGAAAAAACAGGACAGATTATTGGTGCCTAAGTGGCTGAAAAGTTATGAGATGTGGCAATGGGAAATGTCAACAGCGTGACTAACACAGACTGAAGAACTCTTCCACGAACATGAAAATGTACAGTAGTATGTATTCCAGGCCTATTTTACTAGGCTGAATTATCTTATAAGCTGTTTCTGTTATTTTGTTTTCCCCCCCTTATAAAAATAAGCAAATGGCCAAAATATGAACTCTACTATGTAACACATTTGTTATGCCTGAAGCACCACAGGGTGCACTGAGTGAATGCTTGTCAGTTTTCATGAGGCATTTATACAATACTTGCATCATTCCTGACAAGGCGGTGGAACTCTGTGTCACTTTATTGAGGAACATCTTAAACATAAAATAGCTCGAGGGCAGTGCCTTCTTTCCTCGCGCCATCCAACACGTAGCCATAACACTGTGTTAGGAAGCTATTGTCAGAAATTAAATCCATGACTTCCCTACAAAAAACACATTGGGTATAAATTCCTTACTTTGCTGCAGCTGTTGCTAAATGCTTAAAAAGTCTTTAACCAGAGATCATTATGGAAGAGCGTTGCCACATGTTTGTTCAAACAGAATTGCTGACATTCAGTCTGAGCATGGGAATTAATTCTTTACCTTGAAAACGCAAGTTTGCCAAAGTAATTGGATTCAGTTTAATAGGTAGGCACCAGGTGTTTATTGGATGTACTGAATGGTATATAAAGCAGATCATTCTGGAAGTCTGGAGAGAACATCTATGCGGTGGTCTTCTCTCCATGCTGCATGAATAAAGGGACTCGATTCATCACACTGGTTCCGTAATTCTTCTAAAGAATTTCTCCTACAACAGCTTAGTTGGCACTGAAGTTGTTTGTGCTATAGGTCATTTGATGACAATAAAAAATCAGCAAATTTCATCAGCTGAGGGAGAGCGTGAGATGTGGAGAAAAGCCCTGGAAAAAGCTAGTGAGGGGGGTCCTTGAGTAAAGACTCTTTTGTCAGGCAACATTCAAAATGTGTCACTTTTTATGTTCACCATCACTGCGCAGTCTACAGCTTCAGTACATATAATATTTTTACATATTGTTGTAAATTGTTATAATAATAATGGAAGTTTGTGTTTAAAGTGTTCACCTTCAAATGAAATACCAAATCTCAGGGGAATGTGTTCCAGTTCTTCATTATCAGTTGTCTTAGCCTGGGCACAGCCTTGATCAGGTCAACTTGGTTTTTGGTGAATATATTGTAGTTTTACAGTACATTTAGAGAGCTGGAGGGGAACTGGAAGTTCTGTTCTCAAAACAAGTAATGCCATTCAGAATTACTCATCAAATTGACATTTGTAATAACACAAATTACCAAACAAAAAGCATACAGACATGGGAGGGGTGTTTTTTCTATGCAGTTTAAAGGCCACCAGACAGACAGAGTGAGGTCAGTTGGTGAGCTGTGTGCTATGATTTCTAGACAGCTAGAAGAGGGGAGTGTATGTGGATATCATTACAATGTTTAATACTTGTGCTGCTGCTCTGGACACTTTATGAGACTTCAGCTCTCTGTCTGCTGGATTGTTGAGCTTCCTCCATCTCTTTTCTTTGGACCACCATATCGTACTTTCCATGCACTTTCTAGCATCAGGGATCAGTTTGCTTCTAGCGTTGGGTTGGGAACAGAGTGAAACCTGCACCACTGTGCCCCAGAGTACACTATGTGCTTCTATGGCGCCCTGCTGGATGCTTTGAAATGATATCTCAATTCATGATATTACTCTTCAATAAAAGCCCACATCTGCTGCGGCAAAAGGCCCAACACAGAGGCACGAGAGGAGGAGTGCTGCTGTGTCGGTCTCTGTTCTGGGCTGTGTGCACTGTGAGCCCAGGGGCGATGTAAGGATAAAAAGGTTTGAGCTGTGCACAGAGAAGAGGGGGACGGGTGGGGACAGGGGCTCAGGGACATGACAGCAGAAGATCCATTTAGATTAGACGGTTTTAATATCCTCTGAAGTCTCCAATAAACAGCAGTTGGAACCACTGCTGCTCCGTCGTCATTTGATTGTCCGTCACCTCGGACGTAACCTCAGTTGATGCGGTTTTGAATTGCTGCCCTGACTGGCCTTGTATTGCTGCTGTTATATCAACAACAAGCGATAAACCCATCCTGCAATCTGCTGTTCACTATTCTGTAAGGTAATTCAGAGGCAGTTACACAGGTGCCTGGAATAAGCTTAGCCAGCAGGCTGCCTGAATGAAGCATTTTCCTGGAAATATGCTGAAATATAATTATTAATTTTGCACTCTCTATTGTGGCACCCACTACTGCACTCCAAACACGAAGAAAAAAGGTTAGATTACTTATGCAGGCAGAGCAGGGGAGGATATCCTCTCCATTACAGACGTCTGCTCTTCATAAGATTTCAATATGTTCTACAACTTAAATGCCAGCCAAGAGAAATATTATTTTATGCTTCTGACAAAATAGAGTTGCTCTTTATGGAGTTAGAGAACTTTCTGACAAGATGTTTTTCTCCCCCTATTCAACTAATCAGTCAAACACTCATGCCTAGGGTTGCTCTGAATGATTTCAAACTGTAAAACTAAGCAAAACAAAGTGAGGTCAAACTGAGTAGATAATGAGGCATCCAGATGGATGGATACAAATCTTTGGCCTTCTACTGGAATCGCTTGATATTTAGCAAGCCAAGATATTCCTTCTTCTCTGTTAATGGCAGCTGTTTCTCGTAGGACGGCTGTGCGCTGTTCAAATACTGCTGCCATGTGCTGCACTGGTAATGAAGAGAACAGCAAGATGGCTTCTGATGCCACCGACTAATGAATCCTGACAGTCACCCCCCTCCTTCCCCACATACAGTTCTCAGATGAAAAAAAGAAGATTTTGCTAATGTTCTTACCTATTCTGCCTTGGCGTTCATTATTGAGTTGGATGGTGAGCTGAGCAGTGTGAGCTCCCTGTGAGCCGCACTGTGGGAAACAGCAGCCAGAAAATTCTTTGGGATAATATGAAAATTTGTACATGGGTGTTGTTTTTGTCTTCCGAAAGGCGATACTGTATGTCATCCATCATTTCCAGGAAAGAAAAACATTTTATTCATCGTATAAAAGAAAGAGATGGGGGACAAGTACATTTCTCTGGAAGGTTATATTCATTAATTCAGATGCTTAAATGCCGACAGTGAGCTTGATTTCTGACAATATGCTTTTTTGACATCTGGCAATACTGCACTATGCTGACACAGTACTATAAAGCACACACTCTGCAATGTGGGTCAATAGTCCAAGGCTGCGAGTGAAAGATCTGAATGCACTACAAGTCATGAGCATGAATTTTACTTTTGTTCTTCACTTCTGATGCACCTGACAAGACAGTACAGCAGACAACAGTAACATAATGATTGTACAAACTAACTTTTTTTAATGAAATGAGTGAAAATGTAAAATAACTTACTGCAACAAGAAGGCTTTAGAAACTGAAGATAAAATGTCTTCACGGTTCTGAAGAACTCTACCAAAAAAGATTAGTGGGCACACTACCCAAAAGTAATGTGTAAAAGTGTTAAAGAGACTTGATCCAAAAGGAACTCAAGGAGGTCACATCTGTCTGAAATAGGACTGACGACTAGAATTACATTAATATAGTACTATGTTGTATAGCCAAATATGTTCAAAAGAAAACATAATTGCTTCTTGGATTATGCGCCATGCAAGTGTGAACCTATCGTGACATCACCCATTGATTTGTGGAGTACCGTTTTGAAGCCTTCAGTTTGGCATTATGATCATAGCCTGCGCTTAGTTTTCACTTGTCCATATCAGGAAGCAATGGCAGCTCGCCTGGTCACGCATGTTCTTACATTACAGATAAACAGTACTTTAAAATGTGTTTATGAAATGATTTGAGGAGAGAAATAGGCAACGCAGGAACAGAATCTTGCTTCATATCTGATCAGCACTGACTCGTTTGACAGTTTGATCTGAGTTTGGTGCGTTGAGCTGGATGGACTCACTGAGAATGACCTGTCAATCACAAGGTAGCCACACCCTAAATCATACCCTGCATTATTGTCCGTTTTACTCTAAATTTGACCTTAATATACAAATTCAAGATCAGGCTGTATGGAAGAAGACTTAGAGAAGTTGGGTCATTTCTCTATAAGTTCTATCACACTTTTTGTTTTGTTTTGTTTTTCAGCCAGTGGAGCTGCTTCCTATTGGCCATTACAAAGAATACAGGTTTTGGAACGTTGGCTTCACTTCAAAGACACAGAAGCTCTGTCCTCTGATTATAAAGTCTTTTTGATAGAATGACAGTGCTACTTATATTTCCAGCACAGAATTTGTAGGGAGGTGTTCGGGGTGAATAATGGCCATATTAAATGCAAGACTCAGGATCCTGAGTCCTGTCTGTAGTGTAGTTAGTAGGGCTGTCCTGAATACCCTTTTTGGGCTCCGGAGATTTAGCAGTGATCAAAAGTGAATAATTGAAGCTTTGACGGTGGTATGATGTTTTTAAATTTAAATGTTTTAACCGTCTAAGAGACTGATGCCAACCGCCATCTATTAACTATCCTGTATGTGTCTGTTCCTGTAGGGAAAGAGAAACAGAAAGAGGCAGGGCAAGGCACTCTCAGAATTGAAAACTGAATACCTACATCACAAACATCTGAATATTTGGGTCCAGCCCTAGTGGGTTAAGGTAAATGGATGGTAACGGGACTGTACTTATATAGTACCTTTCTAGTCTTCCAACCACTCAAAGCGCTTGACACCACGTGCCATATTCACTCAGTCACACACATTCATACATTGATAGCAGAGGCTTATCAGAACAGAAACTAATTCATTCCCGCACCGATGGCACAGCATCAGGAGCATTTTGGGGTTCAGTAAAGGATAAGAACACTTCGACATGCAGCAGGGATCAGGGTCGCCTCATGGTATCAAATGCACTTTGGTTAAGGATGGGGGAAGACTGTAGTTTTAGTTAAATGATAATAAAGTAAATATAATAATTTAAACATGTCCTGTTTTGGGTTTTACCAAGTACTGGGTGTGCCTAAACAGAATCATGAAAAAAGTCTAGGACTGCCCCAAATAGCCGACTTCATCGTTAGTCGTTGAGAAAAGTCTTACTCGACCCACTTTTCATTAGACGGATAGTTGCTGAAAAACAAAAATGTTAAACTACATTCAGGAGTTGCACCTTGTGTGACTTTACAAGAAATGATTTATCATTTAACAGGCGGCTGTTAAAATATATATACATATATATATATATTTATGTAATAAATTAAATATCTTAAATGAGCAACAACTATTGGCTTTATACTACTTTATACAGACTCTAAAAATCTTTAGTCTGGGGCAGCCCTAGTACAATGATGCTTTGGTTGCTGCAAGCAGATATAGTGTACAACAATATTAGATATTGCAGGAAAACTAATAAAACATGTTCAAATAAGTATATAATTTCTAGGAGACAGGACTGCAAATGGAGTGAGAGCTCAAACACCGGCAGCACCATGGCACTCCATCAACTAACAAGGAACCATGCTGCAAAAAACAGAATTTTCTGCTGTGATGATTATAATGCACCATGTGATCAGAGCTTCCATTTGGATCAACATGAGTATTTAACATATTAACACAAAGATGTGAGACCGAATCGAGTCCTGGATCAAGTGTTAACCATTAGGATGTCTATGCTGGGGCCAGTATGATTGAAGTTTGTGGCACTATTTCCACTCTCCACCCTGACCATGGCAGACCAAACATTATAAATGATGACTAAAATGTCAGAATATATACTCAAACACCTTGGGCTACCCACTCAGCATTCCACATTGGTTATCAGGCCCTGAGAAGTTGATTTTTCTTTTTTTTTTGAGTAATGAGGATTTCAGACAGGCCAGTGATGAAGTACTATCGCACAGCTGTGAGCTAGCGGAGTGAACCTTGAAATATGGTTTCATACCTGTGAGGTATTCTGGGTCGGGCACAGGGTCCGACAGCTCCTCGTGGCACTGAACCTCTGTTGGCACCGATGCCACCACCATGCCATCTGGGAGCTGCTGCTCGATGCCTCGGGCAAAGTTCTTCTGCCTGGTTTTCAGAGAGACGAGAACATGGGAGGTTCCATTTACAGACAGACGCACTCAGTCATCCAATACAGGGAAAAGAGAAAATGAGAAGCAAAGAGGTGTGTAGGTTAAAGAAAGGGAAATAAGGAGGTACAATGATGAGGGAGGTAAAAAGCAGTATATACCATGAAGGTGGGGGAATAAAAGGTTAAAATTAACAGCATATGTTGTGGTCGAGCCAAGTACCCACGTTCTTCCAGTGTCCGTTTGTATTAAAATGAGATTAATAAAGCAAGGACAAAATATTTTTTCCCAAAAATTATGCTCCACTGATAACATGAAGATTCTGAACACCTACTGCGCCAGGAGTAGCTCTAATATTAAATTCATGCTTAAAATGACCAATTCAGGGCAGTCATGGGTCTCAAAAATGATTTCTGTTTGTTTCAACCTTAGGCCATGTACAAACACCAGGCATATACCAATAATTCCAACCAATGTGACATGGGAATGTGTGCACCTCAGGCACAGTTCTAATTTAATTAATTTCATTGTTTATTGTACTTCTGTTGTTATCATGTTGACATTAAATTTTTTACTTTCACTTTGTAAACTGCTTCAGTACAGTGCTACAGATATTGTCACAAAATCTCTATATACCCATACACACACACACTATTGTAAACAAAGAGTGTATATGCATATTTTTCTTTGTGTGTACATAGTGATTTACTCACGAACCTGCAAAGTGGTTCATGCCCCTGGTTTCCATAACCACGAAAACCAAAAAAACATATAAAACAAGTTGCAAAAAGAACAAGTTGTATGACCAACCAATTAAATACGTCTGGATTGATGATCCTATGATAGTCTAAAAATTCCATGAATAGCAGGAACTTTGATTCTACTGACAAAGTCACTGATATATATTTGTAGATGCATGTTGATTTTCATTTATGACTACGCAGTAACATGTTTTCTCCAAAAATGCCTATCGTTTCAGAATGACAATCTTCATTTGCATTTCATTTTGCTGTGGTCACAGACAAAAGCAAAGGAGTCAAAAGAAAATGAACGAAAAGGATGAATGAGAGTAGATCAAAGATGGATAAATAAGTGTGCGTCTCATAAGTGGCAAACTGTACAAGCATACTTTCTGGCACATCATTAAGGGGAAATCAATACATAGTAACAATTATGCAGGACTGTGGAGTGTATTGAAGAGCCAAAGTCTCACATAAAGCCCGTCATTTTTCATTATGTTGATTGTTCTGCTGCAACGTGACTCAGTCTGAGAGCTGATGTCATCATTTGTCTGCTGCTGCGAGTGACTCTTGGTTGAACTCGCTCATTTTGTCCACTCCATCATTCTTTGTCTCAATGCCAGTTAGGGTCACAACAAGGTTCCACAACAGAATGAATTCAATAAATCAGGAACTTATGTCATTCAGGTGTCTGGGTACCACAGCTGATGAGGACATATCTTTATGTTACTCATGTAACGATCCATAGTGCTCTGATTACTTTTTACTCCACACTCGTATTTTTTCCAGTGTGTAACATTTAGGAAAACCTACTGACAGAAATTGAATATAATATTCATATGTATGCTATCATTACTGTATAATTACATAGAAATCGTGTTTTCGTTTTTATCTAAACATGAAATTGGTCCCCTTCCATGGAGTCCGCCATATTGAACACACCGTTTTTCTACAGTACCCCAGAACGGACAAACCAAACGCTGGCTGTAGATAGGTACTGTTTGGGGAATTTCATAGCAACCATACATCTCCTACACACTTCACGGCCAGTTCTCATTCCCAGGTTGTCAAATACAGACACAAGTAGTGTTCACTTAGTTGCAATCTGCAACTGGTCTCCACTTACCCTAGAGCTAGATACTTCATTATGTTCAGCAGCTAATTGTTAACTTTGTCAGTCTGCTATTTGGTGCTGAGACGGTTGCATACAGCGTTTGGGTAATTATTTTAACCGTTCTCGTCAAAGTGGGTTCAGATGTTTTTTTGCCCCTTAAACCTGTCTGATCCACTGCCCTCAATGTTGCCATATTCCAACATTTCAGCAACATACTCTGTTATTGTTATTACAAAGTTACGAATGCAAGACCACGTTATTGCTAACCTAAAATTATCCTTTAACAGTAAACTGCATCCAGTATGCTAAGGTTACAAACACAGCTGCTCTGTAAGGCTCTGTACCACAGTATACCAGTGAGACAATAGAAGCAAAAAACATGCCGTCAGTCTAAACATCTCTGGATGAATGACTCGCTTGCTGCTGTCTGTTTTACTCTCGAATTTCAAATGACCTCTTCCTGTATGCTGAGAATATTTCCCGCCAGTAACCATATCCGACACCAGTTATTAAATTAAGCAAATAGGATCTAGAGAATCTCAATTAGCCTAAATGGATGTTCTTCTCAGTTGCAGTCCCTTTTAAGACAAGTGTATTTCTGTTAAAAATCTGTGATAAAAGCCTTGCAGCTTTAAAACATACATAGCGGCGGCCATTAAACAGATAAAAAGATCCTTGTGGTGCACACTGCCGACAGTTTTCCAGTTAATATACAACACGCATAATGTTTGATTCATGCAGTGTTCTGGGCCTGAGCTGTGAAAAAAGAAAAAAAAGATACACAAATATTTACAAATCACAAACTATTGCCTTTGGGAAAGTCATAGCTTGAGAACAACAGAAGCCACTGGCTGGAGTAGAAGCAGCGTCAAATACCACCATACAGATTACATTTTATCTGCATGGCGTGGCCAGGGGTGTGACAGTAATTAGAAGGAAATAAGGCTCATGAAAACAATGTAGAGTTAGCTGCTGGTGATGTGAAACAAAGCCTATCTGCTGATGTTGGTGGGTGGCAAGGCACGAAAATTGAGAAGACACTTATTCATGCATCATAAGCCTCTGGAGTGGAATAATCCCAATATACAGTGTTACCGCTCTGTTACAGACACTGTATGTACCATCAACTTGAACTAGGTATTTGCTTTTTGCTAGATTTGTGCCGCAGACTGAGGAAGAACAAGGGTGGCTGGGATTTCATTAACACTGGAGTCAAACATTTTCAGTTTCCGCTGAAAGCAATTATGCATGTTTTTAGCAGTTAGTTTAACAAAGCGCACTAATTGGAGATGTAACGAATCTTTTTGGTTTGCTGAATACTGTGATGACTTTTCTCTCTCTTAGATGCATGCTATGTGGAATGGAAGTTCCTATATGGCTGCTTTCGTGCCTAACAATTACCATTGTTAATTGTGTTGGATGATGACATGTAACATTCAACAGCCATCTGGCACTGCAAGGATGGCATTAACATTTTTTTTGAAGTCTAACTGCCAAAACTTACCTAGCCTTTTTGTCTTCTAGTAGCTGTGGTGAGGCAGGCGCAGGTTTGATAAATTATTGAAACATGACAAAACACAAGAATACTTTTGATTAACGACCCTTTCACTTTTTTTCTGCTTTCCTCGGGATGATCCCCCCCTCCGACTATGTGACTGAATAAACTCACAGCTTTAAATGAGAATCAATCAGGGCCACCAACGACGCGTTCCCACCCCACCCTCTCAGACACATTTCATATTGTAATTAACTGAGTCAATGAACGCATTCCTCTTGAGGGGGGTCAGCTGAGGTGGGCTAAAAAAAGGAGTAAGAATATAAAAAAGAAAGATGCCCGGGTAAAGTAGTTTGGATGGTGTTGGTGGTGGTGGGTGGGTGGGGAGGGGGTTGTCAGGTGGGAGCATGGTCTTAATCATTGATTCCAACCAAGCCACCAGAATGAGAACAAAGGGCACTAAAATATTCATTAAAACCTTCTATGAGCTTGTCGAGTGAGAGAGGAAGGGAGGGGAGTTAGGAGTAATGAGAGGAGGTTAGCTTTTTAACATCTCATTACTGGAGTCCACTGGCTCCCACAGAGACAGGAAGATAGAGACCCTGTCACTGAGCCCTGTAATATGAAACCAGATCATATCGTGCCCTCCGATAGGACGGCCATCCTCATATGTCATGTTGCTTCGTAAGCAAAATCGATGCTTGCTGTCGATGATACTACCGGATTTTACCTACCAGGAAATTAAATAAATAAGCCTTGCACATTTTTTTTAAAATGGTGATAAGTCTGCGTGTGAAGCAAGAGGGGAAGCTTCCTGTGCGGGGAGGGCAGGGTGCACTTCCCTTTTCCGAAAAACATGAGAAGCATTTCAGGGCTGCTGAGCTTGACAGATGAACCATGATGGAGCCATGCTGGGTGGAGAGAATCAAGCCAGTGTGTGTGTGTGTAGGTGTGTGTGTGTGTGTGTGTGTGTGATGAGGCTCTCACGAGACCTATCTGAAAGGACTTGGCTGTCCAGTAGATGGGGAGTCCGCACACCTACTCATATGTTATGCGCTCATATGTGTGCATATGTGAGTGCCGTGGCTGTGTTTGCATGTCTGTATTTATGCCGCCGGGCACCTGATCACACCACTTGCTGCTTTTTATTCTCCCTCTTTCTGTTGTTGTTCCATAAAAATCCGGAGAAAATCCCTTTTTTCCCCAATGCAGGCTTCCTTTACCTCCCAAATAAAGAAAACATTAATATTCGAAACTTTCACTTGGAGGCATTGTTTAGAATTTTTCTCGATTTTCTGTGGACGAGGAGGGGATTTTGCACGAGGTAGTAGGGTGAAAAGAATAAAAGAAGTAGTGAAGTGTATGTTTACGTAGTGGTGCTATTGCGGCTGGAGGAAAAGAAAATTCAAAAAGCAAACATGATGCTATTTGTTTGGAACCAGGAAAAAAAACCCAAAACAACAAACCTCCGCTGATGATTACACAATATTCAAATCTGAGTTTTCATCATCACTGAATGATGGAGGCAGATGCTTTGTGCCGCTCCTGAGCAGCGGGGCAGGGGCTTTTGTAAAAGTGCCAGTAAACATCATATAAATGTTTCCTTACTATCCCTCCCTCTGGCTCTCCCTCTCTCGCTTGCTTTCTCTCAAGGGCAAACGGTACAACTGATAAGGATGTGGTAGGACAAGAGCCACGCCGTTGTTTCACTGGCATGTTTTAGTTAAGACTGAGTCAATGACTGTTGAAGGCTGCACATAAACTCTGCAAGCCTCTGACTAGAGGTAACAGAAACTACAGTAACACAGTGTCAGTTGAGTGCACACTGCTCGGTCCTCAGTGTTACTGTCTAGTGGGAGTAGAGGGAATGGGAGCGATGAAGAGATTCAGACACTCCAGTGTTTAGGACAGCCTCTTCAAAGCCTGAGAGACTTCCCAAAAGAAGAATTACATTTAAGCCAATAACTCAGATGTACAGCACTGCGTTTGAAAGGGAAGGAACACTCTTCCCTCCTGCTGTTTTTTAATATTTGAAGAGTACTCCGGCAATTTAGTTAATGGGTCTAGCAAGAGAGACAAAAAAAAAAAAAAA
>NW_023339796.1:22542857-22545433 GCF_004916995.1 Morone saxatilis | reverse complement strand
ACACACACAGGTCTTTCCTCATTTCCGACCGTATTCACGGTAAACCCAAAGGCTGTGTAGGCTTCATCGTATTTCCCGCTCTTATTAGCTTTATGCCGGTTACCGTCACTTGCTTTTCTTGCCTCTGACGCCTCCTCGCGCCCCACTATTTCAGAAGCACTGATGTAGCAGAAGCCGGATGTCCGGACTTTTAGTCCCTACTGTAGTTTCTATTTAAACTCCAAAAACTGTGGATCATACATTTCCCATAATTAGGGCAGATAGCTGGTTCCATTTTGGATCCAATTCCCATTTTTATAAATCTACTTATTTTCACTGGCACTGACAAATCTCTTGTCAAACTCTTTTTAGAGCAATGTACATCACTGGCATCAGATTATGAGCTGTGGCTGATTAACATTAATTCTGTGAGTAACTTGGCTGTTGCCTGGTCAATGGGCTATCTACAAGATGATATCTGTACCCGCCAAAGATTATTAGTGAGGCAAAAGACAAATGACTCTGCATCACCACCCAACAACCCAAAGACTCAACATTCTAGCCCAGTGTTTCCCAACCTTTTTTTCCAGACATACCACCCACAGTCCTGTCAGATGAACTCAAGTATCCCTTCATCAACACCACCAATCAACTCCAAATGTGCTAATTTCATTGATTTTAAACTGGAAGTTATTTAACACTCCACACAGCAATGTCTGTGTGTCGAGTTTGTAATGTAGGCTTTCTGTTGAAACTTTCCCAGAGATCACTCAAGTGATGTTTCTTGAATGATTTTCTACATCTTGAGCCACAGAAGACATTAAAGGTTACTCCATTGAATACGTAACATTTTCTATGTTATTGCAACATACTGGAGAGACTAATCGCATACAGGGCTTTTTCCTACTGCAGAAAATTTGAAATACAGAAATGCAATATGAAGTTAATTTTAAATTGAGCTGTCTAAGCACTCATTTGATACTGACCAGCAGTACAGTCATTCTTGCTGTGCAACATTAAATTTGACATTTAGTTTCCTTGGGGACAGATTTACCACCACGTAAAAGGCTTGTACAGTATTGCCAGAAGCTGCCTGTACACGTGTAACAAACTGTGTCTACAGTTTTAGTTTTGGTTTGGAAAGTTGTGTCTAGATTGAAACCCCCAACGACTCTTCTGTGTTCAATTGTGATGCTCTCTTGCCGTAACTTTTGTTCATTACATTCAAACGTTCATCTGGTCCAATTAAATTTGATTCCAGCACACTGGCTTTGGTCAGTTCTAATTCATTTGCTGCCATCTCTTATAATTACGCCTTGCATTAACCATGCCTCCCAAAAGAGTATCCCTTTCTCTTCCACCACCTCATCTGCACAGGAAGCATTCGGTACTTTTCAAAGTCTGTCTCAGACCCCGCTCTCCATTCACAAGCACTTTCAAATGAGATCAGAGCATTTGAGGTTTAGATTCTATGTGATATTAACTTTGCTGCTTCACCCGAACCTCCCCCCTCACCACGACTCCAGTGGTGGATCCCTAAGTGGGGAGTTGCCTCCGGGCGACGGAATCCATGCACGGCCCAAATTAAATTCTTGTGCCGCAGATGACTTTGCTGACCTTCTGGCTTCCTGAGTTCAGTGGAAATGATTGCAGAATGCAGAGAGTGATAATTAACCACCTTCAAAGTACCCTGCTATCCACAAACCCTGTGCAAATCATGAAAGGAACACATCATCTCTTTGGACCTGTGTGGCTTAATCTCCTTAAGACTCTCCAAAGAAGGGATGGGTGCTGTGCATCGGTGTATGAATGTGTATGAATGCGTTTCTGTTCGATGGGCTTTGCCATCACTGTGTAAATGTTTGTGAAAGGGTGAATGTGGCATGTAGTGTAAAAGCACTTTGAGGAGTCGGAAGACTAGAAAGGCGCTATACAAGTACAGGTCCATTTACCATTCTCTTTTTTAGCATTTCTCTTCAGAGTATTTGCCTGAGATTAGAAGATATGTCTTGTGTTTTATAGAGGACAATCCCTGACAGTGGCAGGCTTTACTATCACGCCTATCTTTTTTTATTGGGATGGAACTGACATAAAACCTACCTGAAACTCTTTGCCCCATAATGAAATGAGCTTTAAATATATTGATTGTATCTGATATGTGTTTACGACCCGTGGAGACACATTTACCTCCTGAATATTTATGTACTACAATCATACATTTTACCATTGGGTGATTTAAACCATACACCAACCTGAGAGTGTGCTCAGGAAATTAACAACATTATCAACAATAACAATTGCTGTATAGGGGGTTTAACCGTACACCGTAACTGTCTGGAGGGAAAGGAAATAGGAGACAACTGGTCTCTCAGTGGAAGTCATTTAAATGAATACCTTATTGCTTGTGAGCTAGCTTTTAAATAAGTATATATTACACAAGCAACATGTAATTCACATGAGCTTCTTTGTTTATAATCTTCCCCTCTGGTGTCATATTTGTAGTAACTCTCTTGATAAATAGGGAATATAGAAAGTGTTGATTCATACAATCTCCCTTTACCGTATCAAAGAACATTAATGTTATTGGAGTGTTCTGT
>NW_023339796.1:22539679-22542844 GCF_004916995.1 Morone saxatilis | reverse complement strand
TATATATATATATATATATGGAACTTTATGACCTTATTTATAGCGCTGACCTGAGGTCATCACTGTGTGTGGAGGCAGCACTGGAAAATGGAGGCACAGCAGCATTGTTGTTGGAAGTTCAGCTGTAACGGTAGGGGCGATCGTATGAACAATATTCTACCTGTTGAAGACACATCTGCGCTGTGATTTAGGGATGGACGTGCCAATGTCTGATTAAGCCACCTTCATTGACAGCTTGCGCCCTCTGAAAGTACTTTTTCTGAGGAAAAGGATTTAGATTTTTGAGAGAATTCCTGGCATTTAATAATACAATCGGACTAAAATGTCTGATATTCTACCCTAATATTAAGGACATCCTTCTGGCTGTGCTGATAAATTTGTGGTGGTCCTTTCTTAGAGTGGATTTAAGGATCAGACCTGAAGTCTTTTTACCATTTACAGCTGGTGTTAACATGCCATTTTCATTCCAATTAGCCATTTGGATAACATCTGAACACGGGCCTTTATTTACACATGGGGAACCCTGAATCTCGACCAAGTTGGATTTAAAGTTTCTGTAAATGTGGCTTGAAAAACTAAAAATACTGTGGGTGGGTTGCTGTGTTTTAAGACTCTGTCGGCCAGGCAGCAGCAAAATATATTTTAGCCACCTCAAAAAAGACACCAAAATTCAACATCAGTTTAAGTGTGTACTATATCTAAAATATTTTAATTGCTTTACTTTGTAGCCATTTCTGACAGGAAACAGACTATTTAAATATTTACAGTCTCCTTGGGCTTTAAGACTTTTTAATACCACACAGAATGCAAATTAATATCTGTTTCACAGTCATACTGGCCAAAGTATGAAAGTATGATGGAAATACAGTAGGGAACATATTGCCTAGAATTTTTTTTCTATTATAAACTTTTTATTGCTACTTCCCAGTGGTACTTGCCTGTTATGAAACAGGGAGATTTCTAGCCACTGTATGCTAACTGAAAAAAAAAAAAGATTTATGTAGGTATAGGTGTATAGGTGTTTAACATCTCCCTAAGGCCTGATACAGAAGCTAAACTAACATTACTGCTTATGACAGACAAGAGCTTTAAGAGATTTGAGACTTTTGCCTGTTAAATTGAATACTTTCTAACTTTATTTTTTGAGTGAACTAAATACAGTGCTTTAAGATTTTTCAAGACTTCAAGACACATACCCTGGTGTTATTAATCAGTGCTTGTTATTGTGACTCAGCCTGTCATCGAATCTTGATATGCAAACTCAGTAGGTGGAGCTGGTGGACTGAATTTGCATGTTTCTCCTTATCTAGTGCATACGTTTTTAGACACAGATTGCATGTTAATACCAGGTGTGAATGAGGTTCATATCTACCTATCCTTATATCTTAATCCACATCAACACATGTAATGTACAATAAAAACCATCTGCCACTTCAGACTATTTCACCAAAAGCAGTTGAACCTGAAAAACTACCTGAAACTATCATGGATATCACCACAGTGGGAGCCAAAGCCCAAACCCTGCCAAACAGTTTTCCCTGCTGAGATACAAATAGCACAACAATGTTCCACATGCTCCGCTTGAGAAACAGCTTGTGGGTTTACCTGAACGTGGCCTTGAGGATCTGTCCGGAGGTGCTCTCTCTGGTGTGGTTGTTGTATCCGTAGAAGAGGTCTCCGAACACAGTCTGGTTAGCGGGGATGTCCACTGTTTCCACACAGTCTATTCCCTCGGTGCAGGCCTCGGACAGCGGCAGGCATGACCTCCCATCTGGACCCCGCTTGTAGTCCTCGATACACCTAAAGTGACAGGGGTTTAAGTCATTTAAATTAATCATACATTTCCTTGTGTCAACCTTCCTTCCTGAGAACTGTGATATGAGTTTACTTCATTACTTATTGTTCCTTTGTCTGTTAATTTGCTTGTTTCTGTGTCCCTGTTATCGCGTTTGCTGAATTCTTTTTACCGTGGTTCTTAAGGGTGAGAGAATAAATAGTATGCAGAGAGAAAAACAAGAGAATTTTAGGGTTAAAGTTAATTATGTTTAAATAACGGGTGCTGATTAGACTGCCAATTTAAAAACTCTTCAGCTGTTATTGAAAGTCAGCCATATGACAGGAAGTTGCTCTCTTTGCGAGTTTAAAATGATTATGGAGGATCACATAGCAGATAAAAGGATCAATAAGATACTGTCTCTGATCTGCAAGGCCAAATTTTATTTGGGCTTGGCACCTGCTCTGACCCATCGACCACAGTGTGAGCGATCAGACTGATCTGAATTTTAACTTGGCACCTTCTGGGATTTTAGAAAGTTTTACCGCTTTTGGTGCAAAATAAAAATTAACGAGAGCCATCATTAGTTGTCCTTCGTGCTTACGTGGCCAAGTCTTTCTTCAAGAAAAGTTTTTTAATACCTTTTTATACACTTTATGATGCCCTTTTTGATGTATTTGAGAGTGAAAGTTAATGTTGTGATCTGGCTGTTTAATGACCACTGCAGTTTGATTTATTTTTTTGACCCTTGACAAAGATTACAACACGAAAAAGTGGAATGAATACCGATGCCTGAGTGGGCATGCAGACAGGTT
This sequence comes from Morone saxatilis, assembly GCF_004916995.1. NCBI lineage: Eukaryota > Metazoa > Chordata > Actinopteri > Moronidae > Morone > Morone saxatilis. The sequence continues at coordinate 22,540,255 of NW_023339796.1, read as the reverse complement.
GTTTTAACTGCAGAAATGTTAACCATCAGTAGGGTGGAGCGATCATTTTTACATTAAAACTCTCTCATATTTAAATCCCAAAAGCTGCGATTTGAATCTACATGATTAGCAATTAGTTATGACAAATGATAGTTTAATTGGCGGCTGTTGGTTTCATCAGCTACAGGGACAACTGTTGCTGGTAAATGAAAATTTGTTAGTTTGAGAGAGAAAAATAAAGAAACTCTTCACTGTTGTCTGGTTAATATGCTCACTTTCTCCAGCCGATATCTGTATTATGTACAATCAGCCAAAGGTGGTTTCTTAAAAAAAGAAACACCACTCTGTAACCTTTTTGATGTTTGAGATAATGAAGGAGTGAGCTGTATATTTCTACTGTTCGAAAACACCAGCACAGTGGCCAGTCTTTTTCCAGGTGATTGCCTCATCTCTATTTCAGACAGGTAGTTAAACTTGTAGCTCAGTACAGTTTTAACAGAAATTGCTGCTACAACAACAGTTGTGGCAATTTTTGTTAAAACACACATGATATCATGCATTAATGCCCATGCTTTCATCATCTGAAAAGTCCTAAAT
>NW_023339796.1:22535068-22539579 GCF_004916995.1 Morone saxatilis | reverse complement strand
TATATACATTTTTATTTTTATTTTTACTTGATAGAATGAAGATAGGTAGGAAAGGGGAGAGAGAGGGAGGGGGGGGCAACATTCAGCAAAGGGCTGTAGGTTGGAATTGAACCTGGGCCACTGCAGTAAGGCCTTTATTAGATAAGACAGCCGTAGATAGACTGGAAAGGGGGTAGAGAGAGAGAGAGGCGATGACACGCAGCAAAGGGCTACAGGTTGGACCCGAGTTGCTGCAGCAAGGACTCAGCCTTGGTACATGGGAGGCCAGCTCCACCAGGCGAGCTATCAGGGCATCCCGAACCTGAACCTTTAAACCCCATTTGTTACGCTTCAAGTCCATTTTTGCGTAACTGACCTACCCTCAATACTGTGCCTGAATGCATCCTGTGGAGGACTGAAGCTGCTGCTCCGCCAGCGAGCTTATCACGCTACTTTGGTTCATGCAGCAACAGTACAGAGCAGAAAACAGGATCATTAGGAGTCAGTCTGATGTAAAAACTTTGTCAAACGTGATTTAGCAAATACACAAATACTACAAGCTGACAATTATGCAGCCCTTATCAGTAAATATGCAACTTTTTAATGCCCTGATTAGAACTGAATATTATTGCATGACGTTGATTATACCACTAATCTAATATCCTAGTCAAATTGGAATAAACTGAACAATTTTTTTATAGAACTCTAGCTAAGTTTATGTTGAAGTACAGAAAAAAGCAGCTGCATTATTCTATTTTATCCTGGTTATGTGAAGGATACATTTGTGAAAATGCTTGGTTCAGACTTATTTCCTTTGAAAGGTCCAGTGTGTAACAATTGGCAGAAATGAAATATAATATTCATAGATATGTTTTCATTAGTGTATAAATCACACAAAAAAGGGAATCATTGTGTACTTGTTACCTTAAAATGAGATGCATTTATTTATCTTCAGCGGAGTCCGTCATGTTGAACCAGCATGTTTCTATAGTAGCCCAGAACGGACAAACCAAACACTGACTCTAGATGGGGCTTTTTGCACCACTGTAGTTTCTCCTACACACTTGGAAGGCTGAGCTGTATTCAGCTGGTTGCATTCTGCAACTTCACTGGCTGAATCCTACACACTGGTCCTTTAATACTATGTAGACACAAATACGGTAGTTTGAATTAGAAACAACAGTATTTGTAGTTTAATTTTATACCTGCTCTGTTTGAAAAGTGTCCTGAGGTATCGTCTGTGATCATTTGTCACGATACAAATAAAATTTAATTGAAAATAATTGCAATTTCAATCATAATCTAAATATTGGTGATAAAAATGGTCCTCAAATTATTCAGTTCTAACAATAACATCAATTACCTTATGATAAACATGACTACTGACATCATACTGCAACAGGGGACATGCTGCGGCACAAATGTACTCTAAATGTGGCAAAGGAGCTTTTAAGAGTGACTGTATAAACATATAGCATAAACATAGTGAGTTAAACCATGTGAGTGAATGGCTGTTCCGAGATATGGTCTACTACATTTATCTGGGTTCAAAATATGCACGCCTTAAACCTCACAACTCATCAGTGTAGAATCAGCAAAATCAATTCTACTCAACTGGCACGAAATCCTCTATCTCAAAAAAAGAGTTAGAATCCAAACACAGAGAGTCCTCTCAAGACTCTTTCATATTGATGATGTTTTGACATCTCAGTGTATAATATACTCTGTGAAATGAATCAGACAGAGCAGAGGGAGAAAAAAGGGGATGGGGCGTTAAAAGAGAGAAAGATAATCTGTCAGGGATTTACACTGAGAGAAGCTCTCTCCTGGATGCCAAATGTCGCAAAGTTAATGCCAGTCTCTAGTGGGCCCAGTGGAGGATTAGCCACATCTGCACTGTGGAGACGACAACAAAATGAAACCTAATGTTTAACGTAAAGATGACAGCAAGAGAGAACAGCTGGTTTTGTTCAATTAGAAACCTGTTGTTTATGTGATCTGGTGATGTTTTCACAGTGAAGATAGCGGTGTAGGTGCAGATTGCAACTCTGTCAGTTCACCCTATCTAGAGCCAGTGTTTGGTTTGTCCATTCTGGGCGACTGTAGAAACATAATGTTTCAACATGGTGGAGTCAATGGAAGGCAACTGGCATCTGTAGATATAAACAGCTCATTCTAAAGTAACAAAAACATAATGATTCCTATATTAAGGTGATTATACACTAATGAAAACATCCCTTTGAATATTTCTGCCAATAGGTCATCCTAAATGTTACACACTGGACCTTTATAGAAACCGGACATTGGCAGATTTCCACATTTATACAGTACAGAGTCGTGCACACTGGTGATTGCACTGCTGTATGGCTAGTGGGCGACAGAAAATATAAACAATGTTTGTCTTTAGACAACCTTTACATTAAAGCGCTTCATACCACACAGCTATTTTCAGTATTCTGGCTGAATATAGCTCTGCTGAGATTGAAGTTAAGTGGCACAGTGATGGAATTTATGTGAGCCCATCAGACTCCAACGATAACAGCTGCAACATAACAAACAGGAGGATGAAGATGATGTCAATCAATCAGTCTGTACTCATCCTCATAGTCCTGAGAAGAGGTCTGATCAGTTTTATAAGTGAAAACACCTTTAGGGTTGTACTATTGGTATGTGTTGGCTTTAGTTTTTATAAGGCAGGACTCTGTATACCAAATCTAACCATAATCTAATGTAAACCTTTTAACTGTAGTAATGGGCCTGTTTTTACTGTAGACATTTTGACATATCACAACAGGAAAAGCAGAGGTGTAAATAACAGAAAATAATATTACATTCCTGCCCCACTTTTCCATATTTATGTCATCAGGTAAAAACATTAAACATTTTCTTGCATAATATTAATGACAAGTGTGCCGGTTCAAAACCTGTAATATCTAAACGAACTGGAAATTCTGAGAATGTTATGACCAGTAGGCTTTAATCAGTAGGCTTTTTATAGGCAATATAGCAATATAAGCAATATAAGCTGGCGTAAACAAGCTGCCATTACTGCAGTGGCATCTCACTTGACTCATCTTTCATAATGCTCTTAAGTGTGTGCAAAGGGTTCACTTTCTTCAGCCGTTTTGTTCAGCTTTAACAACAAAATACAACCAAAGGAGATTGGTAGAAGCTGCTTAAAAGAGGATCATCAGAATATATATGTGAGCCCTTACTGTTAATCTTACCTGCTTATTTCCAAAACTACACAACAGTGTTGTTATTGGCTGCTTAACTATAAACTGCACCAAGAAATTTGAGATATTCATCTACCTCCATTAAATGCTGATGAAGCAACTCTCTTTAAAAGGTTCCTGGCTGCAAAGAATCTGACTTATAACCAACCTTTTGTTTATGTTGTTGTTTATGTATTTCACTTGCTTACAAGGCAATAAATCATGGACAGAACATTTATTGGCAGATAATCATATCCTAGCAAGTGTGAAAACTAATGCTGGCTAGGGCTTAGTTGCTGCAAGGAACTTGGATCCTGTGGAGGTCAGGCAAGAGTAGTAAAGTTAATGTCATTTTCTCCCAAAGACTGTGTCATAACCAATTAAAAAGCAATATCTGTGTAAAGACTACACTTATTGGGCTGTTGTGGGCACAATGTGTCAGAGGTGGTGGTAGATTGTTGATTGTGAACAGTCCAACCATCTAGGTTTTTTTTCCTGTTTTCAAAAGGCAGTAAAGGTGAAATCGGTTTGTCTGTGCCACTAAAGTAAAATAATAAAACACATATTCTTCAGCTTTGAACCTGAAGATTAAACTTAAACTCCTTGTCTTTCGTGTAAGGAAAGGGAAAAATAAATCCTATGAACATTGTGCAGTATTAACCTGAACTTTGTTAAAGTGTCCTGTAAAGTCAACTTTTAATTTTTTTTTCTAAAATGTATGTATAAAAAGATGTCAGCTGAGAATTTCAGCCAGTACTCTGTGTTTTAAAGCTTCTGCCCAAAACATGCCAAGTATTCAATGTTTCATCAGGAGTTTATACTTGTCAAGGCCTCTGCAGCAAAGACTGGGGAAAATTATTCAGACTTTATTTCAGGTTTTACAGACGTTTTATTTATTTGTCGTCATGGTGGAATTCTATTCAAAACTTTGAATTGGAAAATATACCAGTAGCGGTCCATCAGTAAACAATTGGCAGTTGTAAAGGGTCACTATTTTACAACTAATCATGGTCTGACAACATCCTCTATCATGATCTCATTATAGGGGCAACTCAAAGTTTGTTGCCCACGCTGCACAGTGAGCAACTCACTGTCAGTTATCCTCCATGAAGGAGAAGCCTGATACAAAGAAATACAGCCAGCCGTCCACACCCACCCACCTTTTCCAAAAACATTCCACTAAGTTATTGTACCTGTCAGCAGGGACGCTGGAAATCAGTCAGAGTTGGGGGAGCTGAGAGAAAGTCAGTCTATATAATGTTGGGCAACAGACATGGTTTTTGCATCAATTTGAATAGCCAGGATCATTTAAATCTA
>NW_023339796.1:22524853-22535042 GCF_004916995.1 Morone saxatilis | reverse complement strand
CCAGTCAATACGAGTAGGTGAGTTAGTTAGACTAAGACTAATATTGATCACATGGTACATATGTAATACATGGGAATTAAACACAGTTCAATCATGAGTGATGTTTATGCAATTGGTACATTCTAGTACTCCCAAAGTGGATTGGCCATCAAGCCCAAAGTTAGTGGGAATAACCCTGAATGCATGGTGGTGAAAATATAGGAATTAGAGTTTAAATTGTTTGCCCAACACTCGTAAAACGATTTCCTTAGAAACAATAGTTTCAATTAGATTAATGGAATTATGATCATTTAACTTGAAAATATTTCATGTAATTCAAAAAAGGTAAATCAAGATAAAAAAAAAAGTGTTGTTTTGGGGCGATGAGTTGGACAGTGCTTTGTGTTGATCTAGAGGATCATGGTGGCCCAACACCTTTCTAAGACTCTTTCATTAGTTTTTTCCTTGAATTTGTCTCCATCAGAATGTTGGCTTTAATGTCTTCATAATATACATGTAGGGAATGTGTATATTGTTTTGATTTCTGTTTGGTCCATCCTGCACCAAATCTGTCTGTGTGTGTTTCTATGCTGCTATTCCTGGACATTACTTGTAGTTGTACAATAAAGAGACTCTTTTGAGAACTGTGGATAATTATACTTTAAGAATTTAAATGATTACTCTTGCCATTAACTGTGACAACTCCATTGATATTTGTTATAAAAAAAACAAGCTTGAGCAGGCTAGCTGTCCTACTTTCATGTCAGTGGTTGCAGTTATGGGAATATTTTGCCCTGACTCCAAAACACTTTGAATGGCTTGTAAAGTGTAGTCAAGATACCGTCCAGTATTAATAAAATGATATAAGCATTGAAATTTGTCACTATGCAAAGTTCAAAAAACATTCACAACATTATCAGAGTTACGAAACAAGATAATTATATTAATTAAAACTACAAAAACAGTGAATCTGTTCTTTCTTACCCACAGAACATCTGGATGTTGTACAGTGTTGGGTCATCCTCTAGAGGAGCCAGCTGCTGGAGACACAGCTGCTCACATCCTCCATTGAAACCGTCAGAGCAGTCGATGCCGATGTGGTGGTCGTAGCACCCGGTCCCATCCTTCATAGGACTCAACCCTGGAGGACACTGTGTGAGGAATACGTGTTTTTAGATGACTAATGTCAGCAATTACAGCTTTTTACTTCATTTAGGGAGACATTCTTAGAGCTGCCTAAACTGTGCGAAGCTGCCACATTAACGCCGCTCCCAGATGGGACAGGTAAACAGACCCGATAACATCTGTGCCACAGAATGTAAACAGTCAGATTTCTGTTCCCATTAGTGCAGCCTGTGTGAGCACTGAGCTTAGTCTGTAAAAGCTGCACATGGCAAGATGGTTCAACAGAACAGTGAAACAGAAGGAGCAATGGTACAGGCTGTTCTTGCAGGTGAGACAAATGCACAGGAAGTGAAAAACAAATAGTCTGCAATCCAAAAGTTGCTTATAATTACGAAAACAAGTCAATTAATTTCATCAAAAGTTGATGAATAGAATATATATATCATAAACAATTGTGATAATCCATTAATCATTAAAGTCCTTTATCGGGTAAGCAAGGCTGGTTTCAGATTCTCAAAATGTGAGGACTTACATATATAATTGTAGATGTAATATATTTGGGTTTTATACTGTAGGTCCATATTGTATACACAATATTTGGCTTTGGAAAATTGTGATTGGCATTTCTTTACAATTCCCTGACATGTTATAGAATAAATAAATAATTGGTGTATTTAATAAACAATGAGCAGATTAATCCATGATGAAAATATAATTTCTGCCAGACTGTTCAGTGCTGTTCTGCACATCTAATCATAGAAAACTGGCCTCATATCAGCAAATATACAGCAGAGTATCATAAAAGGTCTTTTTTTGTTCATTACATTAGGAGATGTGTAGGAATAGATTGGAGGGTCAGCACGGGGGGGGGGACACTAAAGTTTGGAAGAGTCATCAATGGTAATCTAAATGGTAAGTCAGTAGAGCCATAAAAAAAAACAAAAACAAAACACATGCAGTATGAGACAAAAAATGGCAGATTCAGAAAATGTGTAAAAATTGGCATTACCGTTCCATGTGTTGTGGTATTGTGTCTTACTGCAAGACTAATGCACTGCTCCTGCCCCAGCTTTACTCATTAAACATTCAGCCACAGTAGGTCAATTCTTTACTGCATAATCAATACTCAGTTTTCACAAAGGGAGTTTTGAAGTTTTATCTTGTATACATTAGAAAGAAAAGAGCTTTTGCATCGCAATGCTACTTGATTATTTACTGTGACACAGGGGATGACAAGAACAGTGATGAAATGGCAGACAACCAGTGTCATCTATAATGAAACCCTTTTAAAAAAGTATCCTTGTTCTGGCGAGGGGGATGAGGCAATACTGCAGGTTTAAATTTCAATTTCCATTCAATCCACAGAGGACTGTCTTCACATTTGATGAGAGAAATGAAATACATTAGTTTTGCAATGTGTGAACCAGCAATGGGTGTCATAGATTAACTCCAAGAAATTAATAAAGAAGACTTTAAATGATGAAGGTTCCACAGAGCCATGGACAACATCTTAATTGAAATGCACTCTGTGCTGGGGTGAATTCACAAAAGAGCTGCGAGACCTGACTTCACCCCGGTTCCCTCCCTCAACAGTCTTGTTCAAGCAATTTTTTTAGAGACCTGTCAAGTCAAATTCACATTATGTTTTCTGTCAGCTATTACTTCAAAGGAAATTTTGATGGAGTGCATTTTAACAAGGCACCGCTACCTCCAGAACAACGACTCGGCAGCTGGTTTTCTCTAAGCACTGAGGGATCAGCAACTGCTTATTTTATTATTTAGGCCTACTATATTCATCAGAGGGTCCAGGTGGCTCATTTGGCTAATAAAGCCCCCAAGCTTGTTGTGGATTCCAGTCTAATTTTTCTGGGAGGTATAGTACACATTATTTTTCTGTTAAACTCTAGTGAATGCTAGTAAAATCATGTCAATTAATCATACATTTTCAGTGGCCTAACTTAACTTCTGGAAGATGTCAACAACTTCTATGAAATGTCATGACAATACCAGAGTTCATTTCTTTTTTTTCAACTTTGATCAAGTGGATATGTTCAGTCAGCCAATAGAAACAATTATATACTTCATTTGGAAATGGAGTTTATTTTGTACCATACCTTTACTCTGCTGACACCATCATGCCATAAGAGCTTGCAAGAAATGGCCATTACCTTTCCACGAGTGTCTCAGACTGAACAACTCATGTGAAGCCATAGTCTCCATTTATTTGACTGCTTCGGTTTGACATTTCCCTTAAAGTACAATCTAATTTTTGCTAAACTATGACTCTGATCCAGGGGTGGAAATGGCAGAATGTATTTATTGAGATTTATTTTTTCTCTAATTGAATTAATAATTTATAAGATTTTTGATGAATAAACAACTGTTTTGCTTAAAAGCCTGATTGAGAGTTTGACATGGCTTAAAGTTTAAGTCTCTAACCCCTTTACTGTGGTAGTAAGAACTCAAGTTAAATCTGTTGAGAGAGGCACCGATTTCTCTCCATGCATAACTGATGACACTGCATTTTAGATTTCCTCGCCTCCTCATATACTTTTTAGGTTACATGAACAGAAGCTCATCAAAACATCTCCCAGAGGTTAAAAGAAATTTTGATAGTAAGTACTTTTGGCTTTACACAGGTGAGGGAACTCTGGAGGGAGAAAACATGGATTTCAGATGATTCAAGTACTACAGTACATTGATGATAAAGTTAACAAAGACAAGGGTGACATACAGAATTGGAATTGGCCAGTGAGCTAGTTCAGCCACCACAATTTTTCATTTGTTTGCTGATTTCAAGGCATGGTAAGGAAAATGGACAAAATTAATGCTTAGGCAGAGCTGACTGTAAATAGACCTTACTAGGAACTATGGTCAACAGGCTTACACTTAGCAACAAGAAGGCAGTCTCACCACTCAAAGAAATCCAAAGAAGCTAATGCAGAAGACAGGTCAAAGCAGGTAGTGGCTTTTCAGCCTGACAGTGACAAAATACTGACAGGCACGTCTAGACAGGAAAGTCTAGCAGGCAATGGCAAAGAGGCAGCACAGATTATCTGGCAAGGTATTGGGGCTAGATAGCAGATATACAGTGTGTATATGGGGGACTAGATAAGTAAATAAATGAAGAACAAATTTGGGAGTAAGTGTGGATAAGGAATAAGGAATTACAGAGTCTGGAGAGTTCAAAGCAAAGCAAAGACAGGAAGGGACATTACACAAGACGAACAAATGACTCTTGCAAAATAAAACAGGAAAACCCAAAACCATGACAGGGAGAATGCAGGTGTCACAATAGCGGGTGAATACCAGGGTTGATACGTTGATCCTGAACCTGCAATAAAGTCACACTTGGATAAAAAGGCTAAACAAGACTTTATATGTGGTTTAAGAATATAAAATACCACTTTTATTATTGATTGTTGGGACTTTTGGCAGCTTCTGGCCCATGGGGCTGTGACAAATAGTATGAACTGATTACTACTTTTCAGACTAAGTATAAGGCACTGTCACTTCCATACATTCCCATTCGCTCAGGTGGATGTGAATTCTCATTTGGCAACAGTTTGTATAACTACTTAACTGCATGAAAAGAAACCAATTGATCTAAGTAAGCTAGTATTACCATTACTTCCCATTACTGGGAAAGGACTGATCTAAAGTATAACTTCTTTGGTGTATATACCTTACAAAGTAAAGACCTTCAAAACAGCTATATGTTTGTTGTAGCACTAGCGCAGAATGGGTACACATGTTGAATGAATGGTCCTTGGTCTTGCTCCTTTGATAAACTGATATTGATTTTGTCACTCTGAGTGGCCGTTGTGACAAATGATTTATTACCTGTAATGCAATGAGCGCGAGGCATTGAATCTTCTAACACATCTGTAGTTTAGAGTCCTTAAATCTATGGAACCCAGTGTAATCAATGGATGTGTGGATATGTGGTGCAGGCTGAGAGGAATTTGTATTGATGGGTCGCTGCACTGTAGCTTGCCAGCCACAGATAGCTCTAGTTATTGACTGCAATAATAAGCTTCCGACATGCCAGAATAGCGATAACTCTGGGCCATTTTCCAGCTGTCCGTAGGATAATAATCATTAAGAATATGCACCGGCCGGAGTCTTTGTCTGTGGATTGTTATCACTTGAGATTTCCACAAATCTGGTCTATAATCCTGGGTAAATCATTGATAATCCTCTGTATAAAAACACTCCCCAAGTGAGTAGTTCCCAAATCCTTAAAAATTTTATCTGATTAAAAACTTCTCCTGGTTGTTTTGTTTGGAGTGAGACTGTGGCCATGAAAGGTGGAATACTTTGACTCAGCATGACTGGCATAATGAGGAAATAATCCAGATTAAAAAGTTCTTAAAAGTCTTGAAAGGCTTAGGTGGAGGGAGTGAGTGCAGGTGCTCTCTAAAATCGGGCTTCTTGTTCACATAAAAAATATATATATTTATATATATTCAGGTTATATCTTGAAATTTAATCTAAAATTATATGATATCCATATGACATTTCTGAGCAAAAGATAATTAGGTCTCACTAGGAACTGAATGTCTAACAACATTGAACGACATTTGAAAAGGTTGAGAACCTTGCTATGGACACTATGATTCAATCTGTCCACGTAACAAAAATATGAACTTTTAAATCTTGTTTACGTTTCACACCATTCTACATTATTTTCAAGTTTAGTTAGTTTAGTTTCAATTTTCGAGTTCAAAAGCTCTCTGGGCTCCGAAAATGCCGCATCAACTTCAGAGGGTTCAAACTGATGTGTGTTATGTAGCACAATTAAAAAGCTTTAGGAGAAGAACTGTAGAGAAGTAGAGAACTGTGGTCAGACTGATACACAGTCGCTGACACCAGCAGAGTCCTTCATTGGTCTCAGCTGTGGACTTTCAACCTTTCAATCTCATGTTACACGTTTACATTATGAAGCCTTTGAGCAACTGACAATGTTCTCAAAGGTAAGATAGTAAAAGATAAGCCACTTTCCATATACCTAAATCAGGGAGATACTCTTCAGGTAGATACTAGTTCAATGTAAAAGCTAACAGCATATCTTAATAAAAGACAACTTAAACATAACTTAATCCTTGAAAAAATGCAGTCACTCAATCTCATGAATTAAACCTAACTCAAAAATGAATTGTTGAAGTAATAACTAATACATTAAAAATGTTTAAGTGAACATAAATTTGTGCAGTATCTCAAATATTGGTGATGACATAATAAATATATAATTCCAGTTTGTTCCATTGACTCATTTTCTTTAAGACTGTATATCATTACAAAAATGTATGTCTTAGGTTATGTTATCTTAGGATTTTTCCATTTTTAGTTTATATAAGTTTATAAATCATCATGTGCCCAAGTATGCATCCAAATAATTCTTAATGATCTCCAAAGTGTAAAGATTTAATGTCAGTCACATAAAAAACAAATAGACTAGCAGTGGCAGTTACAATTAGATTCGATGATCCACAGAAAATGAACACAATGATCATAACAGATTCATTTTAAATAGTTTTTTGTAAGTCAGCTGTTTTGAAAGAAGAAAACTGAGTAAATTCAACCTAAGTGGTAAAATTTGTACAAGTAACCCAAGTTACCTTAAAAACACTTGTATTACTTGCACCCAAATCAAATATTTTTAATTCTTAATTTGTTTGAGTAAATAAACTTAAATGGTTTAAGGTTTAATCTGTTTCCTTTGAGTTAAACTAACTAATTGGATTTTACAGTGTTTGTTGATTTATAATACAGTTTTAGTTGGCCCAGAGTTAGATCAAAAAAAGAAGAAGAAGAAAAGAAAAAAGATTGACTGTATTGATCAGTATGTTCTAGTTAATCTCGTTAGAATCTGTAGTGAAAAGTGCCATAACCAGACAAATAACAAATTACTCAGGTATTGTGTGTGGCATTTAGAGTATATATCTGCAACTAACTGTAAACAGGCATATTTCATCTCCAAATGATGCACAGGTCACTAGTTAATGATCATCCACTGACACTAACAAAAGGGTATTTGAAGGCAAAGTAATCATCATTTATCTTAGATCATTTAATAACTGGACAGTGAGTGAGAGTACTGTCCGCCCTGCTGTAGAAAAAGCTAGCAGTACACAGCCTGCTCTGGAAAACCCCTTGAACCACTATGCCTTTTAATCCTGTTTCTTAATGGAGATAAATTCCTGCAGTGCTTTTGAGGCTTAAGGGAATCAGTACTGTGCCATTGCCAAACAGCAACAAATCCCTGCGAGAGCAGTTGGATAAGCTATGCACTTTTCAATTTTGTCTGATAGGCAGATCGGTGTAGAATAATATTGAGGACTGAAACACTATGGTAATGCATTCAGTAGGAAAGTATTAATCGTTCTTGAAAGGGTCATAATCAAGATAATACAAAGGTTTTTCATTCATTGTTTTTTTTCTTTATTTTTGTGAAAACACTTGTTTTGGTGTCACCTACTGTGAAGCTACATTCCAAATAATATATTTACGTTTTATTTACCAATTTTTATATGCATGGTATTTGAAAATGCTTTCAGTGACTTTATGCTGACATCTCTCTAGACTGTGTATATCTGCAGTGAAAAGGTCATATCAAAAGTAGCTTTAGGGTTTCAAGTGCATAGCAGGGCCTTATTATGTTTCCATGTGCCTGCGAGAATTCAGCTGTTTATGTTGTTGTTTTATTTCATTTAGAAGCTGGCCTGACCACAAAAGTGACAGCATTGGTTATTTGTTCCTGAATGCCTGAAGCAACTTACTTTTACGTTGCCCTAAAAAGGACCTCTGGAGGCTGTGCGAATAATGACTGTTGTCTCTCAGAAACAAAGGGGAGGTAGAATGCCGTTGTTAAGGCCTATGATGCTTCAAGCAAACAAATGTGTAAAACCCATGTAAAAGGTAAAATGCAAAGGTTCTTGAACTTGGTCCTGCTTCCCTGATCTCTCTCCAAGAAATCTATGTCACTTTCATGTCTTTGTAGTTTTGAGATGCTGAATCATGCAAATGGGCAAAATAGTGCACATTTCAGATCTTTTTAAAGGCATTAATGGGGTTCTACACAGGTAATGTGATGGAAGAACATGTGTAAGGAATTTAAAAAGTCTGAATGAAAGAGTTCAATTTCTATCCTGTATCTCAGTATCCTGAGAGACATTTGTTGCAGATTAGAAAATGATGAGTCATTGAAGCCAGTCATATATGAATAATTTAACTGTTTTTTGTAATTGTTGGAATTGTTTGGAAGGAACTGACAAACAATGTCATCCTGATATCAGACATTGTAGAAGGCAACAAGATTTACAATCACAAATACAATCAGTCTGACATTCTGTAGGGGATATTGTTATGATCATTCTTTGGACTAAAAAACAATTGCAGATTTAAAGGTCCAGTGTGTAGATATGTTAGGCAGCGCATCTATTGGCAGAAACCCTGGCAGATACCGTACATGGACGCTTCATAGGTATCCTCGCCCGTTTTAATTAGTGTGAAGTACATCCCCTGAATACGTAGGGAAACTTTGTTGTGTTTCTGTTACCTTAGAGTGAGCTGTTTTATCTACAGAGCAGGTCCTGTTCGATGGAGTCCGCCATGTTGAACAACCATGTTTTTACAGTAGCCCAGAACGTACAAACACTGGCTTTAGATAGGCACTTTTGGATTATTTGCAAGTTTCAGTGCCATAGTAGTTTCTCCTACACACTTGACAGCCCGTTCTCATTCCCGGGTTGTCAAATACAGAATGATGTTCAGTTAGTTGCAATCTGCAACTTCACCGCTAGATGCCACTAAATCCCAAACACTGTTCCTTTAATTTAGTTTTTGACATTTACCACTTCATTACAGGATGAATGTTCAGTACAGTATTTCTCCAAGGCAACGCTTGTGCAACCATGTACAGTATATTAAGGCCATGTATAACTTCAAGCTATAATGAAACAGCCTGTTATGGTTCTATGCATAGCTTTAAAATGCATATTGACAGATACACCAAATAAAGAACTATATATTTGCCAGAAACTTAAAAGGTTTTTCCGCACTGCAGAGGGAGAAGCCCACAGGAGCGTTTGTGTCAAGTTCACAGAGAAACTTATCTATTATGAGGTCTATTAAAGAAATCACATTTTGTAGCCTTAAACATTATTCCAACATTTTGACTTTCCTTTCATGTTTCCTAATAGACGATGTCTATTCCACAGAGCAGTGTGATGAGATAAGCAGCGCGTGTCAAAGGTCAGCTTATCCCAGAGCACTCGGCTCCTCATTCTGGCCTCCTGCGGATGTTATGGTGAGTAAGTTCAGTGCAGAAAAACTTGGACATTTAGTAACCCCTCTCACCTCCTTCACAGCTAAGTGCAAAAAGCACAACAGGGAGGGTGCCTGAGGTTGAATGGACATACTGCAGCTGAAGACCTTTTTAAAGAGAAATATCATGTTTTCTGACCCAAGGTCTTTTCATTTACTGACTGCTGGGGCTGATTGTGTACTGTCACAAAATCTGACACTTTTCATTTTAAACTTTTTTAATCTAACAATCTGTGTTCAACTATTAACACATTTATGTAATATAAACTTGTATGGACTTAAAGAATGTGAGATTTTCAATTTGACCAAAAAGTTTCTTTGCTAACTTGAAAAACAACAACCTTGTTACTGTGAGCAAAATTCCTAACAAAAGGAAGCTACATATTACTATTAAAAGGACAAGCATTATTTATACTGTGTGGCAAATGCCTGCTTAAGTCTGAGTTAAGTGTGAAGTTTTGTGATCTAATGAGTTGGTGTACCTTTTTTCTGCTGTTTCCAGACACTCTTTGGTCTGAACCAAAGTTTTTAACAAGAATATCTGAGGTTACAAAGTCAAAGCCAAATATAGGTCAGGAATAGCTTTATTAGACACATAATAGCACTGGTGTGTACTGACAAACAAGCAAGGGAATCTCATATCTTCACACTACATAGCCAACACTGAACATGTATGTTTTGAATAATTTTTATGTTTTAAATAATTTTACACACACACACACACACACACGCACACACACTCTTGAAGCACTCAAAG
>NW_023339796.1:22513991-22524753 GCF_004916995.1 Morone saxatilis | reverse complement strand
TTATATGAGACTGGGTTGCATACATGCAGGTTGCATGCCATCATTAGCCAGCACTTCCTTTCAAATCCCACACCGATTGTATGGGCAGTGAGTCATTGCTGCCAGTCCAAGTAAACACAGCTTGAGGTACTGTTCATATGTCTAAAGTTTTGTTTAAGCTCCTGTTGTGTCAGGCTGTGATGCTCTCGGCATTAAAAATCACTTCATTTTGCTTGTTAAAGTGCCCTAATTGCCTCCATGAGTCGTGTGTCATCCACTGCTGCTGCAAGCGGCCCAAATCAGCAGGCCAAACCACAATAACTATCCTCCAATTTTCTACAGAACCCTGGCATTATGCAGTATTTTTGCCTTACGTCTCTCGCTCCACACCTCCCTTCAACTCTCCCACGACCTGCAGGGGAGGTGTGCCTCACTGAAAACCTCTGAGACAGAGCGGCCTTTATGTTGCCTGAGAGACAAAACATGGGGCAAAACAAGTACTGCTTCCTTTGCCCAATTGCTGTAAGCAAACTGTAATAATTGAAGATGACTCAAATGAGCATATCAACATTTTTATCACCTCCTCTCTTCTCTCATCTGGATTTTACCAGCGGGACAATCAGAGGGAACTGTTTATATGGGTTTTACACAGTAAATCAAACTGAGACAAAAGGAGGATTTTGAAAAGTGCAGAGGAACTGTCATCTCCAGTGGAAATTACACCCTTGGTAGAACATAAAGAATAACTAACAAGTTCAATGTCTTTAATAGTGTAGACTCAACAACAGAATAGTGAATATATAGTGTGGGCCATACTCTAGCTGACTCTTTACTTTCAATCACCTCCCATTAATCCTGCTTTGTACTGGCAAAGCTAGATCCATGTCTGTACCTGAACCATTTTACCTTCACAGTTTCCCCGCAGTAACTTTGTCTGGTGTTCCTCTTCTCTTTAACTATATACTAACATCCTATATTAAATGAAAACTATTTCATAAATATAAAACACACATTTCGTTAAACAATTTCCAAAAAGTACATTCATTCATAACCCCAACAGTAACTGATCTTTGGGAGATGCTTTTATCAACCCTCTGAGTCTAAACACACACTCACACATAAATCCAATGACCCGAGGAGAGAAAACATCAGTAGTGACAATCTAATGTGCTCCTATTCCTCTTTAGGGCTGAGGTCTAGCTATATCTCTGCCAGGTATTGACTCCACTCAACACTGCTTAGTATCCCAAAATGTGATCCCAGTCAAGATTGTTTTTTGCTGCCTAAGGGGAACTACGCCAATGCGAAGCGGTGAGAAGAACTACTTTAGCCTTCAGCATACAGTATGATGCTGTCCAGAATTATTATTAAAAATGCACCTGGCTGGTCAGAAAGATATTAGATGTAACAGTTGGTGGTGTATTGTGTTGTTATTATAAAGCACTGTGTATAATGCGTACTTCAGTTTGTGTCCTTTTGGGTGCAATTCAGAGTAGCATCATGATGATGGTGTGTGTAGGCTTGGACGAAAGATAACACAATCTAGTTTGTACCAAGTGGTAGAAAAAAAGCACTTGGTTGATGAGAAAGGCTCACTGTTTTATGTTTTCTATAATTTTTTTTACTGAAGAGCGCCAACAAGTACCTCTTCTTCGTCACAAGAGGACCATTTGTAGTGCTCTGTCTTATGGTTTGTGGTTGTTGGTAGAATTGTGTGACAATATAGGTTGTAATTTGAAGTGAGAAGTAGATAAGCATCCCAGAAATATATTACATTCTTATTTTCAGGGTTTTAATGTTTTACCTTCTGAATTATAAAGTTGTCAAAGTACATCAGCACTGAAAAACAAGAACAACCTGTACTATATTCCAAAATGTATCACAAAGAAACACAAAGTATGTTCTTTCATTGAAGGTAAAGTCCAAATATTTTTCACAAATAATTCAGTTTACAAGTCATGAGGAGTAAATAGAAGTGAGTAGTTGAAAGACATGGGCTATCTATGTTTGACTCGTGGAAATGATAGAATTTAGCTTTTATTGAGCTTGACCAATACAAGGGACTAAAAGTTAGTATATTTTAGCCTTTGTTGTAACAGTTCCATTCTTTCTCCTGCATGTCCTCCAACTCTAAAGTGCAGCATTGTAGCAGTCATTTAAAATCACACTGTCAGCCAGAAATGCAATATTAATGGGAAATTATGGGATTTGACTGGATGTCAATAGTCTGGCAGACAGAGATCCTTTACATGTGGGTCAATTTGTAGAGCAATTAGCTACACCTCGCTTTATTGTATAGTCAAAGGTCGATAAAAATGGCACTGTGTATCTAATAATTATGTTATTGTAATTCAGAAAAGTGCAGGATTGAAAAATCTACTTGTTTGCTACAACTTCTCTAACATTCTTTCACTAACTCTAAATTGACAGCGACCCACATCCAAACACATACATACAAACCCAGTGTGTGAAGGGGAACTCGTTAGCCAGCCACTTCCCAATGCTAACTGCATTGGGAAGTGGAAAAATACAACAGAATTTTCTGTTAAAGGAATAGTTTTGCATTTTGCTTTCTTGACATCACTCGAATGGTAAAGTAAGTATGGTATATTTGAAGCTACTCCCAGCAACTGGTTAGCTTAGCACAAAAACTGGAAACGGGAAAAAACACTAGCCTGGCTCTGTCCAAACGTACCCAAATCTGTAACTTCTTAGAACCTTGTTTTCAGTGTGCGGTTACCAGAAAACAGGTCGAGACTCCAAATTTTAAGCACTGGCAACCTACGAAGAGCACACTCTTATTTATTATAATCTACAATAAAATCCACACACAAATAATGATTATGGTAATTATAAATGTTCTCACCTCCTGGTAGTTTCAACTAACAGCCCATCAGTACTTTTCTGCCTTCTGTAAATCTTAAAGCAAAATCACAACACGTGGACGAACACACACACACTTCCGGCACAGTGGAACCTTCTCTAGGTAGGGTGATATATCCTGTCCAACCAATCAGGGAGAAAAAAAGATTGGAACACAAATCTAGGTTTAAATATATGACAAGGAATCCAGTTACCCTGTAGGGCACGCTGCACTGTCACTACAGACACAGCCTTATTCATCCTGTTGTTTATACCCTGTACATCCCTTACTTTCTTTAATAGTATAGTTCTATAATGCAAGCAACACAAAATACAACACAAACAGCTGCAAACGCACTAAAACAGCATTAATGATCTGCATTTTTTGTGTACCGCAGGTTTACGTATTAAGCCCCACACACACTAGTATAAGCTGTTTGGACGTCGCCCAGCTACTCTCCTCATTCCATCCTGGTGGCAATCTGCGCTGTCAACAACATCCTTGTTTTCCACCATTTTGCAGGGGGAGACAAGTGACAAGACGAAGCTAATTAATCTCACAATCATCCTGTGATTATTACGCTCTCACTTCTGGAGGCGCCGCGCGCTGCCTCTCCCCAGGAGTGCAATATATCAGCGAGACGGAGCGGGTCGGTCAGCATGGACCGTCAGCATCAGTCGACTATCACACAAGGGGAGATATTAAACGCAGACAGGACAGCTACTGACAGCACGGACTCAGACAAGGTGTTAATTGATTAGGGTGGAATCAGAGCACTGGGGCCCAGCCAGTTTACCACCCTGATTAGACGGGTGAGAGGCTCATTTATAAGCTCGACAGTCACAAGATAATTACTAAAACACACAGTAATATATGCAACGGCAGCTGGGAGCAGTGCGGCGTGGTGATGGACAGGACTGGGATGTGTGTATGTGTGTGTGTGTGTGGGTGAAGATCAATGACATAGCTCGCTTGCAATGATGCTAAGAGGTGGTTGCTAGATAAACGGCATAATAATTACATGTCTCATTCAAACAGAATGCCAATCTATTTAGGAACAGCGATAGGAAATCAAAATCAATTAAATCAGCAAATATTAACTATGTCTACCAAATTAAGCTGCGGCCACACAGCAAACCACACCCCTGTTTGGAAAACGCTTCCTTAAACTCACCTGCCTCATCAAATCTGCATCGCCTTTGTGATTGATAATTGTGTACATTTGGGGCTAGATTTACATAAATAAAAGTGCAGGGCAAATTTACGCTGCCTCTTTCATTCAATTTGTGCTCGCAATCTGTGTGTAATTACTGTCTGATTTACTAAGGCAGCAGCAGCATCTGGGCCTGACTTCTAGGTTGATTCAGCAAATGAAGGAGAGCTCAGAAGAATGCGGTGGAGGCCTGGGATAAGGTCACGGAACTTAAAGAAATGGAGAGATGCTGCAGAGAAATACTCACTCAGGAAGTAATACGATTTCAAAACACTGGCTGAGGCCACAGTTCGACCCCACCTGTGAAATACTGTCTACTGCTCGGTAAATTGCAATATAGCCCAAACTTGTAGGCCGATTTATATTATTAATGGAATAGGAGTCAATAACCAGAAAATAAAAATGAGGGGCAAAAACAGAAAATGAAAAAGCAATGGAATGAAAAGAAACAAGAAAACAGTTTTTTTCGTTTTTTTTTTGGAAACAAGCAGAGCTACAGACGGACAGAGCAGCAAGTCCAGCGGAGAGTGG
The DNA here is from genome assembly GCF_004916995.1 of Morone saxatilis. Lineage (NCBI taxonomy): Eukaryota > Metazoa > Chordata > Actinopteri > Moronidae > Morone > Morone saxatilis. The sequence goes on along the minus strand of NW_023339796.1, from coordinate 22,520,167 downwards.
AGCGGGTGATAGAGATGGGATGGCTTTGATTGATGTCTCACTAGAACACACAGGTAAAGGCAGCCAAATGCAACTGATGTCTTATCAAAAGAATTCAATTACCAGCCTGTTTTTTGCAGTTCGTAAACAAGTATAATGAGCCGTTGAGCAAAAAACAACCACTCCCTATCCCCTCCGTTTGGTGTTATTACAGCTCACTTTATAATAATACGTTTCGATTTCTGGTTGACTGATTAATTGAATGTCCCTGGACACTGTATTTTTGTGTTGCACTGTGAGCAGAGTAAAGATTAATTCTTCCCAGCCACAGCCTAGCTTTTAAAGCAACACTATGTAACTTTTTTTGTTCCTTAAAATAACTAAATCATTTTGATGCGACGCTGACTTGTAATGGGTCTGCCTCTGTCACTCCTCACTCTGCTTCCTGTACGCCTGTTCTTATATTATGTAACTTTGGTTGCGGGTCACCACAAGTGCGGAAAGCTACCAAATAAAGTCACACACCACCAAACCAAACCCTTCGGGTTTTTTGAAGCTGTAGCTGCTGTTAGCTAGTTAGCTTAGCCATACTGCCAACAACTGTGGACCACCAAGAGGAGGTGGTTTTCAGGCCAGGAGCGGAGTCAGGGAATGTAGACAGAGAGCAACACCGGAATGGTCACCAGAAACAGAGCCGGGTGAGCATGCAACGTAACTGGTCTTAGCAGAGACAGAGCTATGCAGAGGCCAAGAGACAGAAGATGACATTGACGGTGGAAACTAAGCAGAGAAAGAGAGAGTGACCAAGCAAGAAGCTGCCAAAGAAGCAGAATAACTGGCTTTTAGGCGAGAGCTTCCTGAAATAAAAGGCTGCAGACAGATGGCAAGCTGGACTTCATGCTGTTGGACTAGTCAGTAATATTAGCTCTGCTTGCAACGTCTTGTTTGTAAGCAAAGTTGCGACTTGCAAGTTTTTGATCAAAAGTAATGTAATCATGACATGTGCACTGCTGTCCATATGTACGACAGCGGTGTATAAACGACTTACACTGTGAACCTACAGGGGCCAAATTGCAAGAAAACTACCAAATCTTACATAACGTTGCTTTAAATACAGGTGCATTTTCCACCTGGTCATCATGGCCACAGAATTTTCTTGCAAAACTGATCTAGACTTATCTTTGTCATTATGTCATCCTTTAATACCTCTACAAACCTGTAATGTATATACTGTAGGATGAGGTGTACTTCATTTCTGTATTACCAAGTGCACTTCAGATACCAGGCCAACTGGCAGACTTGTGAGCCTGTTTAATATCAACATGCACAAACTACATGGTTCCTCCATTTTGTGTTAATTAATTAAGAACATTTGCCTCATTCTGATACAGCAACAGGGGCATGCAATAGATCAGAGAGACAACGCATGTTATGAACACCTGCTGCTGGAGCACAAGGCATTGCCTGTTGTGCTTATACACTGTGAATAAAGTTCAATTTGGACAGACTGTTACAGACTGAATATTTATATATTTTCTGTTTGCAACAAAACTTGACAGAAAAATTGACAGTCAAATAAACAGTCTTGCACACAATTTAATGGAAGAAACCGTTAATCTATTCTGGAAAGTGTTTCCAGGTCTCTTCGTGGTGCTCTCATCATCACTTTTCCCATCTTGTCTTACAGATTGTCCGACTCCTTCTCGATGAAGCTCTACTGAAGTGTGAAATCATGGATTTATTCTCGAGATGAATTTCTGTTTCATTTGTAGTTACAGTGGAGCTGAGTGAACATTCACAAATTATAGGAAAACAGAAAAATTAAGGGATAAGTACTGTACGTAAGTACAGACATTCACTTTGTTCTTTTTTGCAAAGGTTCTTAGAAAAATATCACAGTATTCTTCAACATGCTCAAGGGATGGAAATATAACAGGACAATAAATAATTAATAGAATACAAAAGGAGAGTCTCATGACACCTCAAAGTGTTGGCAAGAAATCTTTTCACTGTTTCTTTTTGGATCCAAGTGAGACTAATTTCAGGGAGAAGAAATTGGATTTTTTTCTCTGACGCTTTTGGCAAGGATTTGCAACAAACTGCAACATGAAGAAGCTGCCCTCTAGATGCTGGTGAATACAAGCTGTTGTTTAAAAGCATCCAGTAATTATGTGTAAAGGAACAATATCATTACACAATATCTGGACTATTCTTGTGCTTTCCCACATGAGGGAAGAGTGGGGTGAATGTGTTAACTAAGTAAAACATAATCAAACGCCTATGAGACTTCAAAGCCCGGCTCAAAATCTCCACTCTGTCATCTCGTGGTACAAGATGGAAATTGGATGGATATATTGGTCTCTGACATTCCCGTGCAATGTTGTTGCAACTCAGTGGGTTCAGACAGTGGACATTAATATTCACAGGGTTCAATTCCTATCTACTTACAAGTCAGACTAACAGATATTTGTGTAGACCATCACAGCTAAACCACAGTGGCCTGACTAACATTGTGACAGTGGCCGGCGCTTACGGGCAGCAGTAATACATTTATTGGAGTCTAATTGCTTGGCCTGATGATTTAATCTTCCTTAGCAACAGGTTTGTGATATTTACAAGACCACAGGAAACAAACAAGGCAATTTTCTGAGCATTTTGTTTTTTGGATGAATGGCACAACCAAGCCTTCAAAAAGCTCAGAAGTCTTAATGCATTAGCTAATGGCTGATATTAAAGAAGCTTCTTTGTACCGTAGCTGGTTAAGCTCCCACAACTCATCAACTAAATGACAAAAATATGAGTATTCAAATCTGTAAAGAAGAGAAAATCTCGAGGGGACTGAATGTCATGGTTGACAGTTACAGGATGAAGCTCTTTAGACTAGACACACTAGCGGGGGGGCTAAAGGGATGGCAACGTCTGTTGGTCTGCCAAGTTGGTCTAGACTGAAATACATTCCAGCAACTGTTAAACAGACACATTCATGGTCAACAGAGAATGAATGCAAATGAGTTTGGTGATCACCTCAATCAAGCACCACAATCAAAACAAAATTACAACTAGTTGCATGATTTTTGCATGATTCAAATTAAGTTTTAGTAATTAAGCATTAGTGAAAATACATATCTAGAAGGGCACTGTAAGGTCCCATACTGCCTTAAAAATGTGAGTTAAACTTACATTGAATAAGTGATCGTGTGTTTTGAAAAAGTAAAACCAACTGAGTTATTTTAACTGAGAAAACAAGTTTTTAACTTAAATCAACAACTGTCCAGTCACAATGACAATCCTTACAAACAGATTTACTTTTCTTTTAGAATGTGTCATTCTGAAGAACTACTTCTTGACATGAGGAACTGCAGCTGTCAAAGCCAGTTTGTATTAGACAACATGCAAGGCTGCCTCTAGTAATTTTGTTAATAAGATGTGTACTGGGGTTGGGACTGAATTCCATAAGCTTCATATTGGTTAGCATTATTTTTATTATTAGAAAAACAAACAACCATGACTTTTTATTGTGTTAAATACACACAGTAAATACAAAAAAGAGTATTAAAAGTATGGTTAAAACACTCATGACACAAAGTACTCATCTTCAGCCTCTAGTCTCAGACTTACTGATTAAAGTCAGATGATGAACGAGCAAACAAGTAATTAATAAATGTGCACTTCAGTATATGTTTTGCATCCTTGTCCACTACATAAAATATGTGTACTTCTCTGTGCTAATCTTTATCATACCACCTACATATGTAATTGCTTGGCAATACATGCATACACTCTAATCTATAAATGAAACATTTTCCCATTAAAAACATCTCACAAGCTGTTTCCCTCTCCTTGAGGTGCATTAAAAGAGATAAGATGAAGCGCACTGGATTGCATAAATACCATCTTCCCAGCCCACCTGAAAGGCTCTACTCAAGTGCATCAAAGTACTTGAAAAGAAATTAAATTGTTAGGGGGGGTGGTGCCTGACAGCTTATCAATAGAAGGGGGGGATTAAGGAGAAGCAAAACACTAGCAGACGGCCGTAAGATTCTGCAAATAAGAAGAACGGCATTGCTGGAGTCCCCAACAGATGGAGAAGAAAACAAACCTGGCTGCTACATTTCCTGGTTGCTAAGCACCACCTGGAGGTAATGAATGTGTTGTCGGGCTAAGAGGCATATGAGACAAGAGGCGAAGTCAAACTGTCTACTCAGACACATTATAGAGTGCAGGTCTGTTGCTTGTCCTTGATATGGGTCATCTTGGCCCACAGATATGCTCATGAATATTTATACAGGTGGACGGACTTAAACATTGATGGCCACAACAGGATGATAATACAACATTAGAATATGCACCAATAGTGAAGACGCTATATGAGTGCGCATCAGATCAAATATTCCTATGGCTTGGATGTGCGGTAAAGGCATTCAGTGCCACGTTCTCATATTATATCAATCATAAAAGTATGTGTGCAGACTGTATAGTATACGCTAAAGTATTCTGAATTTGATTAATGTAGAAATCTAAGGGAAAGGTCATGTCCTGCTACTGAAATGTATGGCAGCTTCCAGCCAGAGCTTCACCAAAGTGCAATGACTCACCACACATCCGGTGGAGTCCAGCTTTCGGTCTGATATGCAGCGGAAGTTGCGGCTGCAGCCTCCGTTGTCTTTGGTGCAGTCTCTGACGGGCCCAAACGAGTCCAGGAGAACCTCCAAAGAGTCAAACGATGAACTGATCATCAACTCCTCTCTGTTAATTGCAAATGAGGAAGAAAGAGCATCCTTGTTTAGTGTTTTGTGTATGTGTTTCATGCTGAGGACTGATTTGAGTCTGAAACCAGCATTTATGACAGCAAAATTCAATTTAGGTCAATGAACATAATGTCAGCGTATTCGCTTGCAGAGGCACAAATAATCTGAGCAGATTTTTGATGAGGACTTCAATTTTGGTGAATTCAGAAATACAAATTTCTATTGTTGAACAATAACAAGTTGTCTTGACGCTGCTAACTTTTGACAGAATGGAGGCATATTGGATTTCATATTAGCAGTGCTGGACTAGCCACTTTTACATATCCCTGCTCTGCCTGGGTATAACCTGCACAGCACAGATACACCATGGTTTGGAATCATAAAACAAGAATTGAATGTACAAATATGTCTTTTGTTAAAGTGTTTATTGATAGTAAGTCCCATTTGCTTGCTTAGCTAGCATTAGCTTATTCTCGGGGTTAGGGGTAGTTCACTAGTAGTTTGCTAATAACTCCTGCAAGTAATGTGATTTTCTCGTCTAACCGGGTAACTTGTACCACTATTTATTTTTTTTCAGTTCTCTTTTGACGAATTAGTCCTTTAGTGCTGAAAAAAGAAAGAAAAATAAATAAACACAACAAGCATGTTCTTTGGGGGGAAAAAGATGTGGCAAATGTCAAGAGGAGAGTCACAGAGGGCACACTATATGCTTATTGGTTTTGTACGGTCTTGGGGACTGGGTTTGTTGTGTTGTCTTACAGTATGTTATGCAACTCTGACCAAGTACAAATCCTTTGATGGGACATTAAACCTGTACAAACGTTACAATTTAAATATGCAGAGTTATAATACGTTTTATGGAAGAGTTGTAATTAGCATATATGGCTGCAACGGATTTTTGTGATGTAATACCTTGACACCGCTTCAATAATTAATATAGACAGTGGTAGGCCTGCACAATTAATCAAATATTAATTGCGATCACGATTCTGGCTTCCCACATTTAAATGAACGTGATCGTCTATGATACTGACGTTTAAAATGCAGGCTTGGCTCATAGAAAACTCTTATCGCATAACGCATATCAAATTAAGGGTGATCGAGATGTTATGGTTTCACTTTCAGTGAGCTGTCATGTCACTGCACACATACCCTGCAGCTGTGGCCTGGATATTTTTATTCCTTGACAAAATACTCTATTACTGCTAGCAAAAATCGGACATTTCTTACTGCTGCAGCTTCACACAAAAAAGTATTTAACTGGCGAAACACAAGTTGACTTTTATTTTGCTAGTAAGTAAGCTAGTCAACAGAAGTGCAAAGTGTTTGTCAGTTAGACTGAAACTGGCCGCTATCATTCAAGAAAACCGCATATACCCACACACAACGTGCATGCCCAACTATGGAGACCTGTACCCCAACCTACCACCCCTTTTTTAGCTTTTATTT
>NW_023339796.1:22508341-22513975 GCF_004916995.1 Morone saxatilis | reverse complement strand
TTGTATGTATCTATGTTCTCATGTCCCTGTTTTTCTGTTGTTTTGTAAATTATTTGGTTTTGTAAATAATGTTCTCCATTTGTGTAAAAGAATTAAATACATGTAACGGTCATTGCCAGTGGATCAGTTTAAGATATGTCAGGGAGGAATGGAACCAGAGGGAGCAGCTGCAGTGAGCTGTTAGATGAAGAGCTGCAGGCGACAGGTTGCACACCTTGAACCTCTAGGTAACCAAAGTTACTTTCACTGTCGCTGTTCACAGACTCGTATTGTGTGCTGCATAAAAACAAATCCCTGCCGCTCACAGAATGACAGAAAAAGGTCAATTATAGCCTGACTACTTTATTAAAATGACAATAGATTAATATTGAGACCTTCAATATTAACCAGGTGTAACCAGTGCACTGTAATCTTGAAATAATCGTGATGTCAAAATTTATAGAAAATAATATGATTTTGGCTTTAATTGTGTAGCCCTAGACAGTGGTAGGAGGGATTTGAAGTTCTTTAACTAAAAATAATTGGATTTTTCTTCTTTTTTGGGGGTCTGTTTGTGTGTAGTTATATTATCCATAAATCACTGGTCGCCCACCTATGCACAACGTCAGCAAAATGAAGAATTATTTATTTATTTTTTAACAGTAAAGGCCCGCAGGTCGGATTTGAACCCTGGGCCGCTGTAGCAAGAGCCCAGCCTTGGTACGTGGGGCGCCAGCTCTAACAGGTGAGCTATCTGGGCAACCCCCCCAAAAAAAGAGTAATTATTTATTATTTAATTACTGTGCAACACCTGTGTGTCATGGAACGTATTGCTTTTCATTTCATTCTGCATCAGCTGTTTTTTCATGCAGGGAAAATGATCTGTTGCTCATACCAGCAACATTACACCTTTAATTATAGTTTCCTTGTCTGTATAGAGTATCTTACATGAGAAATAAAACTCTCAGAATCCATTCATTTGTTGTCAAGACAAAGCTGCTGCCTGTGTGGACACCATAGGTAGCAGTCATAAATATTACCTTCAAACAAGCTAATAATTCTGAATGAAATTCAGCATTCAATTAGTGATGCCTTGCTGTCAGCAATATGCAATTTGCTTTCATTAGAACTGATTAAGATATCTTCACATTTCTGTAGATCATGTTTTAATGTGTCAGGCGGTGGCGGTTGGTGGGGTGAGAAAATGTTAAAGTGGTGTTTTGTTCTGCAACACCCTGCTCTCTATTTAACTTAATGAAGAGATACCTATTTTCATGAATTACAAATACCTGTATGTTTAATTCATTCTGTGTTATCATCATGAGAAAAGCTATGACTTTTCCCAACACAATTGCTATGCAAAGTAGCAGACGTGTGAGATAAAACGAACCATAAAATCACTGCTCCAACCTCGCTCTGAGCAGTCACTTTGTGTTTCTGTGATTTGATTTTTCTTTCTTTCTTCCCCGTAAACCTTTGTGCAAGGTCAACAAGCAGATCATCCAACAGAAGGACAACAGTGTTTGAGATGGGTGGAGATGAAGAGCAAAGCAGAGAGCACCTCATGGTTTTCTCACAGAATCTAAAACACAAAGTTATTTCTGCAGAGGAAGAGTGGTGCTGATGATAAACAAGAACTTGTTTAGTAATAGCATTGCCATGAACCTTGCCTCTGTAAAGAAAATGATGACCTCTCTCGCACTCACAAAGAATATTTTTTGGCCAATTCTCTGTACTCCCCAGCTTTCCCTGTGAGAAAAGACAGTGAGTTTCCTTCCCTTTCACAGTCAACTTGATGTTATCTTGCAAACCAATTTTTCTATTATAATTGCCCATTGCTTTGTTGTCATTTATTCAGAGGGGACCTATTGAACAGAGCCCCAGAACATGATGAAACTCGCAGCAAGTGTGAATGCTAAATTATTCGGGAACTGTAATTACAGTCAAGACACATCCAACGATTGTGTGCAACGCAATTTACCTTTAAATATCACACAAGACAAAAAAAAAGAAAAAGGTTTAAGCCATGTAAGGTGACTCTTTGAAGCTACTACAGTATTCATTACATCCCAAAATATGGAAGTGCTGGAAAGACTGGTGATCATACTGCCCATTTTGCTCTTCTTAGAGCAAATCTGTTTGTAATGATTGTCAGTGTGACCGCACAGTTGTTGATTCAATTTAAAATCTTAAGTTTATCAATATTGTTTTCTCAAGTTAAAATAACTTTTTCAAAACACACAAGGCGACTTATTCAACTTGAGTTCAAAAATATCTTATCAGCCGATCAAAATTGAAAATTGGTCTGAGGCTGGCGCATGAGAGCATTCTTCCAGGCGTGTGTATTTCTTGTGTATGAGTGTGAATGTTTTCCTAATGAATGGTGCCCCTGACGAAATGGTCAATGACTTACCAATAATATTTGAGAGAGTCATCAGCAGAGAGAAGACAGGACAATTTAAATACATTTTCTTTGGTGTACACTCATTTAAAGATCGTGAGAATGTTTTTTTCTTAACCTTACAACGAATGATGAGCATACCATTTTCTTTGCCAAAGTTTGGATTGTGTTTTAATCATTTCACTTGAGAAATTTCTGTATTTGTATTTTTCTATGTGATGTCCTATTGTGATGTCACCCATTAGTTTGTGGAGTCGTAGAGTTTGGCATTATAGTCGTCACCATGACCAGTAGAGGTGATGTACTGTGAGTTGAGCTGCTCTCATTGGCTGCGCAGTTTCGACTCATATCTGATCAGCAGTGCCTAGTTTGACAGTTTGATCTGAGTTTGGTGCGTTGAGCTGGACGGACTCATTGAGAGTGACCTGTCAGTCACAAGGTAGCCCCGCCCAAAAGCATACGCGGCATTATCTTCTATTTACTCTAAATGGGACCATCATTTACTAAACACAATGTATAGATAATGACTGAAACTAGAGATTAGGACCATAAACTCATTAGGAAACTGTTTACTGAGCTCATAAATCAAGTGACAAGTCGGCTTATTTGTCCATGAGACTGCATGCTATTGTTTTTTATTGCAGCCCACAAAGCTGCCCCCTGCTGGACAGCTTCACTTCACAGACCCCAGAAATTATATCAGTCCTGATGACGCAAATTAGCTGAGTTTTTGAGCATTAAACTCTTAATAAATAACAGCTAGATTTTTTTTTACTTTGATGTTGCCTATTTAGTTATAAATATTTATTGATATAGAGAAATTGCTAAGATTTTAAAGTTTCCAGGGGTTTAATTTAGGAGATTCTCATTATAAATTAATAATTGGCTGTGGCATTGCATCCACACATGTACTCATATTATTATCTGAACTGATTCTACAATCAGTATCAGTACACAATCGCCTAAATTAAACCATCAGGATGAGCTACCTCATTTAACCTTTTTTTTTAAAAAGTATGCCCTAAGTGACAAACTACGTAAACATGAATGCAAAATGATGAATTGCAGCTAATTACACTGCCTTAAAAGACATTATATCCCTCTGCAAATTGGAAAAGTACTTCCAGCAAGAGAAAGGTTCTTCATTATATTACAAACACATTTGATTTAAAATAAGCTATATATACAGTAGGACATGCTTAAATTGAATGGGCTATAAGTACCTGCAAAATATGCAACATTTTGTCCGAGACAGCTGTTTACAGCTGAAAGAGGCAATACATGTAAGCCTCAATTATGGGCACCATTAACATGGATATCTCAACAATGGGGAGGGTGAGAAGTAAATGTACGTCAAAACAAGCAGCATAAAGAACCATTCATTCAACACATTTACCATCAAAAAGTACCCCCAAGGTTTAAATGCCAAGTTATACCCTGCAATTTACTTGCTTCAGTTAGTTATTCAGTTCAGAGCAAAGTGGCAATTACCATCAACAATGAACAGAAAAATAAAAAGGTTTTAATGTAAAGGTATTTCTAAAGATAACTGCTTTGATGCTTTGATACTCAGATTACAGGAGATGTAAAATAGCTCAGTTAATGCAGAGGAGAAATGGAATATAGAGTTTTAATTAGTTCACTTTGTCCCACAACTTGCATTTAAATAATTATTTAATGTAAAACCATCAAAAAATGTAAGAAAAACGCAAATAACAGTCAAGTTTTTAACTACCAAGATTGTCTTCTGAATGCAAGCTCAAGGTGATGCTATAAAAGCATTAATAAATACATTAAAAAACAAAAACCGAGGCTGATTCTTCAGAACTGCCATGAAGGCACCTAATCACGGGGAGGAAGATCAGGGCTCATCGCTATTTATCCATTTGGCAGGGAGCGAGACAGAGTGACAAGTGATCATCAAATGTGGGGGAACGCAGCCCAAAAGCAGAGTAAATCAGCAGCTTCAAGAAGGTGTCAGCAGTGTTTCCTTGTGGCCCCTGGGGAAAGCTGAAGTGTTCATCAGATCATAGATCAGAGGGAAATGAGTTATTTACACAGCGTCTTGAAGAAAGCTGCCAAATGAAAATAAAATGTTGAAAAAGAAGGGGGAATTTGAATGTGTAAACACAGAGCAGGGGGGTTGGAAAACTGCACGCTCAAAATGGAACGTATTGAACTACATTATGTAACAAAGAGAACTACAGTCTCGGTAATGGAAGAAACCAAACATGGTTCAACTATTCTAAACAAGACTGTAATCTTTCTAAGAGCAGTATTTGTCAGATATTTAAATTACGAGGTAGAACATAAAGAACATACCCACACTTTCTTCTTCAGTATTTCCATGACTGCATGAACTTGACATCAAAGTTATTTCCATACAGACAGGGATACAATTTAGAAATAAAAATCATTTCAACTACATTAAATTACATTTTAAGCATCTCCATTTATTTCCAGATTAGCCTGTAAATGTTGGTTTGTGTGGAATATTTTATTTTTACAATTATTGAGACAGTGATTGTAGAGATTCCAGCTGTTGACACAATTTATACACTCGGATAATGAACCCTGTTTACTCCTACAGACCTTTTTCACAGCAGAAATTCTAACTTGTACCAGAAAAAGACCAGGTGCACCTAATAACATCAATAATGGCTATGTTCCATTTAGCTGTGCTAGTGAGGCAGCTTTTATAGCATGTGATCCCTGGCACCCCTAAAAAGAATGCAGCCACTGTTATGTTATTAGTTACACCTCTGTTTGACAAGTTTAAATGTCCAACAGGAAAAAAGTCAGCGTCATCTTGCTTTCTGCATTGTGGTCGTCACAAAAACATCGTTGCTGTTTACTGGTTTTTAAACATATAGTAGATAATGTCCTTAAATTACTACTCCCAACTCCAGAACAAGAGATTCCATTATACAAACATACAATAAAACATGGTCTGGGTGAATATTCAATTCTAATTGGCTACTGGGTGTCAACACTGAGTGTAGTCCTTCAGTGGTTCATCCTCTGAACACCACAAGCCCCCACACTGCCCTTCTGAACTCACAGGTACTTTGTATAAGCAATGCTTCCACATCCCGCCCGCTAATCAGCTCGCTACTTCAGGCTGCAGCGGTCGCCAGTACACATGCCCTATCGTTCGTGAAAATCTTATTGTTAAACATATTGTCAAATTCTATGCAGTGTTAATGACTTTGAATCTAGCTAGCATAACGTTAGCGCTCTGTCTCATAGCTGAG
>NW_023339796.1:22491718-22508241 GCF_004916995.1 Morone saxatilis | reverse complement strand
TTAGCGCTCTGTCTCATAGCTGAGCCAAAGTGTTCTATGAGCGGAGGGAACTAGAAACATCTCCCGTCTATGGTTCATCCTATTTATTGGAGTAGTGAACAACATTTCCATTGCATTAGAACCTTATGGGATGGTAATAATTCTTCCAGGCAATAGAAAGGAACTTAGGTGTTACTATGGAAAACTTTAGATTTTGATTGCAAAACGCAGGAAAATATAAAATAATTATATATATATCTTTTTTTTTTTTTGGCAAGTGACCATGGTATAAACGGGTAATTCCCTTCAAGGTTTCCATAATTACAAATAAATGGACGATGTCAGAGGCCAGAACTGTCCAATGTGCAGCCAGGCATTATCCCTATCTTAACGTATCTGGCAAGTTGCAGCATGTTGATACCGAACATATCAGTTCATTGACAGCATATTTAATTTTCCACTTGCCATACAATAGCTACCTGTAGTGACTACAGCATTATTAAACTTCTTCATGATTATAAATCAAAATTAAGTCTGTGAGCAAACCTGATGAAGCTACAGGCGAAACATGTTGTTCGCTCCCAATAAATCACTGTAAAGTTATTCCAGTGTGCCGTGGTTAATTTTAACTGCACAGTCCTGCAACCTACCAGCACCTGACTGTTATTGGCTGTGCATCGGGAATTTCCTTTACTACTTCTTCATGGTTATGTTTGGACATTCACAGCACTTGACAGCACTTCCCTCACTTCGTGCTCTTGGTTTAATATAGAGAATATTCCCAGTGAGTTCAATCATGAAACACAACACGATTATCAACATTTAACTGAAACCACAATCCTTTCTGACCTTAGGCAAAGTGCTTTTGCTACTTAAATCTAACCACACATGGGATGGAAACATTGGTGCACTTCATTCGCTCAAAAGAACCTTGCCTCTGAACATAATCCAGGCAGCAGTTTGTCAGCACAACATAATTGGAAAACTTTAATTTCTAAGAAGACAGTGTTGCTCATCTATACACACACATCCATACAGCCATAACCGAATGCTATTGCAGCAAATCAGAACAGTCTACAGTCAGCACAGAGCATCCTGGATTAATGTCCTTTATCCTCCTACAATTTACATCAAGTTATTTTGCATATCGATCTGGCAGTTGCCTTACTTGTTTTACATGAACAATAAATCATTTTCATCTATTATATTTGTCCACCGATCCTTGCAGTGTGTATTTTTTTTCCAGTTGTAATAGTCATCACTTCTTATCCATCCACATTTTAAAGGCTTCCAGTTCGTTTGTATCAACCATTTAGCCAAAAGCATGCAAACACTTCAGCTCATTGAGGATCGCATTGTGAAAAAAAGGTCAACCTTAATTGCAGGCCTGTGATGGAAAAGCAACCTCTGGTCTCCTGAAAGTTGGATTTGCTACACGCCCATCAAACTCCCTGACCTCCCTGACCTCCACATCTGCTTTTCCTCCCACACTGAATACATATACTGTTTGTGAAAATGTTCAGCTATGTCCTCTTTTACGCAAAGTGTAAAGGTCTTTTGACTAATGACTGTTGAAGCGCAGGAAGCGACTCAGTATCTATTCACTGATACAGATTCTTTCTTTAAAAGATTAATTCTGTAACGCCAATGATTTAAATACTGTGGAGACGTTTTATATTAACATGTTACCTATGGGTTCTGTCAGACACAGACTATAAATTTGTCCACTCCTGTTTTTTAGAACTCATTTTTAACCAGCTGTGACCCAGACAGCAACTTTATTTGAATCCAACATGTCCTCAAACGACGGAACTGGCTGACTCCCATTGACTCCCAAAATTACATAATCAGTTCTTCCCACCATTGGGGTTGGCACCCCCACCAAGTTGCCAAAGCTTCATGAGGGGTCACAAGGCCTTTTTGATTTTAAGGCTTGCTAGAAAACTTAGAAAACCCCCCAAAAACACACAGTAGGCCTATAGCTCAGCATTTTGTGTGATTTCTGTGAAGAAAAGTAAATGTAAATTGTCAAATAGCCGAGCCGAACAATGGCCGAGCATCAAGGACAAGAAAACACTGAATTTGTATAAAAGAAGCCTATTAAGTCTGTATGATTGTTAAAAATACATCATACAGACAGAGAATTGTATAAAAGGTTCCTTAAACAGAAAATAATCTGCTCAAAATTAATCAAAATCAAAAACTCCTTGCAGTTACTGCGTTCACTATTCATTATACAGTTTTTAATACAATATAAAATATCCATAAAATATGTCACTTCAGGAGTCGTCAGTTTACTAAATGACAGAAAAGTGATCTGTTAAGGAAAAAGGTTGTGAACCACTGACAAATATGACCATATGAGTACCAGCGACAGGCAGCGTCTTGGGTCCTGCATCACGTGACATTAAACACGTAGCTAACGTTGTGAGACTGTCGCAGTTTGGTTAGGTTGAGGCAACAGAACTACTTGATTAGGTTTAGGAAAAGATCATGGTTTGGGTAAAATCAGTATGTTACGTTACATAAGTCACGTTTGTAACATTATCTAACTTATAACTTTAAATAAATTAAATAATTAAATAATTCATGTTATGACCCCTCCCCCCTCTGGTTGGTCTGGGTCTTTTTCCCTTCTTCACAGGAGACAGAGTGGCAGAGGGTGTGGCCATTAGATGGGCTACACCTGGTGTGTCCTGATTGCTGGTCTTTATAAATAGCTGGTTTGTGATCATTCTCTCTCTCTCTCTCTCTCTCTCTCTCTCCTTCCAGTCAGCAGTTTCTTGGTTTGTTGCTGCCTTTGGTTTTTGATAGTCTTTGGTATTTGAATATATGCATTACCTTTTTCCACACACACTTCACCCATGTACGCACGCACGCACTCACTCACTCACTCACTCACTCACGACCACACTGACGTACATATTATAATTTGTGATCGTGAATATTGTTTAATTAAACTTCTTTTTGTTTAAAACCTTTGAATTCTCTGTGGTCTCCTTCCTTTGTCATAATCCTAGAGCAGGTTCATGAAACACAAGCACACTTATATTTTCCTTCGGTGATGCAGCCTTGTCTAGTTTATGTTTTGACAACATATGCACTGAAACTATTTGTAAGACACAAGACGATTAATCTCTTTCTACGACTCTGTTGAGCATAGTCAGAAATGTCAAATGGCTCTATTTAAAAAACATTTATTTCTGAAAATTAATTAATTTCTGTAAAGACAAATTGATTAAATTAAATTCTTCCCTTTCCTTGATGGTATTCAAGCTCTTCCGGCAAAGTCTCATCTTTCAGCAAAGCTTCTGGATTCATGTTTTTTCACTTTTACTTCATGGTCATCAAATCAGCTCCAGTTTATAGAACTTATACTTGTGAATTGTCCCTTAAGAAGTCTGCTTTGAGAAACCTTACACACTCCTTTTGATAATCAGCTTGAAAACAAAAACTACTGGAGCCACTGACAATCACATTAAATCCTGTTCTTCTAATCAGTTTTATTTTTAGAACACTCTTGTCGCGGGACTACTTCATATCTCGTCATCCGAGGGCTTGAAATTACCCACTGACAGGGGGAAAGGAAAAAAAAACTCCTTAAATACTTGCTAATGAGAAAAAATGATGTGGATATTCATTTGAGCGAGACTAATTTTACCTGACATCATTTTCACAGGGCAAATAACCATCGGCAAATTAGGACAGGATCTGACACGGTTGTGCACACTAACTTGTTGACAGGGCATGCTCCAGCATACACTAAAAGACAATTCCCACTACTAATTACATTAACCTACCTCTTCTCCCAAAGTAATCCTGTTCACACAGACTTTATGCTACGACATAATGCTGTCAAAGCATTAACTCTCTTGGTGAATAATAATGCTGCTGATCACTGAAGAAAGTAGGTTCAACAACAGAGTGCATAGGTCTGTCCTTCCTACGTTTATAAGTATAAGTATGAGACACCTAGTAAGAGCTGGGACAGAGAGAGGATCTTCATGCATAAGGTTTACTGGAATCATCATTCATTTTTATATCTAAATATGTCTGCACTGCTGGGTTTAGGCTTTCATATAAATGTTGCAGATTTACTTACTTTAAACTTTTTTTCACAAAATTAATAATTAATTGTTATTAACTGTTGACTAAGTGGTCGGGGACATTTGAAATGAATATACCAAAAAATATGTAAATTAGGTCTTTGCATCAGTAGATGTTGTCTTCCAGTATCTCTCAGAGATCTGTCAAAATGATTCATTTTGGCAGCTAATTTATACAGTGTCTACAACATGATGAAGAATGACTCAACTTTGTCAATTTTTTAAAGGATAATTACCATCACAATGAAGGCACAATGGTTATGGACGACAACAAAAACGGTTTGATCCCATGGGAATTATCCCAAATATGGAGTTTAGTTGCTTAAAGGGCCAGTGTGTAGGATTTAGTGCCATCTCGCTTAAATACAGCGAAGTGTGTTAAAGTAACTACGGTTGCTACGAAACTTGTGAAAAACACGAAAGGTACTATCTAGAGCCAGTGTTTGGTTTGTCCTCTCTGGCCTACTGTAGAAAAACGGTGGTTCAACATGGTGCAAGTAAGAAAAACACAACAATTTTTATCTTCATGTGATTAATGATGATGATGATCTGCCAATAAATCAGTGAGGCGATTGGTTATTTAGTTATTCTTTATGTCTGCCACTGGGTCAGATTCAGTCGGATTAACACTGGTGGAAACACTACCGCGTTTTGTCCACAGGGGCCGCCAGAATCAACACTAAATGAAAGTATGTTTTAGGGGCTTTAAGTATCAATAACTTGGTAGTTAAACTTGCCTTCTGTTTGTGTGTTGTTGCTGCCACCAGACAACCAGTTTGGATTTAAAAAGACACTTTTTTTCTGTCATTGTCAAAAAACTAATGACAATGAAATAAAATGACAAATGAAACACAATTTCATTAAAATAACATGATGATTTATGTTAAACTTGGCCCATGCTGCCTCCAATTTTACATAGAAAACACACAGTAAACCCAAGACCAAGATACACTGTTTGCATGACTGTTACTGATGAGCATTGCATATTTAGCTCTTCTTAGCTCTCGAAAATGTGTAATTTAGTGTCTGAAAAACTCTTGCTAACCAGGACCTTGACAGCCTTGCTAGCAGGAATGCTGCTTTCTTTGTTTATTGTTCTGACATGAAATAGACTGAATTTGTTCCACTCGGATTTAATAGAGTTGGCACATGCATTGCATGCCCCTCTGTGTAACTAGTGCATTAAACTATTACTGTGCTGTGTCCCAGTATACTACATACTAACTCAAGGGCGCAGGTTTGGTTAGAGAAATGAAATAGCACACTAATATAATATATATATACAATATGAATAACAATTTCAATTCATTTTCTTGATTCAGTTTTTAAGCAGTAAAGTGCAGTTGGCAGTACCAACTTTTTTTCTAAGGTGATCCACAACTACTTTTCATTTCTTACAGCAGTGAGCAACTGCTCAGTACCCTTGTGAAATGCACTGTGGGGGAATAATGTCCATCAAGAACAGTGTGAACACACTGCATACTCAAAACCTGCTCATAATTAGTATGTAGTACAGAGTTGTTGCATACAGTTGGTAGTGTTGAGTCATGCTAGCAGACTATAGAGGCAGCATATATTGGGAGCATAAATTGTCTCAGTAGATTCCTTTGTGCAGATTTAGATATTTATTGTGAGTCAAAATGTTGGACCTATGGTAGCATTACAGATAAAAGCCAGGCTTTATCTACTGGAATATCCAGAGCAAACTTTACAGACATCCAATCATTAGTTTTTGAAATAAACAAAGACAAACAAGTGAGGGATTCACAAAAAGTAGAGCGAACAGTCCTCTGAGACCATTCGTAACATGACCATCTTGTTGTGAGGATGTCTCGTTCTGACCCAAAGTTCTGGACTGAGCAACATTACTATCTTTAAGCCCCTCTCCGCTGCTAGCAAAGCAAAATCGCTAAATAATTCTGTTGTGTCACCGCTGTCAGCTGAGTCCAGTTTAATACTGCAGCATTGTTTTGGCTCAGTTACGGCTCTCTCTGCAGCCCAGGCACAAACACAGTCATTGCACACAGAGCAGATTTTCTTTGGAGGAGTTATGAACCATTTAACAATCGAAATGCTCTTTATGGCTTTGAATTGCCGGGTAATTCTTTCTTCTTATTCCTTCTTTTAACTGTTTTTTTTCTGCATCTTCATAATTGATTTTGTGTTGGATCTTAGAGTTTTATTATCCACTGAATCATGACCGGTAAGACCTCTGCATCAACCTCACAGGGCTGCTCAAGACTCACTGCAACAATAGTAAATAAAAAGCAAGTGCTGATGAAATGAGAATACAAAACAGCGAGACAGCCAGTGAGTCAATAGCTACATTCTGGGGGATGACGGATGAAAGAGATGGTCGTGAAAAATATTTATCAAAAAGCCAATTATGTACTTTTTGGGTTGTGAAGCTTCATCAGAAACAATAAAACACAAAGTGGACAGAAAGTCCTGGTAATACTTCAGAGCAGCAATGAAAAGAAACTTGCCCTAGTACCGTTTACAGCCTTACGAAACCTTTCATTTCTTTAGTTGGAGCTTCTATCATCATGTCTGAAACGGCGCCGCTACAAAGTAACACTGGGGGAAAAGTGGTGTGTCATCTCTCACCGTACGTCCACCGCGTCCTCCATGACTGTCATGTCCGTCTTGCACTTGGCTGAGGGGTTGATGGCGAGCTCGGCAGGGGGGATGACAAAGCTTTTACTCAACGGCAGCCACATTCCTTCCCCTAAGGTGTACGTGAATCTGCAGAGGACAAGGAGGGTGGACAAGACAAGTGAGGTTACAGATTTAGACTTTTCAAGTGTGAATGGATAGCACTGACACAAGTTCAAGTCAATGGAACACAGATGAAAACAACAGGGAAGAGAAAGAGATCAATGTCACACAAAATTAGATTAACACTGTTTTAAAGATTGGAAAACTTCATCAAGCGTGTTGTCCTGTGTCTTATGATTTGTCAAGGTAGCCACGCCCTAAAGCATACTATGCTTTATTGCCTGTTTTACTCTAAATGGGACCATAATTCACTAAATAAAGATCATGCTGTATGGAAGAAGTAGAGATTGAGACCATAAACTCATTAGGAAACTCTTTACTGAGCTCATAAATCAAGTGAGAAGTTGGGTCATTTCTCCAGACTGCTTAGTATAGTTTTTTTATTGCAGCCAATAGGTCTGCCCCCTGCTGGCCTTTCCACAGAATGCAAGTTGAAGACACTTCCTCGTTCACTGCACAGCCCTGGAAGCTTTGTCCATTTTATGTACTGTCAATGGTCTACAGCCAGACAAGCAGCTCTGTGAGGCTTTAAGCTAAACGCTAACAACAGCATGCTAACATGCCCACAGTAAAAACTCTGAAAAGCTGCTGTTAATAAGGTATAATGTTTACCCTGTTCACCATCTTAGTTTAGCATGTGCTAATATCTGGGAATTTCATTAATTTTATCCAAACATTAGAAAAAGTGTAATTAATATTTATATTTCATAGCAATCGGCCCAACAGCTTTTGAGATGTTTTAGTCTGGACCACAGTGGATCTACCCAACGACTTTGCTATCCCATAGGCGTTCTGAAAACATGTGAAAACGGTGCAGTTTCCCTTTAAGTAAACACGCCATCAAGACAACCAGAAACAACCACCATGCCACACCAAAATGGCAACTTTTCAAAAATGAATGGTTCCTCTCCATCAGTGATTCCAGATAATGGCATCAAGTTGGTTAGAGGTTATTTATTTTACCTTTGAGCAAAGCTATCCTTTTTACATAACTTTATCTCGAGCAGAAGGACACTGTGTGCTAATGGACACAATGCATACCAAATGAGAAACCCTGACAAAGAAGGGCCAATAAGAGTTTTCCCCATGAGACAAAACAGGGCTATACATCTGTAAACAAAAGATGTCTGGAATAAGGGCTTTAAAATAATTCTTTATTTGTGAGTCAATGAATATCATCAATCTTTAAACACTCTGCAGATGAAACATAATACTTCCAACTTTAAGTTAAACAGCGCATGCTGATTAACATCAAATGCATTATTAGCGCTGATGAATAATGCATGCTTACTTGTGGCACAAAAGAGGGGAACTTGTTGATTAAATGGTTAACAACCACTTTTATGCAGACTAAACACATTTCCTCATTCACAATTGTTCAAATTTGCATTTTTATAAAATGCAAACTTAGCATAAGGAAAGGGCAGTCGATTGTGGGGACTGCATGCATTACCAGTCACTTTTAAGAACAGCATGATTAAACCATTGTAGAAATGGAACATTTAATTACATCCACCCAATTACTCCCTTTGTTTCAAAGTCAAGTTTTCTGTGGATCAAAGTGCTGCTGTTCTTCCATTTACTGTAAAACACTAGGCTCTAGCAAGTTATTATAAGGCAGCAAGTCTATTAAAATGGTAATATTTCCTTATTATTTTTCAGGAAGCGGTTGGCACCTCTCTCATTTCACCATCTCTTATGGGACTCTATACAGCAGGAGTGTTGAAATTCCCTGTGATGCAGTATGACGTATATGGGTGACCACAGGACAAATTAGAAGCCACTTAACGAGCACTGCTTTATAATGGACAACTGGGGACTAGTGTGCTGCTATATGACTTATTTGGTTTACCCTAAGAGAAACTGGAGGTGGAAAACACTAAGAGTTCCCGTGAGAAAACAGTTGTTAAGAGGAAAACATGTTTGCAGTCCTCAGAGGAACCCCCTGGCGGTTAATATTGTGCCAATGGCAAACGCTGTGTGTTTGAATGCTGACTCTCAGCATTTATCTCCTCCGACGCAGGAGAATTTTGCATGCATCCTCGAGTTTGCTTTGTTTAATTTTATTCTCTATACCACTGTGATTTTAATTGCCTCGTTTGCTTCTGTGTTTAATGCTAATATCTGCTTAGGCAAACAAGATGATGGCTGTGTGGCTCTCCTAGTGCTTTGCTGATCTTCAAGGTCTTTTTTCCCTGACGTCTGGAGCCGACAGGGTTGTTTGGCAAAGTTCAAAGCTAGAGGCTGAGACGTTTAAATTAGGATGGATGGCTGGGCGGGAGCGGGCTGAGGACAAAGAGATTTTCAACTGCATGCCTGGACAGAGTGAGAGGAGAAAGGCATCTTGCAGAAAACATGCTAGCAGGGAGGCCGATGTATCAAAGCACTTCCAGGAGATATTAGCCAGCCTCCTCTGTCTGTGCCGACTGTAAAGGCAACGCTGAAAGCCTTGAGAGTGGTACACACGAACCCTATGGGTTTTTATTGTAAGCAGCAGCACAAACACTCTTTTGTTGTTTTAACTGCTGTACTATCATGGAAGATGTCTTGAAGTGAAGGCAGGAGCACATCCTCTGTAAGATCGGCTCGTTCTCAAGTCAGTGAATATATCACATTGGGAGCAAAAGCCGTTATAAACATTGATAGGTACCTCTTTCATAGACAAGTGCTCTCCTCTGTGTTTCTTTGTGAAATGGCTCCCAGTGAACATAAGGGGCATCCTGTCAACTATAGTATATGTAGGCATATTTCCTGTCATGAGACACTGTGCTTAAAGTTCCTAAACATGAAAACATTCAAATGTATTATAAGATCACTATATTCCCTTTGTTTGATAGATTTTTTGTATTGCCTTTATTTTATAAACTGGCTAAAGAGTGACAGGAAAGTGGGAAAACGGGAAGGGGGGCAAAGTTAAGCAAAGGGCCGCAGGTTGAAATCAAACCAGACACGCTTAACCAGGTGAGATTGCCTTTTCATTACATTTTACTTATTGTTAAAGCAGCATTAAATGATTTTCTTTTGGCCACTTGGGGGCAGGGGAACAAGCTGTAAAACAACAATGACATAAGAAAACAGTACATTAGTGTTTGGAGTGGTAACAGGTCAATATTCCCTTTGTTTTTAGCTCTGGTTTGGTCTCCACCAGCTCCTGTTAACAATCTTGCTCTTTAGTAGCTTGGTGATCCACTACGTCCACCAGAGAGGCTCTAACTTGTGGTTTATCATTGCTATTTACTATGTGACTATTGTATGTGTTATGTGAGAAAGTGGGCACCCACAAGGTATTATGACCCAACACTGCAACTCCCCCTCCCAGGTCTACAAAGCATTTAGCATCGTTCAGCTCATTGTTTTGGTATTAGAGCCCTTGATGTTACAGTTTGGTTCTTTCTCATCAATTTTGTCTCTAGCATCACTGTACTGTACCAGCCCAGCACCACACAGCAGACAAACAAAATTATTAGCTGGCGGACGTACGTAGGGTAGCATTTAGCAGCTAAAGCTAGATATGTCCTTCAAGACTTGGTGGGAACCAAAATGGAGATAAAAGGAGAGGGATTGGAATTACATTGGTTGGGCTGACACAAACAGCTGAAATTAATTCCATTGCTCTGTGTCTGTTTAATAGGCAAAAGTTTTCTTCATAAAATTATAATATGTAAGTGGTGTGTTTACAGAACGCTGCCTTCAAGTGGTCAAAAATAAATGAATGCTGCTTTAAAGGTCCAGTGTGTAACATTTAGATGAATCAATTGGCAGAAATGTAATATAATATTCATAGGTATGTGTTCATTAGTGTATAATCTTCTGAAAATAAGAGTCATTGTGTTTTTGTTCCCTTAGAATGAGCTGTTTTTATCTACAGAGGGAACAAGTCCTCTTTTATGGAGGCCACCATGTTTCTACATAGCCCAGAACCAGAGTTTCTCCTACATGCTTTGAAGGTGAGCAGTATTCATTTTGTTGCAATCGGCAACTTCACGCCACTAAATCTTACACACTGGTCCTTTAAAGATTTCTGTCTTCAGAATAGTTACATGGCCATAGTTCCACAGATTGGGTGGAGAGATGTCTTTTTTTTATGATTGATATATAATAAGATCAAAATAACAAGAATGTGTAATAACTCCAACCATATCCTTTAAGGAAGTGTATTGTCCCTGTACTGTGGAGGACAATAAGACACTTTCACAAAAGTTATTGTTGTCCAGTTATTAGTTTCTGCCTTCCATTGCCAATTGAATGTTCTTTTCTAATCAGTTTTGATTCTCAATATCCGAACACATGGATTATCTGACCTGAGAGAAAATGAAGTGGCTCTGCTTTTCCAATTTGACAATCTCTCTCTCCATTACATAACACCTTTAAAACTGTCAGACTCAGCTACTGTACAGAAGGCTTTCTGCAGCTCCCCATCCTCCCTTCATCATGAAGGAGAGAGGAAAATCAAAGCTACTGTACTAGAGTTATAACAGGTTATTAGAATTTACAATCTTTTGTGCAGCATGCATTGCGTAGCATCATGGAAAAAGTAGTCAGATAAAACAAAGTTTTATGAAGTTCCCCTTACCTGAAAATGCGATCAGAGGGCTGTTCTCCCATCACAAGATCAAAACCGCGCTGGAAGATGGTGTAAGGCCAGGGACTGGCATGAAAAAGAGAATAGATCAGAGGAAGAGACAAAAAAAGCGGAGAGAGAATAAACCTGTGTTAAAATCAAAGCGAGAGAAGCGTTAAATTTTTCAGTGTACCCACCTGCCTAATCTAAACCCCCTAAAATCACAAGCCATGTTTCAGTGTCTGACTTCAAGTCATTCCCGCCTTCCAGAGCCCCTCAAATCACAAGCAGCATTACGATGTGTGCTGTGTGTAAACATGCTGATTGAAAAATGTGTTCTCCGGCAGCCGACATGCAATGTGACTTTGCCTCATATCTATTTACCAGGGGAGGGGATGAGAGGGGATGACAGGATGAGACACAGAAAGGGAGGAAGAGACAGAGGGTGACGGAGAGAGCAGACAGTGAAAAAAGAGAGAGAAAGAGTGGGAGCGGGAGAGAGGGGTGAACATCGAGGGGAGGAGACGGATGCCAAGAGGCAGACGTGAGAGAGGGAGAATGATGGAGATTAATGGGGAGTGGCAGCTCGGGGACTAAACAGTCTGCAAAGTGAGAGTGTAAGGAGGAGAAGTGACAGGGGCCGATGTCAGTCCGAGCAAACTCCTACACTACTGTAAGCAAAAAGAACATCGAGGAAGAGGGGGAGCGGCTTCCATGCCACAGGCTGTGGTCATTAAACATTTAAGTCACCCCAGGGTGCCCACTCTGTCACATGGTGACAGGGACACAAGGGGACCACCGGGGAAATAAGATACAGAGGTGCACAGTTGGGTGGGCTGAAGAGGAATCTACATTTTGAACATGCAGTGAGGCTGGCATGAGATACAGTCAGAATAAAATGAAAATTGGCATGCTGCAAGCCACGGACGGATGATGTTCTAGACGTTATTTTGGTTCTCCTATCATAATTAACGTGTACCGCTAATCTTCACTGCATGATAAAGTGTTTTAAGTTGGTAACAAACAATGCATTTTGCTGTATCAGTTTGTCAGTTTTAATGATACTGCAAGGTGTTTTTAATTAGATCTTATTACAGGCACACTTGCAATGTTTCATTTAAATTATAATATGGTACAAATAAACATGATAAACAATTGAAATTACATAAAACACATCGATGGCACCAGGAAAGTGCAATTGGAATAATTAAAGACAGTGATTTGCTTTAATCAATTATTGATTCATTCATTTTCAAATTTACATTATACATTCATCAGTTCATTTTAAAATGAAACCACCAATATAATTCGAAATGTTACTTTTAGGTTTACCATTTACTAATGTTTCTGTTTATCACATGCCTGCCATTCCTGCTTTAATATTTAATGTTTCCATTTTGAGCAGCAACAATAAGCTCCGACTTTTCAGCCGTGTAACAACACATTAAGTAATAACTTTACAAAATCTTAAAAAATTTTAAGAAATACATTTCCTTGATTCCTTATTCAAAATGCAGTTAATTCAAAATGCAGTTAATCCAAAAAAGTGCAATTTTGCAATTTATAACAAAATGAGGGAAAATGTTTTACATATTAGGTTCAGGCTATTTGGCATGTGTGAGTGCTAAATGTACTACATTTTGTCGAGTTATTACATAAGGCGGTGTTAGGTGGCTGTTATGTGTTGGATCAGGCTCCATAAAAATGAAGTTGTTAGTAACGAGAAAATAATAACTGCTAAAGTAAGCTGCAAAATCATTTTTGCTTAATTAAACATTAAAGCTCAGATATTAAAAGGATAAATTACCTCACCCCTTTCTTACTCTTAGTTAATTTTGCAAAATGAGATATCAGGAAAAGAGCTGCCTTTGTAAAAACAGTTTTTCTGAATGCTTTCGTGTTGGCCTATATTCTGTAAAATTGGAGGGAAAGGATGACCGATGAGTAATAAAGAGTAATAACATAATACACTGCACCAGGATAACTGTTGTTGGTATTTTTGGT
Organism: Morone saxatilis; assembly: GCF_004916995.1. Classification (NCBI taxonomy): domain Eukaryota; kingdom Metazoa; phylum Chordata; class Actinopteri; family Moronidae; genus Morone; species Morone saxatilis. The sequence continues at coordinate 22,494,813 of NW_023339796.1, read as the reverse complement.
ATGCGGGATCACTTGCATACTCTTATTTGATGTGAGCAGTTCTTTTCTGGAACATTAGGACCCTAACACCCTGAGTGGTCACCCAGTGGTTGGCACTGTGACTGCAGGTGTCAGCCAAATGTCAAGGACTTTTTAACAAGCAGATGTGAACCCAATTAAGCGTTTATATGACTTCCCGGGACGGGGTCTGAAACAGCATTTTTCAACGCCAAAAGATATCAAGTCATCACTTGAAATCATTATTGTAATATAGAAGAAGTGACCTTACACCCAAAAAGATGAGCAGCCCAAAAAAGCATGATAAAGCACCCACAACTTTACTGACTCACCATTGGCCTAAAAGTGATTTATTGATGGTGATAAAATTCATTCAACTCTCTTTTTAGGTGTATGACTGAAAGTACTTTTGGTTTAGAGGAGCTTTATTAAATCAGCAAGAAACTACCCCTAATGATGTCACAGTGAGATCAGCAGTGTTATATGTGTTGGGCTTGCAGTTTACAAATTCATAACTAACACATACATTACAACAATGATGTAAGTACAATCTCAATACGTTTGATATTATGTTTTGTGATACTTCAATCAATTCTCAAGAATAATGTATCGATTTTAATTGTTTACATGCAAATATTCATGTCGGTGGTTCGTTTGTGGTCGTGTTTAAACCCCACTACATAGCAGTGTTGTAATCTACCTTCAGCCATTTGACTCCTTCCACTTCAACACTCAGATTGCACGAAAAAGTAGTACAATGATGTTGGACGTTACAGGGACAGTGATTTTTCAAAAGTTTTCCTAAAGTTAGACTTAAAAAAACATTGTAAGTATCGCAATGTACCGCAATATATTTAATTGTGACCCCTGTGTCGTGATACATATCGTATCGGCAGATTCTTGCCAATACAGCTCTACATTACAAAGTGAAGGTGTTAATTGGAAAGAAATTAATTGGTTGCATTATGGGTATTGTATAATTCAGGAGTTTCAGAGTACCACCCATACTAATGGTTAGAATATCTCTGCTGCTCATTTGCTACATTCTCTGTTTTGACATCTGTTTCATAAGAGTCCCAACTCTACGGGAGTGCAATATTAAATCGCTGGATTACCCCTTTAATTATTCACAAATAGATAAACAAAGCCCAGCAATTCAGTATGGTCAGCCAGGCAGTAAGATTTGGTAAGTGGGTTTGGTAATTACTTTAAAGGCTTTACACCATTAAGTCAATCCAGATTAAGTCAAATGTATTTGTAGAGCACATTTACAAAACAAGTGTTGACCAAAGTGCTTTACACAGACAGATTTAATATATAATTAAATAATTAAAACTAAAATAAATAAGTAAATTATTGTGAGAGACAGAGTTAAATAAATCGTATACTTACATTAATTATTAGGGAGACTGCAGCTGTAAAAAGGTGGATCTTTAGCTGGGGTTTAAACTTGGCAGTAGATGGATAAGGTGAAACAGTGAAGGTTAACTCTTCCACAGTCGGGGAGCAGCAGTGGAAAAAGGCTTAGTCACCTTTGACTGTGAACATGTCATGATGAGGAACTCTCTGATCAGCAGGTTTGAGGGGTCTGAGCATACAGTGGGGGCTGTACACTGGTGGCAGTAAATGCAATGCTTTTAAAACAAAAAGTAAATGGAGGCTGGTAAAGGATGATTTCTGAGTTTTTGGTAAAAGTGAGTCTAGTTGGTGCATTTTGAACTGCAGGCGATATATGGATGATTCCTACATAAGTTAGTTACAGGATGTGGTGTAATAACAGAATGTAAAATGGTCTCCAGATCTCAGAAATATGCCAATTTGTTGCTATTATCTTCATGTGGAAAAAGTATATTTGTAGTCAAACATTACACCTCAGCTTTCTTACATAACTGTGGACAGACCCAGGAACAAAGGCCATCCATAATTACAATAATTATTGAGGGTATTTATTCTTTGCTTATGTGCTTTGTGATATAAAAGTGATGTTTTTAATGCTATTTAAGCAATCGATACTGGATGTATTCATGCTCCTGCCTTTTTTTCTTTTTTAATTAGGCAAACAACTTGGACACTCTGTATTTTATGTCTATGACTAATGAGTCATGTATAAATCTGTGTAGTTTAGGTTCTCTTGCAGTTCTGTCTGATTCAGAATATTAATTGGTGTTGGCAAAATCACAGTTCTTTTTAATGTATCTTTTCAGCCAAAAGGATGGCCATGTTTGATGTGTAGGAGGAGCCCCTTGTAAATTATTTTTCTACCCTTTCTTCTGCCTGATAATGAGCAATCATAAACCATCATGAGGTGATTATCATAACTTACCCCTGATTGGGCCCCCACTCACTGCGGATGCAGAGGTGTTTGTGGACCGGGTCCTTCATGTAGCCGTCAAGGCAAAGGCATTCTCCTGCAAGCAGAAAGGCGGTGATTCAATCATGGGTTCATTATAGTCAAGCCTTTTCTTTAATTTAGTGGAGAATTCCCTTTGCTCCTCTCCTAGCCTCCTTATTTTACTCCATAAGAGTTATCCCAAAGGTTTGCCGCTTCAGACAGTTAGAAAACTCTTAATCATCTCTTATTTTTAATGCTGTATTCACAAATGTTCTCCATATTTTTGTTCCAATATATGAGCAAAAGCTTACAAAGTTTTCCAGCAGAAGCGCTTTTCATCAGCTCTTTCAGTACAATACAGCTGTTCTAAAAACGGCAACTAATGGCCACTAGCGAATAATGAAAGTGATGGTGCTCCCCACTGTGCATTGTGCCAGTGCATGGTTTTCTGACACATTTGATAAGGACACAATGTGAAACACTAACCCAATGCTACACTGTTATCACATGGAAACCTTACTGTATTTTTGCTTTTACTTTTGGGGGTTTTTGGGTTGAAAATGTATGGTCCTCATTCTGCACAATTAGACTGAGAATCTGTTTGAAAAAGAACAGACATGTTTGCTTAGTTGTGTCATTTAGCAAGAATACAAACCAAAGATCTCCTCCAATAAATGCTTTCACACCTATACCTGATACAAGCAAAATACATAACTTGTTGAATTACAACAATTCAGTTCAATTCACAATATAATAATAATAATAA
>NW_023339796.1:22483656-22491618 GCF_004916995.1 Morone saxatilis | reverse complement strand
ATAGACTCAGTTTATATTAGCGTTTTTCACAGTTATCTGATTGGTGCCATTGGCTGAATAACATCCGCTACCTAAATGGGAAGTGATTAGATCAGTGATTAGTCTAATGAATAGACACTTGGCACTGTCATTATTTACTAAAGCAAAGCTTGTCAGGGACTGCGATTTCACAAAGTCCACTTAGCACTCAGGCCTAAGGCAACATTTTGGGGCAGTTGCTAATAGGATCATATGCAACACTGCTCAACTGTACTGCCTACAAATGGAGGCACAGTGATCATTTAAACCTGTAAACCCTGGGTTTGATATGCAGACAGGGTCGCTGAACATTTCTGAATAAAACTGATCTACCAATATCTTTTTGATAAATTCAAGGACATGTGGGGGCGCCTGGATAGCTCACCTGGTAGAGCTAGCGCCCCATGTGCCATGGCTGAGTCCTTGCTGCAGAGGCCCAGGGTTCGAATCCGACCTGCAGCCCTTTGCTGCGTGTCATCCCCTCTGCCCCCCCCCACTTCCTGTCACTCTTCAGCCATCTCTATCCATTAAAGGCAATAAAAGCCCCCCAAAAATATACAGAAAAATAAATTCAAGGACATGAGATCTAAAATGTCCTATACCTCACCACTGGAGATAGAACTATCATTTGAGTGGTGGAGGGATGTGGATTTGGCTCATGCTCTGCATTGGCATCCTCCTGATAAGTGAAGCCTTTTAGTAAAGAACAGTGAAGCATCAGCTTTTTGTTCTGCTGTCGGCTCCCAGGAGAAATGTCGGCCTTGACTTTGGCTCAGTGTGATTGATGGGGCTTCACCTTTGGTTTAGGGGTTACTCAGGAGTAACATGTACAACATGCTCTGCTCATGCTCAACGGGAGGCAAGTGAAGGGCACAGGCCCTGGGCTTTTATATACCACTGTTAATGGAAAAGGTCAACTGTCTGTACCTGCCAGGCTAAAGGAAATCATATCCACTGATCTTAATGCTCATATTACTTGAATAAAAAGGAAATAACTAAGTCAGTTTGTGATTTTGCAGCTGTCTATATTTGATAGCACTCTTAACTCGAGAAACACAAAAAGATTCTCTTGAATATAAGTCCATGTCAGTTAGAAGACTAGGTCAAGTTAAACTCAAAATCTAAAGGGGGTCTGAATGAGAGATCAGAGAAAAACTGAATCCTACTCAAGACAAAGACAGAAAGAGACAGTGAGTACTTTCCAATAAATATTCCTGTTCAAGGAGTGTACATCCAAATGTAGAAGCGCTACAAACATTCAACATCCATTTATCTTTTTTGACTGAACAATGCAAAGTAATTTAAGAGCTTTAATTGTTTGAGGTGCTTAGCCAGAAGTGAAGGGGGAAGGGGGTGAAGGAAAAATGCATTTTTTAGAATCCATTTATTTCTTTAGTCCAGTCGGTATCTTGTTTGGCTGATATGTACTCAGCAAAGTGAATTTTTGCCAGATGATCTAAACCTGTAATTCTACATGACCAGGCCATGGGCTGGGCTTTCTCATTCATTTCATATTTAATATCCAAATTTTAGGGATTCTTTATAAAAAAATACTTGTTTGCTAAAGAAAACAAAAACAAATATTCAGGCGACATATCATTATTGGATTCTTCCACTCAAATCAATATCGATGTCCAATGTCAGGCTGGAATATTTAATTTCTCCATTCACTATCACCTGTAATTTGTGGCTTTCACTTCTTGTGGTCAAAGGGCTCCTTATGTCATACAGTTAGTTAGCAACAATATTCAAACATATGCTCTGCCTTTCAGATTTTATGCAATTATTTATGTAAAATCCACCACCTGGATAATGTGCTCCTCATATACTGTTTACTTTCACCTGGCTGCTCTTCCAACACTTTCCTTGGCAGCACTCCCAACATGAAGATACTGTAGCTCTGAACATAATTGCTACTTTGCTGTGTTGGTAAATGTGCAGTGAAAGAGCGGAGATGTGACATTAGAAAGGCAATTTGAATGACATTCTAAATTGTGTCCAGAAACAAAACAAAAATTGCTATGCTGGAGCAACAATGAGATGACAGAAGCTGTAGCATTTCATTTAGATTTATTGCATAGCTGCTGAACAATGCTAAACGCCTCATCTTGCTTTAATTGCCGTTTCATCGCACTCTAAGGTCACCGCACTCAGCGCAAACTTGTTTTACACTTGCAAGGTGTTACATTCCCTAATTACTCAATATGAAGGCAGCAAGCCAGTTTCGAAGCTTCACACTTTATTTTCATCACATCCCACCCAGCTATTTGTCACCACTTTAAAACACATAGAACTGAACTGCATTTAGGGCGACCAGGCTGACTAAAAAAGTACAGATTGCCTTTAAATAGCCTGGAACCCTTGATCTGTTGTGTGGGCAGCAGTGGCTGAACTGAAAGTATGTTATTCTTCAAATACTGTTGTGTCAATTGAGCACAAAACTTATTCAGCTTATCAGACAGATATCCACACATCGATCCATTATGCAGTGACATTAATCAAGCCCAGTATGTTACAATATGGGAACATGTGTCTCCAGAGGCACAATATGGCTCTTTGTGTTTCATAAAAGTCCCACACGCGCATTGTAGTCGAGACGGTGGTGAAAAGAGCCCGTAAACATCGGCACCCAAAGCGGCCGGGTTTAGGGCTGTGCAGGAAGGGGAAGAACCACGCATTAAAACATCCGCCGTTTCTTGCAGGAGCAGCACAGATATTGTCATAGCCCATTTCAGTTTTCATCAGTATCTCCTCCAGCAGCAATGAGGATTGGATTTAAGCTATCTATAGCACCTCTGCAATCTCCCTGCAGCCCACACACACTTCCACTCACTCTCATGTGCACACACTGACAAACACACACGCACACATATGCAACGGTTTCATTACGAATGCATCATATGAAAAATACAATACAATCACTGAAGACTTGCTGCCAGTCCTGCTGGTCCATATATCATTTTAAGGAGTGGGCATAGTGTGACTTCGGGTGTGTGGGTGAGTCTCAGAAATTATTCCAGGAAAAAGGCAGGCATGAGACACACTGGCCCAGCTTTTTGATTCATTTAAAGGTCTCAGAACTCACTCTGTATTGCCCAGGGGAAAGTTAGGCTGCTGAATAATGGATGCAAAACAAGGAAGACACTTCCTCCTCTTTAAATGTGAGATTTCGTCCTGCACTCATAATTCAAGTGATGCATTGGCAAAGACTTTCCAAGAAACCAGGTAAAACTGAAAAGATTCATTTAGGCCACTATTTTTCATGTCTCCACTGGGGATATGTATACACATTTGAATACATTATTATGACATGAACAGATAATGCACTCTGAACAGATATGAACAGCAGCTACATTTTTGCAATAATATTTATTGCTTTCTCGCCCACTGACTTGTCACCCAACTGACACAGAGTTCCAACTCAAATCAAAATACACTCACAAACATCCCGCTGCTATCACAATAACTAAGGATAGATATATATGAGAGATTTAAAACATTATAGTAGCAGAAAACAACTATTTGCTATGTAAAGATATAGTAGATTCATGGTGTCCTGAGCAGTGAATTGTGTCACACTCCCTCTGCCTGTGTTGTTATCGCAGCCTCTCTGTGGTTTGTTTACAGAGCCGGTCTGCTGCGTGTGCAGCTGAGTAGAGCCACTGAAACAGCTGCTTTTTTTTATCTACCTTTCCATAATGGGTGAATTACAGATGTATTTCGACCAAACCAAGACTGTTTTGGTAAGTTTTATTTTGTTTCAGTTCACTTAGAATGAAAATACAATTTTAAGATGATATGTGAGGTAGAATTGACATTTTTGTCTATGGAGTCTGGTGGCGAGTGAGTGATATTAAATCGGTTTCTGGTTGATCAAAAGTTCTATCTCTCTGTAGCAATCCTTTCCATAATGTTCTCAGACAGTTAGAATAACAATCTGAGCCTGTCAGTGGTAAAAACAAGCATTTTTAGTTGGTCCTCTAGTATTAGCTAACGTTACATGAAGCCATAGCAGCATGTTTCACGGCTATTTCCTCTATCTTAACTTGGTGAATTAAGGGTTTACTTCAACCAAACCAGTGTTGGTGATTGGTGGAAGACTAACAACAATGTTTTTGGTCAGTTTCATGTTCCAGTTTGAAGTGTGTTTTACGATTATCTGCTTGGTTAAATTACAGTTGTTTTTTTTCAATGGAGTGTGGTCACCTGTGGCCTCCATTATTTTGGTCTGAGATGCTGGTGCTCTAGTGCAACATCTATTCCACTGCAAGTGAATTCTGTATATATAACCTTTAAAGTAGTGGCAAGATCTTTGATGTCCACTGAGATGGAGATAGATGTTCCTTATAACATCAGATCTCCTATCCTATATTTTCATATATGGCTAAAATATAACATTATTTTATATTTTTTGTGAGCATCTTAACTTATACAGTATATTTAAATAAGCAGAGTATTAACAACAGCTGAAACAGTTTAACACAAAGTAAAAGAGTCAAGAGTATTCCCTTTAACTTCCTGTTTAAATCCAAATACAGATAGTTAGTAATAAGTAAATATTTAGGTTATAATAGTATTATAATATAGATAGTAACTCTATGCTACACCCCTAGTCTCCATATTAATGTTTAATTATCAGTCAAGACTAAAAGTAACAAAATATAAATTTATTTAGTGTGTGTAAAACCGAGGCTGATATATATGTGTATACTCATTTGTAAGCAAATCAATTGCTAATAAGGCTTATATGATTTGAAAAATGTTCATGAAATAACTGATTTAAAGTTTTGCTGTTCTTTAGTCCTTGTTATGTACTGTGCAGCTAAATTTTTTTATTCAAACCAGGCCTATTTTTGTATATGAGAAGCCTTTTTTTGTTGGCGAGGCAAAAGTCTACTGTCGACACCTCCACAGGGACAGAGAATGTGTCATATTTAGCGTCTTGCTTTGACATCATTTTCTGATCAAAATGGTAAAAAAAATGTTTTAAAGCCTAAGTATGACAGGAAATAATTTAAATTATTGTATTAATATCTTCTGAATGATTAGAAAAGGGAACTGAAGTCATTTGAACTATTACAAAAACAATTTGTGGGTGGCTCACCTTAAAAAAATAAAAGCTTACAAGTATTGATGACATCTACTGAGTGAGATTTACTTGCAGAAATAAGGAATGTTTACAGGCTAAATTGTTACTAACTTGTTAAAACAACAAGCTGTATTATATTATTCTGTTTTACAGGCTCCCTACTTTCTTCATAGTGAATTTGGAGGCAGGGAAGATCAAAATGTATTCACTGGCAGAAATAGTTATGAAGAGCTTGTTAAACAACTAAATGTTCTATAATTCTGTTTTATCAGCACACTGTTTTCATCATTTGGAATTTGAATGTGGTCTGTGGCTTGAATAAAACATTATGTACAGTAGCTGCACATGGCCCCAATTTCAAGTGTGTGTACATATTTTCAAAGTATTTCATATAATATGTTTTGTCTGTTTTTTGATCTTTTGTGTTTCATGCTTGTTGATTTTTCATACTATGTTAGAAAAATGTTCTGTAATAACAAACAAAGTACTACATAACTGTCTCAGTTAAATACTGATGCCTCTAATACGACCTATGTAAGCATAGCATCAGTAAGAAGTTACTTAGAAAGTTGCACTGAGTAGTACGTTAGTAATAAAAAGGAAGCAGAGTTTTCTTTAGAGGATCTTATTTTGGACGTTATATGTTGTGACTATGGCTGGTATTGGGGCAGGAATACGCAAAGAGGTAAAGTGACGGTGATAGAGTATGCATGAGTCAACCTTGGTCGATCATTCAACAGATGAAGAGGACTGTAGGGCTTGGAAGGATTCCGAACTGGTCCTGAATGGCACCCCTCCTTCATACAGTATATAAGTAATGTGTCTACTAAAAATTTTATTTCACACACTGCGAGATGAGGAATGGAGGCAGTGCTGTATGGACTTCAAAACGTTTTTTCTAGTCTCTGACTGTCTTGGATTTGTTGGTGTTTGGACTCGGACTTGTCTAGGACTTGGTCATTGGTCTCGCTAAATATTGTAGTGGATCTCCACCCAGTCCAGCAATTTTTTATTTAATTTTAACTTCCGCCTTCCAAACAAGACCATTGATGAAGCGTGCTTGTTCAGAAAAGGGGAACTGGTTTAAGAATGGGAACAGGCATTTAAATTGGCCGCCTGGTCACATGTCACTTGCAATTGTATGCCTGGCTGCCAAAACTAATTTCATTGGCAATGGCAAAGGCATTATTTTCTTTTTTTTTCAAAAAGTTCCTTGTAGCTGCTTTAAGGGTTGACTTTTTACCCAGCATGTATCCTGTATCACATTTGTTAGTTAGTTGCCAGTCAAGCCAACACAGCCAAGCCATTGCTTTCAAAATCCCAGCTGCAAATTACAACAGTGTCTCGTTTATGTATTCAGCTGACAGCCTCCGCAAAGCAAATTCATAACAAGTGCAAAGATTTATAAGCAGTTGTTCGTCGCATGATCACAGAGAGCCTTGTAAAGATTAAATGCAAGAGTACAACAATGTGCTAAGCTGGTTTTTACTTTTCAATCCAGACTTTTACAGTTTTTAGGTCACAATGAAAAATTCATGGAACGTACCATCAATCAAAAGTTACTGATATGCTGCTTTTCCTCAATAAGCCTCTCAAGTATAAATCTATTGTTGTCATTTTAGGGACACCATCAAGATTACAGTACATGTATCCTCTCCTTCAACCCATCATCCATCCATGCATAGTGGGATGGACCCAGACATTCTAGTCCTGAATAAAACAAACTATATGTGATGCAAAAGAAGAGATAAGTGTCATTGTGACTCAAATAAGGGTCAGTAACATTAATATAAGACAACAGCGAGGTTACACAAAGACTGAAAAACCGCAAACTGAAAAAGCAGAAACTGTCAAACTTTGCACATACAGATTTAAAGTAACAGTACTGTTCATTACAACTTGGGTTTTGTTTGGTAGAACTGGCTGTTGGTTATATTGGTTAAAATGTTCATGTTTGTTGCCCAATGGAACTACTTTTCCTACTTGTAGATTCTCATTGCAACCTACTTATTTTTCTTCTATGCTTCACTTTGTTACAGTCCAGTTTTGTTTAGTTTTTTGTAAAAGTAATACAATGTTTTTTCTGCTTTGATTTGATTGATTCGACATATCAAAAATATTCTATATAGTCAAATACTGAAAATGCGGAAGATAACTCAACAAGGTTATATATTTAGCAGAGTTTAATCAAACAAAGACATCCGCTCTTTATGTTAGACATTTTATTTACCTATACCCTTAAGACATGTTTTTTTTTACACTGTATCCATTTAATTAGGCTTATACTTAATAAAAATAAAAAAACATAATTCTCAAAACTGTCTGTCTGCAGCATTGTGCATAAACATAACTTATAACTCATAACCAATTTAATATTAGGCTACATTATAACAGGCTATGAATTCATTTCATAACCACAAGCTGAACCCTCCTTTATCATGTCTTTCTCTGCACACAGCTGTTTTGACTCAATTTAACAAGCCGGCTTTGGGCTTTGTCAGTAAAGCGGTGCACTGATGTAAAAGCTGTACTGGAAACTGAAAGGGGAATTTCAGTTCTGGCATAGTTTCCTTGCACTACTTTCTGAAGTACACATTAAGATTTGCCTCATCATGTGTACTGAGTTTTAACAGTGCATTTTTAATATATAAAGAAGTAAACAATTGCATGAATCCCTACATACATTCTAAGCTATGGCCACTAGGGGGTTCAGCGAGCCCCCTAAACCGACGCGCACTGCGCCTGTTGGTGTAACTAATGTATGTGGCAGCCTGGGATAAGGTAGATCCAATGACAGATAAATTATAGCTTGTTTAGTTACAAAAAAAGGTGCATTTACAGTGCCTTGCGAAAGT
>NW_023339796.1:22475246-22483556 GCF_004916995.1 Morone saxatilis | reverse complement strand
TGTTTGAAGCCTGAAATGTGGCAAAAGGTTGAAAAGTTCAAGGGGGCCGAATACTTTCGCAAGGCACTGTATATGGTGCATATGGCACTGGTGTCACAGCTGATTAATGAAAGTAAACTAAATGAAGAAGGGGAGTGGCTCAAACTGCTTTAACATCACATTCATCATGTTTTTCAGCCCAGTCAGCCGTCCCTTTACAGAAACGTGACTTCAGTCACATTACAGCACTTTGGGAGAGCAGTGAGCCGACAGAGCTGAGGGGCAACTGGTGCTACAGGGGCCAAGTTGGATGTACAAAGGTAGGGAAAAAAACAGAAAATACACAGGAGTGAGCAGAGCTTTGTCTGTTTTACCATATATTTTAGTTCTCAGTAAAATACATAATTAGAAAAATGCTATAGGATCATTTGGCAGTTACATCTATCAGACATGCTATTTCATTTTTCTCTGTGATTGGTTGTTCATTATGTATTTAGTGTAATTCATCCTGTTCTTGTTTTCCACTGTGTGGTGGTTGTTTCTTTTTTGTGTAAAGTATTGATGAGTAAACTATTTGATGGCTTGGATTCAAATGCTACATCTGTTCAGGCAAAACAATCAATCCAGGCAGCTGGATAAATAGACTCACATTGTGGCAAGTTGGCATTTACTCCTTAACCTTTGCAAAATCTGAGTGCTAAAATATATTTTCTTTCCCACACTGCTCTTCACTTCAGTTACAATGTATGTGCTATAATGAATTGATCTATTAAGTATCCTTTATTTTCACGTATTGCTGACAAAATCCATCCAGTTTAAACCAGATGCTGTTTGCAGACTTGCCGCTGTTACCCAGTACAAATGAAGTTGACAGTGAAGACATGCAAACTAATTGATAGGCTCTGCAGACAGCTCCCCTGGAGGAAACCAGGTCGACTGCTCCAGGCAATCTATTTTCCATTTCAGGCCCGACAGTACGATGGACCACAGTCGTGGTCACACCGGTAAACAATTAAAGAGGCTCCTTTATAGAGCGACTGACTGCGACTGTGTTTTGGTCACCGGTGAGGAGACTGGTGATAAACAATGCAAGTACTGGAGGCTTTTTGGAGGACTGGGGCTCCACAGAAGCCAATACCTGGAACGCCCCTCTTTATCTCATACCACAGAAAGTTTGCAGGCTATTAACAAAGAGTGAATAAACAACAAGACTGTGCTCCATATCGCTATCAACAAGCCAGCTTTGTACAAACAGCTGCTTTCTTAAATTGGCAGCAAGATGGAGCATCCTATTTTTCACTGAATTTCTAAAATTCTAAACTGTGTGGCCTTGATGGATAAAAAATTGTTGGAACATAGACAGGAAGTCATTGATTCCTTCCAATTAGAGCAATCACATTTGATGAATTGAACAGGTCTTAACTGCTGCGACAGGAAAAAACAAGCCAAAAGATGACGCTACAATGTTCAAATTCAATTTTTTTGCCAATAACTTTAAAACTGCAAGAATTCCAATACATTATTGCTTTCTTTCTGTTGTGTACCACAAATTAATTGATTTCATTATCACTGATGGCCTCATCAATTTGGATCTTCCTGGTTCCTTGGTTCTTCCTGCCTTTTAAGTTAAAAACATACTCAGTCTCTATGAAATATGTATAATATATGTGGTATGGACATCAAGTAGTATTGCTGGTACACAATACTTTTGACCATTAGCTGTTAAATACAATGTGGCAGCAAAGACATGTCAAGAGAAGTGGGGTGTAATTACTTGATGCTTGACAAAGGCAAATTTTGCATGCGTTTGTTTTGGTTCTGGCAATATGTCAGACAAACCTACTTCTTATTATTCCTACAAAGTTCCTTTAAAACCCCATTGTGTTGACTGTTTTATGTTATTAAAACATCTCGCAATTGATTCTGATGGCATAAGTTTGTCTTTGTAGTAAAATCATTCAATGCCGGTGATATCTGGTGCAGTCTAGTTTTTTTCAGATGTTCAGTGTCCATGGGTTGGATCCAGTCGGGGACAGGTGGGGCATACATTGCAAGGTGTCTTCCACTACCAATCCACTATGTTTTACAACATTACTGTATGTTCTCACTATAAAAATATCCATTCTTGCTTTTTATAGATTTAGACCATCAAATGTTAAAGGGTTTGTGATCTTGAACCCAAGCTTTTGGAAAAGTAGCCAAGTTAACAGTTCTATATCACTGGTAAACACACTGTCCAGAAAAAAAAACAGAAAATCCAAAAATCGTGTGAAATGTGAAATAAGTGATAAAATAGAAAATGTATGTGCTGACATGCATTGTCAGCACATCATACAGTACTTGTATGTGATTGTAGATGATCTTCTTGGCCACTGCTGATTTTACACTATGACCATAATGTTCACTTCTTTGTCACGTTAGCTGACAAGAAGAGTCGTAGTTCACTTCATTAGTCTGACATTCGCAGAAAAAAAAAGTGTCACACTGTGATGATTGACAAACCTTTTCTCTTGTAACACAGCGCTGCTGCATGTGCAAACTGTAATAGCTGGTTAGCAGTCTTATTAGCTGACTGTACCCAGACTTGGAGCTCGAAGTACCGGGGAGGTTTGGACACTACGAGTTTTGGGATGTCGGGAAGAGAAAGCATTACCACTTTTTCCGTTATCATTTAACAGGCAGCTGTTCAAATATATATATGTATGTAAATAATTAATATCATTGATCAGTCGACTATTGGTTTTAACCTTTAAAATCTTTAGTTGGGGAAAGCCCTATTTTCTTTACATATGGTCACCTTTGGCTCTTAATTAATTATCTTGAATCTTTATTTTTTGTCAGTGGCATTTTTTTTTTTTTTTTTTACACGTTTAAATAACAGTTTTAGAATAAAGCCCACCATTAGGTAAAAGCTGCAGCAATAATAAGACCTAATATTTCTATGGATGTACTGTAAGTAATAGGTTTAGGTTGCAAGCATAGCCAACGTTTTACCTGCTCTGTATTCTCCAGACTCCAGTGACGATGGAAGCTAGACCAGCAAGAGAGCCGAGACCTCGATCATATCAACTAATGATTAACAAGGTTTCCATAGTAACGACCCTGGTACAGCGCATAAGTTATACATGTGTTGTGTTCTCGGCTCACCTGTCTCTGGGTCGCACTGGTGCTCACAGGGGTCCAGGAGGCGTCTTCCGCACAGCTCACTGACCCAGGGCCCGCTGGCATTCTGCTGGTAGTACAACAAGATCTGGGCTGGATTCAGCCAGTCCGAGGCGTCCAACTGGCTCCCCTGGAGCAAAATGAACCTCGATCCTGAGGAGGACAGAAGGAGGAGGGGATGAAAAGGCACGGAGTATAAAGATGGGAGAAATGAGAGAGGGATAGAGGGTTGAAGAGAAGAAGGGATTGGAGAGGAGGCAAAGGGTCGTGGAGAGTGAATGAGCAGATGGCAGGTGGAGGCAAGGTGGAAAGGTGCACATTAAAAACATGAAACAAAATAACTGCAACGTAAATATTTGTTTTAATATTTATTAAAAACATATTAGTATATTTTAGACCAACTAAAATGTTTTCTGCTGAATTAAATACAGCAAGCACACATTTTGATTGCTCTAAACTAAAATGGGGAGTGAGGTACTTCAGAGGTGAGGAAAACTCCAACCCTCAGCGTTAGAAAACCTTCAAAGTAAAAAATAGTTTGACAAAAGCAGAAAATAAATATTTGATTAAAAAAAAAATACCAGTTTAGGATTTAATTGGCTTGAAGATGAACCTGACCCTGCAAACACTGCCTTAAAAGCCTGAAACAACCTTCCCAACTACTACGACGTGATGTTTGAAAAAGAATGCTTGTTACTTTGTATCATTAAAGTACGAGCTGAGATCCAGCCAAGATGACAAACCTTGACAGCAACAGAACAAAAAGATAAAAACTATTCAAACACTGAGAAACACTTCAGTGGAACAACACCTATAGTAACGAGACACTCATGTTGGTTATTATCAGTAACCACAGGCAGCCAGATGAGGCATCCACTTTGTTGCCCTGCAGCCAAACACATGCGCCAGGAGGAGGAAGGTGACAGGGAAGAAAATGGACTGTTTTGGTGCACATATTTTTCATGCTGTTTGGATAAATATTTGCAAGGATTGAAATGTTGGAGGTTCAGACAATGTCATAAATAAATGAAATGGTTGGTGTAGTTTAATGTATGCACTGAATGATTTGAGTGTGCTTTTGTTTGGCTACAGGTTTACTGACAAACCTCGTCTTCTTTGTCCTTCCCATCTGTGCAGTGGGAAATTGTATTACGGAGTTCTCTGCTTTTCATGTATTTCTTGCTGAGCCAATGACTTTACATACAGCGTGCATTTAATTCAATTGTGTTTAAGTTGATGACAGATTAAATTGGCTACAAGCCCTGGTGACTGTAACTGGATAGTAACTTGGTTAAAGTAGAAGGTCTGGCAGAAAATGTACTGCTCAGTTTTAACTAAAGGAACCATGTCAACAAAACATTTGTATAGTTATTAACTGTGGAATCAACTAACAATCAATGAACAGTTTCTCATTTAATTACACAAATAACAAAAAAGGGAAGTCAGCAATTGCAAACAGCCTTAATGGCCCTTTAAATTAAGCTTAATAATTTAGGAAATAATGTAATTTAGGTGCAAATTGTTTATTTACCAACAGGTGTTTCAGCCAAGATGGAATGTGAATATGAAAAAGTTACGAGCATAAATCAGTTATTTTGTTGATAAGCTGCATTGGTTTGTTTGCAATGTAAATTCAAATGCTGGAGCATTTGGTCAGTTGAGGTGAAGGGAGGAGCAGGAGGGTGTTATTCTGTCACTTTATTTGGGGAAAATAATATTGCAGAAACTGCATATATTAGTCACTCTATCCTAAATTCCTACTAAGCATTAAATAAATATGTATATATATATATACATATATATGTATATCATGGTCTGGGTTCTGATAAGTAGCTCCAGTAAAACTGTCTGTTCTCTGCTCTAAATGAATGTGCTGAAAACAAAATGTGAATATCTCATAAATCTCACAACACTGAGACAGCAACTGGCCAACAGCCAACGACAGCTAGTCTTGTTGCTAAACATACTGTCAAATTATATTTACTGTTTGTCAACTGTACGCAGTGTTATTGACTTTGAATCTTGCTAGCATAATGTTAGCTCTCTGGCTCGTAGCTGAGCCAACGGGTTCTATGAAAATATATATGAATATGAAATGAAAAATCTCCCATTGTCAAGTCGTATGTAACTTTCATCCCATTTACTGGAGTAGTGAACGTTTCCATTGCATTAGAACCTTATGGGAAGGTAATGATTCTTCCAGGTATTAGCAAACCCTCAGATGTTACCAGGTAAACAGAGATATGACTTGTAAAACTGTTTTTGATTGCAAATCGCATGAAAATATAAAGTAATGACCTATTTTTTCCCCTTTGGCAAGTGACCACAGTATAAGCATGATTATGCCATTATCCTGCATATATACAGTCACAAGTGTGTCTCCAGGAGTCAGAGGCCCCTGGATACCTGACACAGCAGGTGTCACTATAATACCTGATACTGAGAGGTATCGGCTGTGTGATCTCTGTAAATTAGCAGCAACACTCATTGACCAAAGCCCTGTCCATTTGCAAACATGGAATGCACTAGGCATTTGCTAACCCAGGCATATTTAATGACTTCTTGGCAGGCTCTGTGTGTCCTAGTTAGTGCCATCGCCTTTGATGATCCCTTTAAAACTGGAGCACATGCCGCAAATGGCCGCACACATCTTGTTTGCCTAATTGTGGAGAGTTGTAAAAAATTGCTCAGGAAAACTTTTAAACTTAGGACAGCCATCAGCAATGTTTCTGTTCTAATGGCACATTTTATGTCCTATTTGATGTCTCTGGTAATCATGGGTGTGAAATACATTTGTTTTGGCATCATGAAAAAGATTCTAAAATTAAACATAAATGCTTTGTAGATGTTTGCAAAAAAGTACGTACTGACTTCCTTTTGACCAACAAATAGATCAGAATATGAAATTGGAGCCAACTTGATTCAGATATTCATCATCACCTCAAGTGTGAGTCTCCCTGGAGTATGCCTGAATGGACTTCCAGAGCTAGAATAAGTGGAGTGGGCACCAGGCTTAATAGTAGATTTAAGCACCACTGTGCAGCACTTCAGTCAGGGTCTGAACAGGGCTGTTATGTAGACATTTTGCAATATCACATCAGATATTTATGAGTAGAAAATGTTTCATAACTGAAACACTAAAACAAAAGAAAAAAACCCTCTCTGTCTGAAACCTACATTAAACTAACAATGTTTTATGGTTTTATGACGTTTTATCATGATGTGGTAAAGTGTAGGTTCAAGTAACTTTTATTTCTTGGTGACACTAAATTGTGTTTTGGGTTACTTCACACCTACCTGTCATTGTTTTTTCAAATGTGATGATTGATGTGATGAGTGAGTGAAATGTTCAGGTTTGGTTTGGGCATATTACATGCCTTAGACCGCTGGGCAACGGGGACACTCTTAGAGATCTTAGATGTAATTTTGACACATCTCAGACAAGACACAGATGGTAGCGGAAAACCTATTTCCACAAAATACAATTTGAGATGATAAACCTCAGACACATTCGATTTCTCCAAGTTAGTCATAAAGAAAAGTTTGTCCTGTCCCTTTGTTATATCTTGAATAGCAGCAGATATCGTTATCCTGCATAAACACACAAACATCTCCAGATGATTACTTTCCCTGATGTGAAAGGCAAGGAGAAAGGTGTGACTCTCCGTTTGTGTGCTTCACTGTATTTGAAGGCAGACACACGCGCAGCTGTTGGCATTAATAGCTTCTTTCCCCAGTGGTAGAATCCAGATTTTCATCTGATTCACCATGACATCAAATCAAGTCTGATGAGATTGTGGAGACATTTATGGAAACATTCTAAATCGATCCTAGTTTTGTAATTCAACAGGCGAATTCGCCATCTTTCATCTCTCCTTTCAAAGTTCCCTCCCTGGACGCCTCCCTGGAATTTTAATATCTCCCTGGCAGGCCAGCGTATACCACCGGAAAGCAGCAGCGCTCTGAATCAAATCAGACCTCCAGATGATAGATGAGTGAACCTAGTCACAGTCTATAATATATCTGGACTGCCAGCTCACTCCTGTGACAGCTGAAAAATGCCAATGAGCCAGCAGGAGCCAGGGCTTGGCCCCCGCGGTGCTTTTTTTCCTTCTGCAGGTGCTACATTGAAATTCATTAGCAAGGTGGTTCAACATATCACAAAGTACAAGGGGAAGAGTGATGGAGGGTGTGCTGCGGGTGGTCACTGCGACCTGGCCTCAATGTGCTCTGATGCTTTGAGGGCACATTTGCTGTGTGGTGTCACATGGAAAAACCAGGGAGGGGGTGGTCGACCTGGCATTTACCTTTGTCTTTGAGAGAGCAAAGCGAATCGGCAGCTCGACTGCAAAACGCAGGCACTTGGTTCGGGAGATATAGCGAGCCGAACTCCCCCGGAGAGCGGCAGAAAAATGCCAGCTCAGACCCCCAGGGCTTTGAGCGCCCACAGAGGTGTGTGTGTGGAAGAGCTGCATTGGCAATCTGAGGCTGGTGTAAATCCTTACCGTCGGCGATGAGGTGCTCCGGCACATGTAGGATTACCCGGACTGAGAGGCTGCAGGAGAGGTGAGAGGAGTAAACCAGGCCGATCACGCAGCTGATGACACTGATCAGAGTCAGGGTGGTCTTATTGATGGGGCTCCGCGGGGAACCTGCTGCTGGAAAAAACAAACGCACAGGGAGGGAGTGGGGAGTGGTGGGAACAACAAACCACAGAGATATGTGAAGCAGTGACCGCTTTTCATTCCATCCATACCACAGACATACATGCACACTGCCACACAAACATACACACACACACTACACCTGCACAGGGAGTCATTTTACAAACAAGCCGAAAAATGGGCTTAGCACCCATGAAAAGGACCTTTGGATCAAAAACCTCAAGCCTTTGGGAGGTTTAGTCTAGGCATAGCTCAGTGGCACAGAAATAAGGTTTACCTTTGAAGGGTATTAACATCCGCACGGGGGAAAAAAAAGAGACATGGGCCTAAATAAAAATGGTTCAGAGGGTGTTTTGCAACCTTCCCTCTTTTCCTCTGCTCTCCCTCTCTGCCAGAGCGAGAATGCTTCCCTTATCTCTTTCACTCCAGAGTGCAACACAGAAAGTGTTAAACGTGACCTCGTACCCACAGCGGCATGCTTGCATACATGCACGCACACACACAC
>NW_023339796.1:22449804-22475146 GCF_004916995.1 Morone saxatilis | reverse complement strand
TATTTGTACATTTGGCTATTACATTAAAAAGTGTCATATTTCAATATTCTCATCCTTCCTCTCATCATTCGTCTGACTTGCAGAAACACTTCTGTCATGCCTCATGAATCATCCTTTCCTTTGGATCTAAACAACATAGTTGGAGCAGTGTTGCAACAGCTTTGTTCTATTCTTAAGCCTCGCTCTAATTAAAGGTGTTGGCTACACTTCTGGAGGCTTCGCCGTGTTTGTGACACCTGTGCACATGACGGAGGAATAATTGGCTTGGAGGCGTTGTAAAGGCTTGTAACGCCTTCTGACAGCAGCTATTATTTTGAGGGCATTGTCTTTTTATTTCTTTCCTTTATGTTTTCCCAATGTCTCTCTTCCACACCCCATTACTGTACATCAAAGCTGCAAGGACATGGCATGCGGACAGATAAAGCATGCTGCACCACGTCACTTTGACAGCATTTTCACAGGATCCTCCTCAGAAATAATATTTGTGTGTAATATTATTTCAAAAAATAGTGTGTTTCATGTCGCAAGGTGCAATCGATATCAAAATATTCACCCGCTTAAAACCTCTGATCTCATCGTCTTGTTTAAGTTCAGTCAACAAGATTGTATGCAGATGCACCGAGATCAGTGTGACATGCTCACAACCACTGTTAAAACATTCTACACACACTTATGTATACACACAACATACTCTATGTACAATATTTCCTTTAGGAGTCAGAATCATGAGCACACACAACACTGGAGTCATCCATCGGCTATATGCACTGCAAAGGTTACGTGTCATGCGTCGTGGCGATGGTACTACCATCAAACGGCGGGATAAACTGTCTGTAGGTGTATGAGTCCTCCTTACCCCCTGAGCCCCACGCGCTGTTGGCGTTACCATTTCTCATACCTCGACTCCGGCGGCGACTGCGGTTTGGGTCGGTGTAAAAGGCCAGCTGAGGCTCGCTGTCTGCCTCCGTCCCAGAGTCCCCGTCTGGGTTCAAGAAAGTTGAACCCGCTGTTGGATTCACACATAAAGAAATAAAAAATATACACCTACAATGGGGGTGAGAAAAAAAAAACGTTCCAACAGTGGGGAGTTTGTCCTCAGGTTGGCCTCACAGGGGAAGGCTGAACGCAAGATGAAGCCACTGCTGGACTCGTGGAAAAAGATCAGAGCATAAAAGTTTTCTTCAATCAATAATTGAAATGTAGGCTAATGGAGAGGGAAGCCAAGCAGAAAGTTCACGGTATCATACATTAAAGAAAAGCTTGAAAACAACCCCCCCTCCCCACACACACCCCCTATCAGCTCACTGATGTAACATTGTGGACATCATTTCGTTTTTACTCATCCAACTAGAGTGCATTAATTATTAGATCCTTCAGTGGACTAAAAGAAGCTCAGCCATAACATCTTGTATTAGAACTAGTAAAGACTAAGCCATGCATTAGGTACTGCACACAGAATCAGCAATGAAAGTGCTCCTTGAGGTACAAAGAGCGGATCTTTATTTAACATTACAGAACTTGTTTTAGTTCAAATTTGGGTGAACCAAAACACAAATTTTCTCTTCATCATTTTAACTTAATTTGTTTTGGACACATTTGAGACTGATCTGTGTGGTCAAGAACTCGGTCACATCAGCATTTAAAAACAGCTCATTTTTAAAACCAGAATGTACACCTTTCAGGGGAATCGTCAAAGTCAGTGAATCTGCTTTTAAGAGTTCAACCCTGGTGACCTTTGACATGCAAATTCACGCAATCGACCAACTGAAATGTGTTAACAGTGCTGATCTTGAAATGGAGGAAGCTACTGTATCATATTAGCTGCATGCTCCATTCACTTTTATGTAACCCTTGTCTGCCACTGTATAAACTTCTCCACAAAAGAAAGCAGCATTATTTGTAGCCAGCCCTGAGAATTTAAAAGTTCAACTGCGGAAGAGCACTGACATCAGATTTATTGTTGCTGCTTCTTTACGAAATGGTCACACTGCTTTTAATAATGCTGTTTTATTGTAACTTTGAAGTAATACTATATAAATGTACAACTGCTATTGGATTTGGCATATATGGCAAAACACAAGTTGATCAGAATAACACTTTATATCTCTCTAAAATGTTGCTGTCACAGATCAATAACGCTGCACTGTGAAGCATAAACAGTGCCTTATAATGGTGTTGGTACTTTTCCCTGGAGTTTCCATGGAAACACAGGTCCTTCATCTCTTGATACAGAAATATCTAAACAAAGCATAAATTAACGGCTCAAAAAAGTGCAGTGAACTTTAAATATGAGTGCTGCACGGTGTGCTTGGTTTATCCAATCATACCAACTCTTTTAAACCTTGCCAGTTTGATTTATGATCTTTGTCCATGTGTCCGCTCTGTATCTATTTGCTCCCGCAATAATGCCTTTATTGTGTGACATTTCTTCAGAATTTAAAATTTCCCCTTTTACAGCAGAGTTCTGGTTGCCAGGTCAGCAATATATATCATGAAACCAATAATATAATGTATATTGTATTTTTCATTCAATCAATGTATGTTTTAACTTGCCTTTATAGCAGTAGACATGAACCATGATTTAATATGATCTATGGATATTATGTCACCAATTGTTGCAGACTAAAAATGTATTCTTATATACATATATATATATATATATATATGCACATACATACATTTTTTTTTATTTACATTATAATTTCATTATATATCAACCGTTAATTATTTTTACTTTGTTTTATCTATAAAATTGCCCTGTCCGATCAACAGACAATCAAACTCAAAAATATGCATATGCAATGACCTAAAACTGAAAAAAGCTGCAATCCTCACATTCAAATGAATAATTTTCTGTTTCAGAAGTACCAGGAATATTTATTTTACTATATATACTGAACATCGTGGACAGTATCTTTCGATCTCTGGCAGCTCAACACAGCTTTGTGGTGACAACAGGTGGCAGTCCTGTATGTTTGATCTGATATTTTGTTACTTGTGTATTATAGAAATATTTAAGGGGAAATGGGGGGACATTGGGGAGGTTGCAAAAGGGAATCAATTTAAAAAAGTATAGATGGAAAACGATGGATGACATATATGCAGTATGTGAGATAGAAAACATGAAGATTAACAGCTAAACACACAGAACACATATCTGGCTGTGGTCTTTTGCTGGACAACATGACTCCTGTTTTTTGTGTATCTGTTTGCTTTTACCTTTTTTTATATTGCAATTCATGTGAAATGTGTTTTCCAGTTGTTTGGGAAGATAATGCCATTCATACCATTTTCTGCATTTTGAATTTTGGTGAGATAGCAAATGTCCCTCTCTTCTAAGTAGAAAATGGCAAAAATCAGCAGTGAATAGAGCCTGTTTGGTCTGTCATTTAAAGCGACAATATCTTAAGGATGAGGGCTGATATAGGAACAAAACAGCTTGATAAACAAACTGCTCTTACAATATAATGTGTCTATAATGCATTTCAGCTGAGTGTGTTTTAGCAGAGGCATTAGCTATATTTAGAGTGCATGTATTGAAGCTTGTCTTACAAGTGTTAGCGGATTGCGAATCACAAAGTGAGGGGAAAATCCATCAAAGCAGCAAAGATTTGCTGCCTCAGCGGGATGTATGTGGACTGAAATAAAATTCATGCTAACGTTGCTCAGTGACAAGAGCTTTAAAAATCCCCAACCAAGACGCAGCATTTGATTAAACTAGAGACGATCCCTCCAAAAAAAAAAAAAAAATGGTGGGATGAAAACACTGTTGGCAGCAATGTCAATGTGACAAACTGAGAAGGACTTTTTCATGACAGAGGCTTCATCAGCTTTTCATATTGTTGGTTTTAGAACAATATGCACTGAAGATATGAATGCGCAGTGTAAATATTATTGGCAGCCATGACTATCTGACAGCACAGATGTTGGCGTTGCTCTACTTCACAAGTGGGAAGGCTTTTTTGATGACACCATTGTTTCAGCATTTCACACGACTGATTTAATAATAAAGCAATATTCACTGCACAATTTCCCCCCAGAAATGTTTACTGGCAGGGAACAAAGTCCCCTGGAACAGTATTCAGCGTGCCATTAAAACTCTGTGAAGTTAAATGAAGACAAATAACATCTTCATGCAGTGATAGGGAAAACAGAGCCACTTCTTCAAGCAGACAATATGTTCCAATAAGTTAAAAATGAGAATGAATAAGGAAACTTTAGTTAAATATCCATCATGCAGGCACATTTTGATAAAGTTTGAAGAAAAAAAAGAGGTGTCTTACTACACTACAGTCTCCATTTGAAAAACAAATTCATTTCATTTTAAATGATTTTGATTTTGTATTTGTCATGTTTTAGTTTTGGTCGTTGTATTGCTGCCTCAGTCTCTCAGACCAGCATGTTCTATTATATACACTAAAGCTGGATGAGGATAAAATTAACTAAAACACAGAAAGAAAAGACAGAAAACAGTCAGAGCCAACTATTTTAACTAAGACTCAAGCTAGGTTTATAGTGTATTTAGGAGTCACTGTCACAGTTCTGGATGACAATAGAGACTGCTGATAGTGAAGACAACATTTAAGTAACATTATATATACCCTGTTCTTGCACTACATAACTTTTGGTCTCGGGTCGGAGCAAGTGTGTAAGTTTTCAGGTCTGGGACAGTGGAAGGAATGCTGCCGTAATGTCATGCTGGTTGTGCCACAACCCGGAGCGGGGCCAATGGTCAATGTAACCGGCCGGGCTCAGCAGCTTCTGTGGACATAGCTAATGGCAGAGGCAAAGACACCTAAGAGGATGACAGAGGAAGCAAAAAGAGAAAAGGTAGAGTGAAGCTGCCAGGCAAAAGTAAATCTGGGACATGCTTTTCGTGTCGTTGGTGAGAGCTTGGTGAAATAAAAGGCTGCAGACAGGCGGCGAGCTGACCTTCTTGCTGTTCGACTAGTCCGTAAAATTAGCTGACTTGCTCTGACTTTTGTTGCTGCACTTCCTTGATGTTGTGGCTATGTTAGGGAAGTTGTCGACTTACTACTTTCTTATCATAAGTAATGTAATCACAACAAATGCACCTGTACAGCTGCTCATATGTATCGATAAAGACTGTTCAGCAGTGTCTAAAATGGTATCAATATCAATAAAGATTAATGATCCCGATCCATAATGTCTAGTCAACGGGTCAAACACGATACCAGCAACTATAAATCAAAACTTTCAGTGGGAATCTGTTTAATTCTTGTGTCAAACATAAATCAGAGGATCACCAAAGTTATTCGATGCATTAAAGTCAGTGAGCTTCATTTTCATCTGGGGACAATGAATGTCTGTATAATCTGAGATATTTAAGTCTGGACCAAAGTGGTGAACTGAGCAATCCATAGATTGACATTGCAATGCCTAGCGCCGTACCACTAATGTGGAAATAAAACATTTATTTATTCAAAGTTTTATCAGATTGGGTTTCAAACACAATGCAGGTGTTTTGGTTTTAGCAGGTAATGAATAAGCTGATCTGGAGCCAGATGCACAGATACATAACTATCTTGTAATAAACTAACTCGCAATGTGTGCATATACACTATATATTCTGTTTTGATCATTTCGGTGCAAGCTGAGCAGGCAAGCCACTTAGTCTTATCTAACAACAAATAAAACTAAATGAGATCATTTAACTGAACCTGCAGTCTTGTAATTAAATTATAGCCTATACAATATACAGGCCTTGTGCCCTCAAAATTAAATGCAATTAAGTAGTGTTAGCACAAATGCGTGTCTGGATGTTCTGCCACCTTTGTTGTACAAACATAATTTAAATTTCCTCTTGCCACTGTAGAAAGTGACATTGTGCAGGGTTTCCTATAAAGAGGTTGGCAAAGTATAGGGAGATGGAGACATGTTATCCTCTGCTTTTAAAAGACTTCATTCTGACAGTACTGAGCACCCAGAGGCCTTTGTATGTGTATTTATACAATGTATAATAGAGCATGTTAGTCTTTGGGAGGCAGAAATGGACACACTTACTAAGCACTGTACATTTGTTGATATGCCATTAAATACACTATCCATATGACCCAGTTCAATCCACAATGTAGCATATGACAATATAGCCTTGACAGGCATGAAAAGACACTCTGGTTCCACAAAGAACAAAAAATAATGATAAAATAAAAGCAGGAAGGCTAAAAGTATTTACTAGCAGAAATGCGGCCAACAAAATGGTGAATATAACAGCAAGATGCAGCAATCACCATGGTACCTAAGTTTGCTGCCCTAAAATGGGATTGTGTTTACTGTGTTAACAAGAAGAGTCAATATGAACAGCCCTCTCATGTGCTATTCACAACCTTGTAAGTAGATATTTTCTGAAAGCTCAGAGTTCATCAGTTCATGTAGACAACTTCCCATGTAGTAACCACAAGCTCATGAGTTCCATTTGATGGCAGCATACAATACAACAAAGCAACAACTACCTATGGTAATCAAATGGTAAATATGATTTAGTCTGATATTCTCAAACTTCACTTGAATGGATTGTGGGATACCAAGGATCACAAGGAGTAGCTGTATCTTTCAAATTCTGTAAAAAGAAGGGCATGGCTCTTGGCCACAGTTGACTAAAACTTTGGAATAGGGCAGTCTGTTCAAATATCTTCAGTGATGAGGTGATGCAGACTTTAAAGTAGGTGGCCCTGATTTGGGATACAGATCATGTAAGAGTGTGTCCTTTAGACTGAGTGGGCCCAGTGAGAGATCAGACTCGGCTGAAGACATTAACCAAGCAAAAGAACACCAAGACAAAAATGTCAGAGCAACAAACGTGGATATTAAAAATCACCCAATATTAAGAAACTGTCACATCCAGGCAGGCAGGATCGATGACAGGAGATAAAAACACATTTGTAAAACTGGGACATTTTAGGCGTAATCTATAGGCAAACAAAACACAGACAATGATGTTTTCACTTCAAATTGATAAGTGACTGCATCCTTCTGAACAAGTCCAAATCCACGTGAGAGCATGTATAATCATCTTTAATCAAAACAGTCCTTTAATGTAGAAAACCATCGCCTAATGGTGAGACTTTTTCAGCAAGTTTCAGTAAGCATTTGCTTTCTAATTTGCAGTTGGGCCCATGAGTGCCCAGAGTCTGACTTCAATGTTCAACCAATGGTTAAAAGTGGAAAAGTGTTCAATATACAGACTGTCCGTCTGCGAGTCTATAACTTTGATCTAGATTGAAATATAATAACTGTTGATTTTAGATGAAGTTTTGTACATTAATGATCACATTTTCGTTTTCTAGTGTAATGTCTCAACAGCCATTGGATGGATTGTCATGAATAGCTGCCAGACACCTTTTGACATCCCCTCCCCCTCCACACCATTCCCACATCGGACCTGGGAAGGTGGTGTTTGTCCATTTCTGTAACTTTACGAATTCAACAATCGACATTCACACCAACTACAGCTTAGTTCTGTTTGAGCTAAGTCTTGTTGCTGAATAAATAAAAAGCCAGGAATCTCAAAAAACTGTTATCACATATCACTGACTTTCCCATCCCCACCACTACATCAAAGAACTATGTAAAAAATTGTTATGCAATTTTACAGTACAAACTGATGTTTTTGTGTTTGTAGAAAAATGAGACAATACGGCTGAAAATCAATGTAGACGTGTAATTTTCAGCCAATTTGTCTCTGTGTCCTTGGGTCAGATCTGTGAGAAGTAATTGTAACCTGTAACGCTTATGATGAGATCAACCCAACTAAACCACCTGTTGAGATATTTCATTAGACTTTTCAAGTTTGCAACTACAAGAAATGAACCTTTTAAGTGGCTTTCTAAGCACCTGAACAGTGCAGAGCTGTCAAGGACAGCTTTGAGGCTGTACAAGCTTCAGAGAGGAGCGAACATAAAAGAGGTGTTGGCTACATTGTAATAGTACTACACTAGAATAACTTAAAGTGGTTCAAAGTGCAAACAGCATGTCTCTCTCTCTGATAAACTAGAAGAAAAGTATTTTCGGAGGGAGTTAAGAGAAAATGTACCATCCAGCTTCTAAGGTGAGTGCAAGCTGACCTATCACAGAGAGAGCCACAGCGGAAATTTACTGAAATAACATTTATAGCAGAAGATCAAAGTCGGAATTATTTTTTTTTTTTTTTATATCAAAAGGTGATATTCGTACCTGACTATGAAGGTTTACTACAAAGTTTGAAAACGTCCAATTTGTGTAAAGGTTTTTTTTAAATGATTTACAAAAAAACAAGTCCACAGTATGACTGGGCCCACGGGTTACATGTAGTTTAGTTGCATCATAGGAGAAGGGACCTGTACAATTTCTTTAACACTTCTACCAAGACAGCACTTGAAATATAATTGTGTGTCCCCGCCTAGCTCACAGAAGAAAATAAAAGTGTCTCCTGAGGAATTAAGACTAAATCTCACACAGCAGGTATTTGTCAGCCTTCGCTTTTAAACAGGAGCCAAAAGGTGCTGTGCTGAACGCTGCCATGAAAGCAAGACAAGCCCCTCTAAATATTCACTGCAGGGTGTTCACCCGCAACTCAGCATGCACAGCAGGCACAAGTACCTCTTATAAACCAAAAAAAAGTTATTATGTCCAGTGCTCCACAACTCTATAAACATGGAAGGGTGCTAGAGTCGAGTAAGAGAGAGGGTAATGGCACCAGAATAACAATCTATCCTGATAGTGAGCATATAAACAAACAATTCAAGAGTATAAGGATGCCACAGCAACAGAAACAACAACAGCACTTATATCAAGAATAGCATATAAAAACAAAATGTTACCCTCATGAGGCTTATGGGCTCAGGGAAGATCACACAAGAATCCATCTGGCCAGGCTTCAAGCTATATGCTCTATCCAAACCACAGTGGTACCGGACCAATCAGTGAACTATGAGGAACAACTGGCTGCTACGACATGAGCTATGGGCGTGGATTTACGCTAAGTGTGTGTGACGACGTGTGTGGGAAGTGACTGCTCAAAAACAACGTTGGCTGCTAAAGAGGTTAGCGTAGATGCAGCTAGCATCAGTTATATCAGAACTGGAGAGTATTTCTTCAGTGAAAGAAGAGCAAAGAACGGCACTGAATGCCTTTCTCCAGGGAAAAGATATCTTCACTCTCCCGACTGACTTCAATGAGAGTTTGATACGTTATATGGTTCATTGATCAGATTCCTAGACAGATGGTTCATCTATTCACCTCCTGAGTATTTTTGAAACCTTTTCCATACAGTTTCCAAACCAGCAAGGTTAACAATATGTGACAAAAACCTGAATGCCATTACCAGCAGTATTAATTAACAAGGCAATATGAATTTACAAATTTAAGAAAATTAATTGAAACATCAAACGCAAAAGAAAATCATAAGAGGAAACAACAATACAGAATTGTGTAAGAGACAAAAAAGGCAGTTTGGTAAAGAGAACCTACACGGACAAGAGAGGACCCCCTACAGGAGATAAAGAGATGAGTTTTAAGGTTTTCGCCAACCGAGAAAATAACAAAAAAAAATTAAATGTAAAGATAAAATGTAGCTATACTTTCTGGAATTTATTCACATTTTTAAGTAGCACAAATATTTCAGTTGCATGACAGGCTTCTAATTTAATTCATACTTATTACATTAATAACTGCATTAATTGCATTCCAGTTAAGTTGATCAGTTTCAGGGCCTTGCTGTAGTGCATGGTTTAATGGGAAGGCAAATGGACCCGACAGCTCAGAATATCTGCTGTGAAAAACCCCATTTGGACAAGCAATAACCATGTTCCTCAGCTGAAATAGTGTCCAGCTCAAAACCTACACCATTAAACATGTAACATTAGGATATGACCAAGACGACACCACAGTAGGTGCCACATGTATAACTACATTAATTTACTATCAAATAGTACTTCCTTAACAGAGCCAAGGGAGATAAAACATAGATGAAGCCAGAGCCAGTGCAGCCAACAAACACTGCAAATTCAAATTCAAAGTTACCTCTAATGTTAGCCAGTGGACTCTCCTTGCTAGCTCCTTGCCAGCTGGCTCATCTTCCACCTCTCTTGCTGACAACGATGCAGAACCAAGAATGTAATCCAATTTATTGACCTTGAAAACATTTTGGTTAATATTTCATCTTTTATGCTAATAAGCACAAGCTTTTTAGCCAAAAACGCTTGTTTCTTCAGCGGTGATGGACTACAATCACAAGTGCAATGAATAACATTAGTTCCACCTCTGTATTCCCTGTCAGTTCAAAATGTCTGCTGTGAAAAAGGCCATACTTGGTAGACTAAAGCCCCATTTTGGACACAAAATGACTGCAGTATTCTTCCTGTTAAAAGAAATGTTGTATCTCAAAGGTCTTTAAGAGTGGACAAAGTTTGGACTAGAGACCTATCATTTCCATGTTCCCAAAAATAAAAAAGAGTAAGATTTAATTTAGATATAAATGTATGTTTATTTTATCAACAAGATATTGAATCTCTGAACATCTACAACTGTAATGTTGTTAGTGGTTTTATTTTAAACAAAGATATTGAATTGTTATGTAATAATATTTTCATTATATGTTAATTTTACATTCAGAAATGTAGACTTTTTAAAGTTGTTCCAAGTTTTGTGACATTTATAAATGACTTAAACATTTTCTTTAAATCCTTAAAAAAACTGTAAAAGAGAAATGCCTTAAGACTACTTGCATTATATATTGATTTGAACCATCTTTAAGTTCATTTAATTTAATCTATGTTTGAGATTTATTTGTTGTTGTTTATTTTTCTTTTCTCTTTTTTCTCTTACATTGTTTGGATTCATTGTTAGGTATGCTTAACAACCACTGATCATGCCTGTTTGTTATTAGTTATTAAGCATAATAAAGTTTTTAGGGGGGAAAAAAGCAACCTTCTTTAGTATATATTTAATTCCGATGTCCATTACGAATAAACATCCACAAGTCATCTTAAAAATCATAGAACAAACCTTATTAATCTAGAGTTTGCCTGAGAACCATCAGGTTTTCTTCAGTATCAATGTAATCTAGAAATAGATGTCTGTACATCATAAGTACATTGAAAGCAGGGACTGCTAATAGCTGATTCAGCATACATTTAATGGTGCCAAATATAAATAGTTGGGCTAAAAAACGTGGCTCAAGAGAGAATGCCAGTCTATATGCTGACATTACAACAGCCCATTTTAAGAGCTTTTACGGGGTCTTGCCTTTCTGACTGCTTTGACTTCGTCACACTGGCTCCCAAATAGTTCTGTTTGTGTTAGCATGTTTCCATATATCAGATTAGCAAAAACATTTCTTACACTGTTTTCACCACACAGAGGTCAAACTTCACAGTGAGCTCATAAAAAAAATGAAAGCAGCTCTTCAAATGAAAAAAAAAACCCACTTCAAAATACAAGGACGTTGCTCTGGAGGTGATTCAAATTACAGGAGGACCAGCGATTTCGCAGAAAAACAGTAGGTAATTGCAGCTATAATTATTACTGGCATGGGTGGAAAAAATTACCCATGGACGAGTCCCAGACAGGATTAAAATCAGTGCCCAGTGTAAAGTTATAATAACCCCACCTACCCTAGAGACATAAGTCTGGTAAAAATGTGGTTTAAATTAGTTCACCATCATCACCATTCATGTTATGTAGGCTGAAGTACAATGACATAACAATAACTTGTCCACTGATTTAGACATCATTAACTTCATTATATTGTATGGTCCACAACTAATAAGAAATAAATTATACACCGGCTCAGCAATAATAATCATGAAATACTGAAGGGGGGCCACCGTAGGCCCGGGGCCGCTAGCTCCTTTCACTCCCTCTGACATTGTTTTGTCCCATTTGGCAAGTTTGGTACTTTTAGAGGTAACTCTGGAGTCCATTAAATGTGCTGACATATGGAGTGAAGAGAGGCACTTGGGCATCTTCAGCAAAAATGGAAAGAGTCATTACCTTACCTGCCTCCTCCTCACACATGCACAGAAGATGTCCACTGAGGACAACAATAGCTCTGTCTGTGCATATTTTATGACAAAGATGAAAATAGTTGACTGGAAACACCAACAACAGCGACTCAAAACTGCATGGAGCAGATCTAATTGCCTGCTTAGACAGCCTCATTCCTATGCAGCTGGCTTTGGAGAATACTAACCTGCACCCGGAAGCACTGAAATTTAAAAAGTAATGTGTGTGTGTGTGTGTGTTTGCGTGTGTGTAGATGTATGTAGTATCTGTGTGCATTCGGAAACAAATCCTTCTATTTCCATACAGCAAGCTGATACAACTGATAAAAAGATTATAATGAGTGTGCAGGGATTTTTTGCTTCTGTTACCTTCTTGCGTCCTATTCTGCATTCTCAAATTAAAGAGAACTTACTGAATTAATTAGGAGGCGACCTTTCCTTTTCTCTAAGGGCGGAGCTGTAGTGTCAATGGGTAGGCTGGCTTAGTGAGAACAAAGGAAATCAGGGGTTTGTCTCTTACAGACTCTCTCAGAGAAGCAGTCAGAGTAAGATGGAGATAAAGACGCAGGAGAAGGACTACTTGAGGAAGGCCACAGAGACCTATAGCCTCTGGATCACTCTGTAGATATGTTTTCATGTTGGTGATGGACTGTAAAAGATATGATCTTTAGCATTATTTGGCAAAGGTTTGGTGTATTAGGCCAACAAAGATCTCCAGATACCAAGTGGAAACATTACCTTGCTTTTCCATGATAAAGTGTTGAATTTCTATGGACAACTTAGTCTAGTGTGGTCAGACAGTGTCCTAGTCTGAGATTTTGTGGAGCGAAATGTGAGTATACAACTGAATTCCTCCTAAATTACAGAATATTAGTCACAGCTTAGTCAATCAAAAACACTCATGTGCATATGTATTGTAGCTTCCATATTCCAAATTTGTAAACTGCTCAGCCATAATATGAACTAAAATGTTTTCCCATCGAGCATGCCTCTGTGTTTGAGCATTTTTCACAACTTATGTCCATCTCCTGTGTGTATAACAGGAGCATGAATAAAACTCAGAAAAAGCTGTAGGCCCAGAGTCTCAAACCCTGCTTGTGGCCCCTCCTGTGCCGCACTGCCCCTTACACCCCAATTTAGCCAAACTGGTCTGAACCAACCAACTGGTCATTGTTAGAGCCCGACACTCAGTGGATGGGTACAAGTTTAGCAGGTCAATTTTCTTCGCGAAATAGGTGGTGGTGGAAGTTTGATTACATAGAGGCTACTTCAAGAGCTAGTTGGCAAACTTGTGCCAGACAGAAATCAATAAATCAAATGTTCTGACAAAAAAAAAAAAAATCTGGTATCTGTAGCAGTCAAAGGCCTGCAATAAGCCCATTCAGACTGAATTAAATTATTGTTTGTCCGACCTGCCTGTCTACTTCCGCGCACTTTGCCCGCGCACTCATTGCACATGACCAGAGTCTTCCACAAGCCGGCCAGGCATATATTGCTAAAGCTACCACAAATGGCAGAGAATGACCAGTGAAAATGTATAGTTCTGCCTGTACCTACAACAGTTTGCACTTCTAAACAAAGCAAGAACCGAACAAAAAGTGTGGATAAAGCAACAGCTGAGTGTCAACCTCAACGATGGTGAGAACTGAGGGGCTGAGGGTAATTATCTGGCTGGTTTTGCTTTGGGGGGAATGTGTGCTCCTGAACTGTGTAAGAACTATGCATTAATTCGACATGAGTGTTTGCAACTATTTGATTGGCCAGTGTAGCATGTTGCCAGATCACAACATGACGACCGTGTTTTTTACCAAAACCCCTTTGTGTCGGAATCCCTGCTGCGCCAACACAGTGATCTCATTAAAATGAATGAGAAGGGTGGGTTTTCTTTTTTCTTTGAAGCAGCACTACCATCTGAACACGGCCTTAGACCTTTTGACTCTTTCATCACTCCGGTTTAAAGCCTCACAGACTGGCTGAGAAGGTAAACATCACTGTCGTTTGCAGTTCATTGAAACCATGTTATAGGATTTCTGGGCACTGAAGTTTTTAATATTCCAGCACCGCCATTTAGAGCTGCCAACGGTCCCTCGCAACCGCTTTCTGTTGGGTGTTTGGGGCATTCACTCTTTGTTCTCACCCTCTATTATTGATAAAAGGGTTTGGTTGAATGTTGTTTTCCTCCACCCTGTTTCTCTGATTTCAGCTTGCGTCGCTGGAAAGCCACAGTGGCTGCAGGTGTGTGCTGAAACAGTCAAGGTCAGGCAGGAAGAAAGAACAGACACCTCTGTTTTCCTCTAAATCAAGAAACCAAAATGTCCCAAGAGTCATGTTGGGTTCGCCACCAGCATAACCAACATAATAAAAGTGGATGATTGAGAGAATACATACATGGGCACAGATGAATGCCTTGCTTGTGCTCCCGTGTTGCAGCTATACAATTACAATCCTTCCTGACAGTTGGAGAAGACCCCAGCGCTATGTTCTCCTTGTTTTTCTGTAGTGCCTCCACAGCGACTAACACCACAGAATTGTTTTTAATTGGGCTGAGAATAAAGCATCTGTGCGGCAAAGTGCGGAGGAAAGTGAATTATGGTCTGAGGTCAACTGAAAATGTCCAAAATGACATTTTGAAAATGTCGCTGCCTTTCTTTTCTCTTGTTTGTCATAATGGGATAATGTCTCTCCATTTCATCCTCTGTAACCTCTCTTCATTTCCTGTATTCCTCAATCTACTGTCATACTGTTACATACAGCTCCCACACTGGGCTGGCAGAGGTGAACATGAGGACAGATGGGAGTTTGGGATGAAGACAGTGGTGAGTGCAAATGAATCACGCACAAAAAGTACTTCAGATGGATATTTATGGGGAAATGGAAAGGAATTGGGTTTGATTAATGTTAATAAAAAGACTGCAATAAACAAAGAGGTATATATGTTTTGAGGTTTCACATTCAAACCACATTCACACTAAACATTTTTGTTGATTCATTTCTTCAAAGGGTGTTCTCTCAGAATAACATGGATTATAACACTGGGTTTATCCTCAGTGTCCCGCAAGGACCTAATGTATCCTAAATTTAACGTATTCTTTGATAATCTTTGTCCAATGAGTACAGAATGTCTCAGGGTCCTTGGGAGTTTTCCAAAGGGCATTCATTATGTTGTCAATGATTAAACCTGTGTGGTGGCATTCAGTGACTCGCCGTAATTTCTCGCTTGCTATGTAGCTGTAAGAGATAAACATTTGTAGATAAAAGACTAATTTCTTTTACGGAAATATACCTAAAAGTCAAACTGAAGCATATATCGTTTTTTATACTTGTGTTCTAATTTGGTCAAAATTGTAATTAATGAGCCTTGGCATTAAAGCTGCAGTAGGTACCTTTTATAAAAATAACTTTTCGGCTTTTTTTGATGAAACTTTCACTGTATCCCGACAGTAGTACATGAGACAGATAATCTGTGACCACATACTGATGTTCTCCATTTGGTGTAATTTCTTATTAATAAATGACAATGTTGGTACTATAATTTGCTTAACATGCAGTTTTGAACTGACTACCACTTTGGTTTGAATCAGCTGGCAAACGCTGTTACCCATAGTCCAATCTGGGATTATAGCTGTCCCATCATTACTCTGTCACACTGTGTTATTTTGTGTCATGCTTTGAATCATGGAGTAACATATGCAGTGCCTACGTTGTAGGACTACTTGTGTGCTGTGAGTTTTAACAGTCTGTCAGTGTTAGCTTACTGTGTTGAGGCACTTTTGTATGACCAGAAACTATTTCATCCTCTTTTGAAAAATGGAAGCCTTGCATAATATTTCTAAGTGTCTGCTCATGGTGGGAACTGTCTGTAAATATAAGGAGTACAGTCTAGACCTACTGTATTTGAAAAGTGTCCTGAGATAACTTTTGTTATGAATTGCTGCTATACAAATAAAATTGAACTGAATTGAACTGAATTAGATAGTATATTTTGCCTTACACAAAATGTGATAATTCAGATTTCAGCTTGACTTGCACACCTGTTACATGAAAAAAAAGTAAAATCCTTTTTAAAGCTGGACAGTCTTGATCTATTCAGTTCAATTTGATCAGGAATACAGTCAAGAGCAGGGCTGCCCAAAGTGCTGCCTGGGGGTCTAAGTTATAGTATGTAAGGCCATTAGGTCCAATTTGGCTCGCCAGGTGTTTCTAGCAGAGAACAATTAAAAATGAATGAACAAAGTATTGTAGAAATTGCTGTTTATGCTATTTTGTTTGAAACTGTGAACTGAAAATGTAGCTACACAGTGTACTGCTTGTTGCTGCTGGTAGTGGGTAGAGTCATGGAGCGGCTGTGATCTATTTTGTTCTATTCTCTGTCAAAGGGTAAATCTATGAGAGAGTGACTCACCACGGGTGTTGCTGGAGAGGCGCTTGCGTTGGCTGGTGGAGGTGTTGTGAGGAAGCAGGGTGTTCTGCTGGTGGTTGCTGTCGATGGGGCTTGTGGCGATGATGTTGTCCTTGTATTTGTTCATTAGGGCCAGCTTGGTGTTGTCACTCACTGTGGAAAAGTGGGATATAATTACAAGCATGGGGAAATAAAAGCTGGGAGTAGACTAAAAGCTTTCTCTTTAAAATGAGAAAGCAGCCGCTTGGAAAGACGTGTTGCTCTTGACTGGATGTAGGAGGTTTTAAAATCACAATGTAGCGAGCATAAAGTATAGTTATGCTGAGTAAATACATCCAGCATGTTGTTTACTGGGGGAGAAATCAAACAGCAAAAATTAAAGAGTGAGAAAAGCTGGCATGAAATTAAAACTCATTAAGGGAATATACAGAAGGCATTTAAGTCTCGGAGGATGAAATTATCTATTTTGGTAAATATTAAGAGATGAAGTTCCAGGGAGACCATAAAAAATATTATTGTAGAACATGATTTGAGTGACAGAATCCATAAAAGAATAATTCCCCCTAAGAAAATATGAGTTTTGTGTCAATTAGTCACTCCACACACATTTTTAGCAGTGTTACCTGCATGGCTTTAAGGATGGCAATATTAATCTGTCAGTCAGTCCCCAGAGGATAAATCCTAATGGTTTGAGAGTCTTCTAACTGTAGACCTAACATCTGGGGACCCCAGGTCTGCGGGCCAATTGGAAGAGACTAGGGTCCCCAGACATGGGGGAGGTCTGTGTGAAAGCAAATAGTCGCTAATTTTAAGGTACCTTTTGGCTTAAAATTAGATGCTAACAGTATCTTCTGTTTAAAAAATCTGCTACACATTACAAGAAACGCTACGTAAACACTACTTAAAGTCTTGGCAGAGAAACGCGATTGCTAATTGAAGTAACCCATCTCATGTCTGGGGTTCCACATAGACTAGGGCTGTGGACAAGAATCTGGCAATACGATACGTATCATGATGGATACACTGTATTCGTTATTTCATTTTTTTAATCAAATTTTTAGGTAAATGGTCATATTATAAACACACCACCATATGCATAAAATAAAATAAAAAGTTGAAACTAGTTTACTGGTTATGCAACCAGAACAGTGCGACTTGCATTTATATTTATAACAGTCCCTGTAACATCCAACATCATAGGCCTGAGTTTACATTTACAACACTGCTATATAGTGGTTGTGGGTTCAAACACAAAAATCTAATCAAATACAATATCACAAAACAAAATATCGTGCTACTTAAGTGTATCAATATTTTCTGACACCCCTAACCAATACTGCATTAGTGCAGTATAGTGAAGCAATATAGATGTGTAACATTTGTATTTCACTTGTTTATGTATTCATAAGTATTCCATTATTCTAAGACAAAAGGTCAGGACAGCCAAAAGATATTTACTGAAATCTTTGTTATTATAGTCCAAATTTCCAATGCCATTTTCTGAGTGACCTCTCCAGTTGTTTATATTGTTCAGTATTCTATGCATGGCCTGCTGTCTGCTTTTTCTATTTCTCCAGTCCATTGCATTAACAATTTTAAATGCATAATGCACAGGATTACTGCCTTTCCATCACCTCTGGGGTGGGGTTGTTTGGGTTTTATAAGAGAACACCGTGTGAGTGCCGTCACCATAACGGATCTCTTGATGAATCCAAGCAGTGAATGTGCTGCTAATTGAAATTCAGAGGGTATATCTGCATCTAAACTTCTCCACTTTATAGAGTAATTCTCATGGAAGTGGTTTTCAACTCCAGCGTCCACTGATTATGAAAAATAGATCTTCTAAAACACATTCTCGGCAGGAACGTAAACCTTTGGGTTGTTTCAAGTGTGAGGAATAAACTCTTTGAAAGAATACCTGCAGTTTGATTATAGTTATACCGCATCAGTCACAAAACTAATGTTCTTACACTGATTATGAAAACTGCTGAATAAGTGCCTCATTTGTTTTTGCTGTCTCTTCTTTTACATTGATAAAGCGTTTGAAGCCTTCATGTTTGTGAAACTCAAATTTCCATCCTCTATCGTTTGGTCTACATTCATTCTGATGATAACTTCCCACCTATATGAGAAAATAACACATGTTAAGGTATTTAATTAAAAATCCAATTAGCTTTGGTTTCATGCTGACTATTTCAATTATTATAACTGTGTTAATGTAATTATATTGTTCCCTGCTTTGAAAG
This sequence comes from Morone saxatilis, assembly GCF_004916995.1. Lineage (NCBI taxonomy): Eukaryota > Metazoa > Chordata > Actinopteri > Moronidae > Morone > Morone saxatilis. Next base: position 22,456,499 of record NW_023339796.1, on the reverse strand, counting down.
CCATCTATCTTTTACGCATATATCCTCCTCAGTACTAGCAAATGTCATCTTTTTGACATACTGTCTGATTACTTTGCTTTTATTAAAAATGTATGGCTGTGGAAGAGGAAAACAATAAGGCTATTAATGAGATAACTGACAGAATCTAGTTAGTTTGTAATTTAAAATGATTAGAAAAATGTCATAAACACAACAGAAGAAGCCCATAACTCCCCTAGTATCCCAACCTAGTTTATTATTATTATTATTATTATTATTATTATTATTATTGTTGATTAAACAAACTTTATGTTGACAATGCATTATTTAACAATATTACTGTGTAAACATATCTCAGATTAATAGTACAGAGGTGGTTAGGATATGAACAACCATATACCATTATGGATTATTTTTGGCCGTCTCAGGGCAGCAGAACTACCACTGACACATAAAGTTGTGTGATTGAACAAAAAAGTAAAACGTTTTTAATTACACATCCAGTAGAACAATGCAATAATGCACTCATTTGGAGTTGTGCTTATGGTCAGACCTACAGAGTTAAAACAGCTGACAAGAGCAGTGAGACTACACCAATGCGGCCAGTAAAACCAAAACAGTGAGCTAATAGATGCTAAAATGCTCTGTAAAGCTGAGTGGAACTGCAAAGTTAGGTGAAAGATTGTACGTGGGTTCACATCTTTGATATTACACAAAGGTATTTAATCCATTATTGACAAAAAATATAGATAAGTGCAGTTTTAAAATAATGTCAATATGAGAATAATCCAGTGATGTTCTAAGTTCAGTCAGATCATCTACTCACTAAATGAATCATGCATGCACACAAAAACATTACCAGACAGATATCACTATTATGGTAACAGCATTACAGCTGTTTTAACAGACCTTCTTCACAGCAGCCATTTTGACATGGAATAGTAGGGTAAACACAGGTATTACCAATGATACTAATGAAGATTCTGTCCGATTTAATGTAGCGGGAGCCTTTCCAGTGAGCTCACAGGCACAACAGCAGCACCCTGACTCTGTTTGACCTGATGGACAATGAACTTAATAGTACATGGTAACGCATGTGTTACCCTACTGTTTAATGTAAAAATGGCTGCTATGAAAAAGGACATGTTTTAAGGCTAATGTGTTAGCAAACATCCAGCAGATAAAGAGCAATATCTGCATTCACACGGTGGGGATTTTCTAGCCCTGTGTCGAATCTTTCTCACAGCAAACAGTATGACATGTCAAAGCAGAAAAACAAGGTGTACTGAGCATTAGCATTAGCATTCATTTGGGGTAGGCGACCTGACAAAGTCCAATATTCACTTTTATTTTAGCTCAAGTTTATTCTCCACTAACTCCTGAGGGAAATATGGTGGAATCTGACATTTTCAGCAGTTGCTAACTTTATCGGCATTGTCTTTGGCCATTTTATCAGAGCTTTTTTAGCTGAAAAATCCTGCCAGCTGCAGTGTGAATTTGTCAGTACAAGTAACCCCCTCCATTAGATCTAGGTTATCTTATTCATTATTAACATTAAAAATATTAATTTGTGGCACTTTAAAGGCATATTTACGATTTTCCTTTCTACTTTCTTGCTTTTTTCTCGCTACTGCTGATCCCTCTCTTCATTCACACTCTAGCTCTCTTGACCACCGCTGCTCTCCCTCTCACTCGTTGAGAAGCCTACACTTTAGGCCTTTAAGGCTGTTTGCTGTTGTCTTTTCTGACCTGTCTGTTTGTGTGTCAGTCAACTTACCAGGTGTGAGGTCCATATTATTCTTGTCATTACAGCCCTGGAGGGAGTCCAGGGTACGGGTGACCTGGCTGGCAAACTCCTCGCCACCATTCATACACTCCCGCTGCAGATGGTGACGCAGGTCGGTAATGTCGTACTCATACCTGGGCATGAGGGAGAAATCAATTAGTGTTATATTATCTGGATTTATTTAAATTAGAATAAATATCACAAGCGGGAAATGTGCTTGATGAAGCAGCCAAGATTTCAAAGTGTGACAGGACTGCTGATAAGGTATGGTAAGTCTTACAATCGTAAACCTCAAAACACATTGCAGATTACTACAGTTTGAAATAAGTGTGCTGGTTGCATTATATCAGCTGCTCTCTAGGTAGTGAATTTCAAACAATTCTAACCTTGCTGCCAGTGTGAACTGTGGAATAATAAACCACATTCACAAATCATTCGTCTCAGTTACACAAGCTGTTTACTTTCAGCTACTGCATGTGTTTATTTTTAGGGTGTGCTGCTTGTACCCATCCAGAATTGGTGTCTCCCGGATGCTGAGGGTGCCGCTGGAGTTCGGCCCCTGACCCCGGGAGTTTCTCAAGCTCTCCCGGGCCTGGCCTCCCATCAGCACTGAGGGGATGTAGTGGATCTCATTAGCTGCCTCGGCGCTGGCGCTCTTCTGGGGCTGAGGGATGCGGCGGCGTTTACACCAGCGCCTGCGGGTGTAGAGTATCAGGACCAGGCACAGGATGGACAGCAGAAGGGCGATCATCCCGCCCTAAGGGGAAGTGGGTGGCATTTGGAGCAGAGACAGAAAAAAAGGGGAGAGGAGGAAAAAGCAGAGAGAGAAAGAGAGAGTCAGAGGGAGAACAGATTCAGAGAATCTTGCCAAGTAGAATACAGATCAAAGTCACAGCCGCGATGCCAACAGCACAATATGAAAAAGGTTGCAGATGCAATTTAGTGAATAACACCTACAGTGTTTTTAAATGACAGTAGCTCTCATGCTACTGTGCGCTCATTTCACCTTGAGACAAAGTACAGGGAAGTTCAGAACATGGCTCTTGGCTCATTTCTAGTAATTTAAGGCCATGTGGGATGAGAGCAAGGGTCGGCAGCTGTGAACCGTATCCCCACTGAAAGTACTGAGGTCCATGGCCAGACTGCTAAAGCAATGCTTCCCATATTTTACTAATAATACATGCATTCAATATCACACTTGTGTCTGTATGATGAATGCCATGTGTAGCTAGAGCCAGCAGTCAATTAGCTTAGCTTAGCACACAGAAACTGGTAGCCCGGCTCTGTACAAAGGTAACACAAATTTTGTTTTTTTGTTTGTTTTTATTGCCATCTATATGCTGAATGATTGCTTGCCACACACAGTAACATCCTGGAGTATTGAAAGGTCAGCAAGAGCTTTGTACACCATATAAAATACTAGGGACAATACACGATATTATTGCTTATCGCGATAAAAAAACACTTGGATAAGTATATCGTGGTTAATTTGCATTATCGGGATAATAATAATAATAATAATAATAATAATAATTGTCAACATACTCACATGAATGACTTGAAAAAGCTGTCTAGCTCACTAGCATACAATGCTGTGTTGATTTCTTATTTATTTATGAATTGCCACAAGGGGGAGCCCATGTCTTTCCAGTCATACCAAAATCCTAAGCCCGTCACCATGGCTAAAGGCTTGACTTGCCCATTGTATCCCCCACTAAAAAATGTTCAACCTGAGGTGTGGTCGTACTATGGACTGCAAACTAAAGAACGACAGGGAGATGAGGTCCTACCTGTAATGCAAGAAAAATATTTGTTTCTTAACAAAATGAAAGTGAATCCTGTAAGATTTAGAGTATATTTTAAAGATTATCGTGATAATATCATGAATCGCAATAATTATGGCCAGGGTAATCAAGGTTGAAAAAAAGGTTTATATAAGTAAGTTAATCTATAAACTCTGAGCCATAAGGAAAACAATTCTGCTCACTGCCTGTAGAAATATGGGAGGGAGAAGTCGATTGTGACTTTGAATATCAGCTCATATGTACTCCAGGAAACGCTGATGCCAGATGACTGGGTCAGGTCACATGACCACTTTCATTTTACTCTTTTTTCTCTGACTTTAATGACTTATGAGCCGGTTTGTGGGATTCAGGGCTGCAGCTGCATCCACACCAGCACCTGTGGGCGTAGAGGATTGGGCACGGGCACAAGATGGACAGATGAAGGGCATTGAGCCTGCCCTGAAGACAGGTTAGCAGGCGGGACAGAGACAGAATCAGACAGAAACCGGAGAAAAAGAGAGACAGCGAGAAGGAGAGAGTCAAAGAGAGAGCGGAAAAGGCGAGAGCAGAGTCAGAGAATCTTGCCAAGAAGCAGGATGTAGATCAAAGTCAAGGCAAGTCAAAAGCACACAGCCCGTGGAAACACAGGAAAGAGAGACAGCGATTGTCAGCTGGAATATCAGACCATTTCTCCTCCGTGAATAAAGGCAATGAGAGCATATTTTTTGGACAGTTTTATTTAACCCATTTCTTTTATCTAATTCTACGATTTGCTTTTTTAAGGTTACTGAAATCATAATTTAGAGGAAGTGACAGGAAAGATAAGATAAAATGCTAAAATGATTCTAATTGGGCCCATAATGTTTCATGTACAGCGTGTGCAATTTACCACATCCTTTTACCTAATCTGATGCTAGGACTGAAATCAAAATCAGTGCAATCGGGAAAATGTCAAAAATGATTACGAAAATGTCAATCTGACAGCTCAAATAGGAGAAAGACAGCAGTGATTTACTACTGGAGACGGACCTTAAGAAAAGAGTGAATCCCTCTTAGTTTGAAAATAACATGCCCATTTAAAATTATAGCAAAAGAAGTGGATGAATTCTCCCTCCAGCAAGGTGCATACAGATGCTGCTGTCTTCTCTGCCCATACTGCACTTCCCCTGACACAAATCGATCTGGAATTTTAGTTATTTTCCCTTTTAATTGTCATTTGAGATATACAAGGCCAGCGCAAATCCCTGCAGTTTAATTATTATGAAAAAAAAGTCATCAATAGATGCTAAGCAAAAGTGTGTCCAAAACAACTGTAGAATAATAAGGTTTATGTGGAAATGTGGAATGAAAAAAACAAAAAAACAATTAAAATTAAACTGTGTCAGTTCAGTCAAACAAGCAGAGTTATGGAAAGATAAGCAAAAATGATGAAATGAAAAATACATTTTAATCAGTCATTTACATAAAAAATCCCTTTTCAAACATATTAGGAATTTGGAGGCTGAATAAAAATGAGGGTTTCACTTGCTCATATTAATTTAAATTGGCAAAAGTAGAGGTCTATTTGCATAAGTTGTTTGCTTAATCTGCATAGTCAAGGACATTAACAAATGACACCATGATATGGGCCACTTATGCAGCAAATCTGCATGCACAGTGGTCAAAAAGGAGACCAGAGTAATTTGGTTTGTAATGATTAAATTTTCAGCACTTTGAAAGTCACTGATGAAGTCCCCCTTTCAAACTCAAATTAAACCGTCACTGTACACTAAATACAACATGTTACCTAATAGGGCAAACTAGGGCCAAAATGCATTTGGGGATTATACATTTATACAGTTTTTAATTATCTTTTAAGATGTTATATAACAATATGGAGGTAAGCTATTAAGTGTGTGTTTCATTAACACTTAATATTTTTTACATTCAATGCAAGCGAATGATAATAATGTCACATAAATATAATGTGAAATGCGTTGCTTCAAAGTGACAAATGCATATTTTTCACCAAACTCTAACATTTCCCCTTTAGCTCTACAATGCATTTTAGTGTCTTTCAGGCATATTGTTTTTCATGGCCCGCAGCTATACTTCTGTGGTTTTGCCTCACCAGCATACAGTGGGCTTCAATAATACCATCTGACTAGCACCAAAAGCCATGAAGCAGATAAAGAGCCAGGTATTTATTTCAAGACCAAAACCGAGGTAGATGAGAGCAAATACTGGACGCGGACATTTGAGACGTTGCCAGAGACACAATAAATGATTCCTAATGTTCCTTGTCTGTTTTATGTGTAAACATTCAATAGTTTGCTTACACGTCAGCTAGGAATGTAAAGATAAATTGTGACACAAATATGTAAAGATTCAAATGGATGAGATGAAAAATTAATTGTGCTATCAATCATGGTATCAAGATGCAAAGTCATTTTGACGTTTAACCTCACAAAAGGAAAAAAGCATTGTTTTAAACAGTTCATAATATGATAATGAAAATGTAAGAGATGCATATTGTGTTTTTTATACTTTTTCTAATATTAGATTTTAAAAAACGCAATATATCACAACACATTGAATTGTAACCCCTGTATCGTGATAAGTATGTTATGGCCAAATTCTTGTCAATACACAGCCCTAGTGTATGTTAGGGGTGGGTACAAATATTGATTCATCAATGCATTGCAATATATTTGTTTCCCAAACAATATCGATTCATTAAATCCTCTGATCGATTCAGCCCTGGCCAGTGGGGGGCGCGGAGCAACAGCCTTTGTGTGATTTGTGTGTTGTATGGACGGACCGCACTCGACCAGACAAATAAACAATGCAAACCGAAGCAGTAGCCGCAGTGTGTTAAACCAGGGATTTGGAGTCAATTTTGGATTCCAGTTAAACCCGGAACACAGGAAATATAGACAAAAGGTTAAGTAGGGTGTCCACCAAACTTCTGCCCGCTGCACATGAAGATAAACGGAGTCTGTGGCCGTCTTCATATGTAAGGACCTACGACCGTACAGTGTTGTTGTGGAAAACGGGGGTTTTAAGAAGATGGTATACACACTACTACTTATTACTGAATCGATATTGAAGCATTTGAATTAATATTGAATCGAATTGATATCAAATCGAATTGTGACCTAAAGAAT
>NW_023339796.1:22446800-22449766 GCF_004916995.1 Morone saxatilis | reverse complement strand
TCGTGAGGTTCTTAACAATACCCACCCCTAGTGTATGTCAACATTTAACACTTTGTTTGGCTTAATAAATTGTACTGTACTGTAGTGTACTGTCACTTTATTATACAATCAATTGATTCAGTTACCAGTCCATAGTGTTAACTGTCCCCCATGACCCTGAAGTATAAGATATATACTATCTATAAGACATTAAGCCAAAAGCCCCAAAGGATGGAAATCCAGGTATAACTGTCTCACTGTATATGTAACTCCTGTTGTAATTTGAAGAGACACTTAAAGCATGCAACCAACAGGGTCACAGTTCCGTATGAGTGAAACACAATACCACCTGTGTAGACATCTGCAGTGAATAAAAGTGAGATTAATGACTGAAAAATGTGTCTGAAAAGCATCCATTGTAGACAGTCAAGTGGAAAGAAAGAGGGCCACTTTTCATTTTTTTAAGTTCATGCTTTACTTTTTCTTCTTGTCATTAATATGGTAAAATACATAGTTAAACTTAATAAACTTGATGAATGAATATATAAAGATTTGACTACTGAAGCGTTGATTTAATGTCAAGTACCGGCGTTGTTTCTTTCCCCCCTGAGTAAACTAGAATAAGATGTCAAATGTCAAGTACTTGAAATGGTTCTCAATCAGATCTTCCTCCGTGACAAATGTAATTCAAACCCATCAACCTGCATTAGCGCCCATGCTTAGAGGGAGCTAATATAGACGACTTGGAAAAAATACTGTTTAATGTCAGGCATTACTTGGAATCAAAGTGAGGACTAAGTGGACTGTGTTCTCTTATGGAGCCAATAAAACCAAACCACACATCAAGGCATGCCAGCGCTGCAACCCATAATCCACTTACTAACGGATGAGGATGATGTTATAATGGCACCAGTGCGCCTTATGACTTACACTCCTGTCATGTAAGTCCTGAATGGAAGAGAGAAGACATGGCCTTTCTCCGTCTGACAGAGCAGGCATGGTATTAGACTTGAGCTATCAATCTGTCACTTAGTCTCTGGATGCGAGGCATTAAGACACAGGAAGGCAGAACGATCTAGACTATCTGACAACTACAAGATAGCAAAAGGAAGTTTCTTGCTCAACTATCATAGCCAAAGGGCCACTGATTGGATTCAATATCAAGCTGCACTATTACTGATGGAAATTGACAGTTTTCATACACTCAGTCCTCTCATGCATTTGTTATTAGGCTCTTTCCTGAGTCCAGGTTTAATGCTGTCGAAGAATAACATTTAATACCTACAATGAAATGAAATGAAACTTGAGTTGTGAGGATTATTAGCAACCGGCTTTATGATCCAGTGCTGATTTTGACATTGAACAAATGTGAAAGTCACAACCCCATTTCACATGTGTCACACGGGGGTTTCTCTTCTGGAAATTAGTATTAATGACAGAAATGGTTTGAATCATTTGACTCAATTTAGTGGATTTCATAAAAGCTAATATAGCATGAGGCATGTGGTGAGAGGTTATTAATGTAAACCCACAAACGGCATTTGTCATGTAAACATTTATTTCTTGGACTTAAATGAAGTCATGGTTGTACAGTAGAGTCAGATGTTTTAAGGAGTGGTTTTTTACTTATTGTAGTGTATCATCAGAAGTTGTGCTGCCCTATAAGTCACTATAATGTATGTAGAATGTTTTTTAATGAGATTATACTGTAGCATTTATCATATTATTCAGATTTCATTCATTAGTGTTTTTACAGAAAAATGAACAACGAAACATTGTGGTTCAACGTGGCAGAATTCACAGAAGAGAACCCACTCCCACTCCCACTGTAGATCAAATTAGACCTGTTATTTATTTTGTTGAGTTATGTGTACTTACATTACCCAAATGTTTCCAACAGTGCTCGAACCTAGAGTCTGTAATTTCATTCTGGTTACTTTGCGTTTCCTTCTAATATAAATTGCTGTTTTTGCTGTCATTTCTTGTGATGCACAAATGGTCTTTAAATATGTAGGATGCCTAATTATTAATTATATTTCTAATCTGAACACGGAGGGATCCTTTGTGCAGGAGTCAGTCAAGGGAACTTGGGATCCTAGTACAATTTTGCAATCTTGAGCATACAAAACAATACAATACAATACAATACAATACAATAGGTGCTTGCTTTTGGCCCGTGGCCCACCATCAAATTTCAGTTTTGGCCCTTCAATGGAAAACGTTTGAGCACTCCTGCTCTAGCTGCTATAACTTCAGAGTAAACATGGGATACATCAGATACGTCAGAGAGGAAGGACGGAAGTCAGAAACATTTATGGTTCTCACACTCATCCACATCAGTTACTGTCATTAGGGTCATTTAAAAATATTACATAAAACCAGTGATGGTCACTGAAGAATAGTCATTAGTTACAGTTCTCTCTCAAAAGTAATGGAATTACTGCATATTAAAAAAAGCACTTTTACACTACATGCCACATTCACCCATTCACACACATTCATACAGTGATTGCAAAGGCCATCACAAACAGAAACAAGTAACAGTACAGCATTGGGGTTCAGTATCTTGCTGAAGGACAGCGAAAAAAACTGGGGGTTGAACTGCCAACCTTCTGATTAGTAGACGACCTGCTCTACCTCCTGAGCCCTATAAAGCATTACTTTTAAATGTCTGCTTTAATTCTCTTATTAATGCACACAGCTGTCAGCTATATTATTTTTCTTGACAAGACAAATGTATCTAGTTATGAATACCCCCGAACACCAGAGGGCAGGTACAAGTAGCGTTCCTAGTTGTAAGCTACACTTACTGTCTTGGTTAGTAGACCCACACAGATAGAAACATTGTTGACTTTGCTTCAGTAGTTAGTTAATCGCATTATTTGATTAACGGACTGATCTGTCTTGGGCCACCATAAGGTTGGGTGACATTAGATTAGGGATGGGCGATATGGACTAAAAAATGTATCCCGATAATTTCTGGTATT
>NW_023339796.1:22425498-22446700 GCF_004916995.1 Morone saxatilis | reverse complement strand
ATCTCGTTGCTAATTGGGCTAATTTGGCGCAGAACTACTACTACTACTGCTACCCTCACATTGGTACTTCTATATTTAATTTATTTATGGCGATGCGCTTTCCTTCATCCGATCTCCTACCTCAGTGTTATGGCCCTTTTGAATGTCAGCTAAAACATGCGCAAGGCAAGTTCCCACTATTACTGGCTGGGATCATTTATTTCTTTCCCTGCTAGAAGTAACATCTTCCTTGGTCAGTGGAGAAGAGGGAGAGGGCAGGCTGGGGGGACGGACCTTTTCAGGCAGTTTCGCTGGCATTCTGTGCTCGTTGGATACAATATCACATGGTTAACCAGGAATACTCCTGTTTACCCCGGTTTGTTCATTACAACTGGCATATACTCCGTCTCACGTTACAGGGCCCTTCCATCCAGTGACTTCAAGACCTTTAATAGCGTATGGCCACTAGCTATGGCATGTAAATGTTGCCACTGTTTTAGTGCCTTTCTGAGATAGGAGGCGTGAGGCAGGGATGCAGCCGTATGAAGGTGCAGCGGTAAAACATATTAGCTGTGAGACCACTTACTGCTTGTCTATTTATACACAGTTTTGGTTAGATAATAAATTGGGGGGGGGGGGTAACAAGTATATAAACTGGCAATTAGGTGCCAAGTGGGCCAAATGACAGGAAATCTAATCACTAATAACAACAATAGCTAACCAAGTGTTGCTACATTACAAATTAGCAGTGAGGTACACAAGGCCCCTGAGGCACCGAGCTCTCAAAACACAGAGCTGCGGAATGAATGGTAACATATGGCTGGCAGCCCTCCTGCAGACCAAGGATGCAAAACATTACACCATTAATATAGCTAATTCTGACTTTTGATGTTTACGTAAAGTTCACTCCCCTTTTCTTTTGCTGATACATATAGCAATGCTGCAAGTGTGACTAATATTCTAATCATTCTTGCAAACTGCAATACTTTATGTAATTATATTATTTGCAACTATGCAATATTGCATAATTATTCTTCAATACTACATACAATGGCATCATGACCTGCACACTCCACGTGGGATTTCCATGAGTTTTCCAATTATACCTCATTAATGCCAACGATGTTTAGTGATTATCTCTTTCATGCTGGATTATACTTCCTCTTAAATTAAACTTTACTTTAATCAATGCGTTATCCTATGTTTAGCTGGTTTTTGCATTATGTATGTGTATATATTCATTTTCTGAAACTCACTTGGCACTAATGTTTATGGGTTCAAGCGACTATCATTCCCAAAGTTTCATCTGTGCCAATCCAAAACTCATTTTTACACTTGTTCAGGTGTGACTAATTCATTTGGTGGCATTGAATGAGATGTAGCAAATCATCCTGTTTCTACAAATACTCAGAAAATTAGAAATATACGGTAGAATGCAAGGAAAATAATAGCCTAGTTGTTCTGCATAAAACCTTGATATTCAATTACTATTAGTGTTGGGGAATTGGGATGATTATTGAGTATGTGGGTTCAGATAAGGCAGAACGTCTTGTCCCGAGGAACAGAATGTCATTCAAATGCAGGAGATAATCAGACTTTCAATACATTTTGACTCCCTTGAAAGGAACCATATTCACACACATTTGGACTAAGAGCTCGTATACCATCTTTGACCGTCTTGTTCAAATCTCATTCTGAAACATATGCTTGTTTTTGTGTTTTATAGAACCTTTCTCAGGCGTGGATCTAGAGAAATATTCAAAGGGTGGCATGGATGCTTTCAGTTGTTGCAGAAATACATGCTGATTTGATTGCAAACAATCACATACATAAATATTTGCATGAAAAAACCCTCAAATAAAGATATTTGAACTTAGAAACATTGCATTATTGTGGCACATTAGTAAAGCATGGATAGAAATATCTAAAGGTGGCATTAGAAATCATAAATTGATTTATTTGCATATCTATTTTGCAAATGTATTTTTCCAAATACAGGCTTACAAAACTTAGGACTGTGACTTAAAATGTGGCTATGATGGATCATTAAACTATGTGTTAATTTCCATTATTTTAACACAATTTTTTTTTAAAAGTATCTAAATGAATGTGTTAAATTTGACAGCATTTGATGCCACTCTGCAAATCTAAAATGTTAATTTAGGATAAGACAAGATAAGATATGAGCAAAGGCAGTGCTTTCAATCCCTATACTATATATAGTTATTATTATTATTATTATTATTATTATTATTATTATTATTATTGTTATTATTACCATTATTTTTTATGGAGTAAGTAAAGGTGGCAGCGCAGAGCCCCTTTGTTCTTTAGTGGTGCAAGTGGCTATGAAGGAAAATATCATCAGGTAGCTGTGGAGCAGCTAGAAAATGAAAAGAAGTGAAAGGCAACATGGGTACTGACATAGCTGCGTCTGCATGTTGTCAGGGTTGCCTGCATATGAAATTAATTCAAGTCTATTTTTCATTTATCTTCCGGTATAAAGCCAGTGTGGTGTCTCTATACATTTGCAAAGGGACAATAAACCAGCCAAGCAGCATGTAACATTTCTGATTTATTAAATGCATGCTGTCTGCTTTAAAAGACACTGCGCCTCTATAAAATCACAACACAGAGCGGAAATTATTTGATGCTGATGTCATATCAAGTCCGAGTAACTTTTCCTGTGTGCTCATTGAGACACAGCTTGAGGCGCAACGCAGGCACAAGAGCACAAAGAGACATTTAATGGATTTTAGGAAAATCATACTGTACATCACAGATGTCATGGTTTGATAGTTTGGTCCCGAGACCTCCCAGTTTTTATTACTCTGAACCTTAAAACAGCTACTTTTCAGTCGACTATGTTTGTCTAATATGGGCTCCATTACTGTAGACTGTCCAAGTTAAGATATATGAAAGATGGGAGTGCTGTGTGAGCAGTGGTGCAGTTTAGTTGGCTCAGCTAACAGAGAAGGTTCAATACTTCATCCTGTGAAAGAAAAGAAAACGAGAGCATCCGAGTAATAAAAAATACACTGTACGCTCACTCCTTAGTGAACCTTCTGAAAACAGTTACATCTGCAAGTTTAAAGCTGCATTATTGTTAATGCAAACATGTTAGCAAACAAAGGCTTATTTATACATCCAGCAGACAAAGAGCAACATTAGCATATTTCTGGAGTTGGGGCTCTGGCCACCTGACAGAATACAATATTCACTCTTCATTCAGCTCTTGGTCTCCACCAGCTCCAAACAAAGCTACCTTTCTCTTTAACTGCTGATACTTTAGCTGATGATTTACTAACTTTGTCTATGTGCACCTGCAGGCTGTTAAACCAAAACAATGAGCTGAAAGAGACTATGAGGGGAACTGCAGAGTTTGGTGCTATTTCTGTGCGTTTGTCACACGCTAGCCTGGTTCCAGACCTTTGAGTTGCCGCCCATATATTCTTATATGTTCAGCAATTTAAATACTGAAAGGCCCTGAAAGCTTTTTCAGACAGTTGAAGAAACAACCGATCAGAGCTTTATAGGTGGGATTAACGTAGCTATAAAATGAAAAGTAGTGATTAAATGTGGATGAGATTGACAGTCGTACAGGTTGTTATTCCACTTGAGGAAATAACTCATAATCTTCATGACAAACTGCTGCTAGCGAGTGCTAATGCAACTTTGTTCAAATGAAAATTCCACCTAGCTATGAGCAACTTTCACATTGTCATTTGATGAAAAGATATTGATTAGTGCAGCTTTAATGTTCGAAAGTCTGTCTTTTATTCCTGCTAAAACAGTGATTTTCATTTTGTTGTTTTGTTTTGTTGAAGAACCATCCCATGGTGCTCTGTTGTCTGGATCAGAGATTCAGCAGCACTACAAACGGGCCGGGCACTCGGGCTGTGTGCCTTCCTCACAGCCCACGGGGAAGCTATGGATTGTTTTGTCTCGCTCTGCAGGCTTTTCAAAAACACGCCAGGCTGTGATGCTCAGAGGGGCTCTGGAGGCTGGGATTCAGCCGAGGCCACTGCTTTACAAGTGGTCAGGGCCGCATTGATTTAAGGTTTACGCGATCAATGCTATCAACGCGGGTTTTAGGAGGGTCACCACATGAATGTCGATATCCAACGAGCTGAGATGTGTCACAATGACCATCTCCTCCCATAAAATACCAGGCGCATGGTACTGGTGTGTGTGAATGCTTTTAACTGTTACTCATTAATTGTGAAATGAACTGTGGCACAACAGAAAATGCTTCCACTATAACGGCAGAAGCTCAGAGCTCTGAGACGTGTGTATATATAAATCTGAGAGCTATCATTTCACAAAATAAAACGCCGTTGATGTATTTGTTTTTCAAATCCACACACGTTCTCAGGTTTGCGAGGCCCAGAGGAAGCATGTTGTAACATAAACCATGTTGGTCCCTGCCATGCTGGAGGTGTTTTTCTTCCCCCTATATCTGACTTTCATTTATTCCTCCATCTGTTGTCAAAGCTTTAGAGCATTTGTGCTGGAGAAGCCAAACCCTAAGCAAACAAAAAGGTTTTAAATTAAATCTATATTTTATATTAACACAATAGTGCATAGTGTTGAAATGGGTATAGGTTGGCAATTTGTCATATTTTGCACATTCAGCTAACCATTCTTTTGTATATTTTCAGTAAATTGTATTTCTCAACATCTAAATGCTGTTCCAAAACTTCTCCTCACTGCAAGGAATTTCTGAATCTTTTATTTATTTTATGGTGGCCTATAAGTTGTCACAGGTATTATATGCTACTTCCCCGATGTTATTTTCTATTTCCAGAATAATCCTTGAAGACATGATCTCAGCTCTCAGACCTCGTGTCTGTGTTTTTAGTTTACAGGTAAAACTCATTAGAAATGTTCCATTCTTTACTTTGATACAACATAGCTTAATTAGGTCATCATAACATATTTGCTGTTGCAAATGTATTCATTCAGTAATAAACCAGGAGACAGGGTTGCACACATTTCTCAAAATGAATATGGTGTTACATAACACAAATCTTAAGTTTTAGTTTGAGAACTTTATTTGCCCTTCACAAATATATATATATATATATATATATAAAAAAAGTCAAACCCTGACACTCCAGCTACCCCAAACCCTCCACCCTCCCAATACCCTACAACCACTGACACTCTCAGCTCTGATGTTCCAGCGTTCATCTATCTCTCCGTCTGTCTAAACCAGCACATTTCAGTTAATCTTAAAAAGAAGATATAAAATCTGACAATCATCAATAATGCAAAGAACTGTAGTTGCGTATGTAACTCTTGTCTTAACGTCTCTCTACCAGCCAGCATCGGTTCGTATTTCACTCACTCACTTTTGTGAATGTAAATAATGAATGGTAGAGGAAGCTGTAAATCTGGACTAAACACAACACTTTGAACTAACAAGCAGTAGAAATAGTATTTCTTCTGTAGTAAGTTTCACACCCGCAATCTTTCATCCTCCATACTGTCCACACTGAACAGGACAATTGACTGCTGTATTAACATGTTCGGGTGCTCATAGCTCAGAGCCTGAGTGTGTTGCTGATTTTTTATTTAAAAAATGTAGGTCAAGTGGACAAAATGACTAGATTTTCTCTGAAAAAAAGAAACTTATTTTGTGATGAACACGATAAAGTTGGACCAGAATCAATAGATGGTGTAATAAAGTAAATTTACTAACTCCAAGTGTTTTCAGTGTTAAGTTAATCTTGAAACCTTCAGTTTGGCTGCTGAAGTTCCCATTTCAGGAATCACAAAGCAGACTAAAACAAAGGAGCAGCTTGGCAGTATTTGCTGCCGTTAACGTCAGACACCATACGGCTCTAACAGACTCGACTGCTCCTCACCTTTTGGGTTGAGTGGGCACAGCGAGGGGCTTTTTCACACTACTGATCCACAACAAACTTGTACCTCAAAGGCTTTCCACGCAGCTGAGGTAAACTGAAACTGGCCATATTGCCCAATCTGCTCACCATCCAGCAAAACAGACAATGTCAGTAGTCATGTGGGCCGCACCCGCCCTGGTAGAGAGTTATGCCTTAAAACAAGATGATTTAATTTCTTTTTATCCCTTATTGTGTTAACTTTTTGTCATTGCATGTGTACTTTCTGGTTTCACTATGATGCTTGCAGAAATTAAAAAGTTGCTTAATGGCCTCTGAGGAAAAAAACAATAGAGCTAAAAGAGATTCACGAGGGGACAAAAACATCAAATCTAACCCCTAAGCTTGAAAAACCATATTAGGCTTTCATATAATGTAATTGACTTGGTTTGGTTTGGATACCTCCGTATTGTATGTTATGATTGGACTGATCCATTGAGGCCCTGTGGCAAAACAGCTGCTGATTAAAATTTGAAAATTAAAAAGGGAGAATTGTGCATAGCAGTGATATACTGGAGCTTAAGAGTCTCAATAGATAAACCAATCATGCCACATTGAATATCTGATGCCGTTTTAGTGTTTTTTCTTTGTCTTTATTTGGCCCGAGTGTTGGGATTTTCTTTGTAGCTGTCTCTGCCCATACGGTTCAAGCTGAAGTCGGGGCCGTGTGTTTGAGCTGCCAGTGCTGTACCTGGTGTCAGTACAGACATACACAGGGTAAGTCATCTATTATGGATGACCAGACGCGGCCAGTGGAGGACACTGTGGTCACCTTGTTGGATGTGAATGCTTTGAACCCTGCATGAAGAACCCTCTAACTTTTGAACACTCCACATTATAAATACTGGAGTATGACTGGAAATTACTCACTTCTTGGTTCATCTTCAGTGCTACAATTGACTGAACCTGGTAAGATTATAGCCTGGCGGACGTAACCGACAAAAATCTCTCTTCTGGCCACAGACCCCAACTTTGGTTCAGTTGATTGAACCTGATTCCCCTTTAGGATCAGGCCAATAATACGTCTGGCTGGTCTTCAAGCCTAAAAACGCTGAAGCCCCAACTCATCCATTAGGCATAAACTCATGGAGGGCAGGGTGGCCAGGCAATGAACTGTGGCAGATTACACGTTCTGCTTCCTGGCTGAGCCGAAATAGACGGGATGCGCAGGCCTGGGACCATTTCAAGACCATTTTGTGTGTTTGATAAAAACATGGCAACGCCGCTGTAAAACACAACCCATGAGATTGATAACGGAAAGGCATGCTGTTACTGCAATGGAGAATGTGGCAACTATTTTGATAATTGCTTAAGTTATTTTTAAAGGAATACGTTTGAGCTGTAGCTGTACTTCAACACTTTCTCCGTGCAATGAGAGATTATTACTTTCAGGTTTTACCTTGAAATAAGGGGTTAGTTTCACCTACACGCTTAGAAGGCTGAACTATATTCAAATGGTTGCAATCTGCAACTTTTCTGCTAGACGCTACTAAATCCTAAACACTGGTCCTTTAATTGTTTATTTGTTTACAATCTTGACCTGGTTTTAGGGGCAAAAGTTGATAATCACGGTTAACTCCTCGGTTGTCAAACCAAAGTGATGGTCTAAGATCGGCCTGTGAGGCATGTCCACTTATGGCAAACAAAGACAGAAAACTAAAAATTCAGACAGTGTCAGAGCTTTAAGACCAAATTCTCACAATGTGACTGCTGCTACAACCCACTTCTACAAACCAACCAATCAGCAAGCAGCATGAAATGATGAGGATACACTGGCTGCTGTGATATTTTGTAAGTGCCTTTTTTTAATAAAGTTCAAGCAAATAAACAAAAGAAAACAAAACCTGGGACTCCGTGAGGCAAACTGATGACATGTATAGCACTACGATTCACTGCACATTTAATAAAATCTTGGTCTCATGTCAGACTGAGATACCAATTTTCGACTAGTTTAACTATAGTGAACTAGACCGGTATTATCCTTTGTTTCATCATGATTCCTCCCTGCTGGCTGTTGCGTAACCATATAGCAGAAAGGTCTCCTAAGATGCTGCTGAGACCTAAAGCAATTAAGACATTCACAGCTGTATCCCACTGCTTTCTTCCACGTCTCCCAGACTTCTACCTGTGCTAACTGCTGGTGTCCTGCAGTCTCCTGAGACATACAATGGAAAGAGGTCCAGTGACAGGTGTGTGCTTGAGCTAAAAAGCCTGTAAAGCAGCCTTCACAGGACCCTTTTTTGTACCCACAAGGAACTGAACAAGTGACACGGCTTTGGATTTATAGGTCGGGGCCTCCAGCCGGGTGGCAAGCTGCAGCGGGGCCTGGGCAGCACAGCGGCAACACCGCTTCCATCTGTTGTCACGGTCTGCTCATATCTGCATGCTAATCCTTCTCTACCCCACACCTTCATGAAAACACCCTGGTGGCAGCGCTGCCGCCGCAGCCCTTACAGGATGAGGAATTAGCAGTGCAGGGAGCACAAAGACGCGGACCCGAGGTTGATGGGATGTGAAATGCAGATAGAGCGGGGAGTAGAAATGTGAGTAAAATAAAAGAGGTAAGAAGCACAACCTCCGTGCTGGCGGATTTCCACATTAAAATGTTGTCACCACTCGAGCCTGTGCGCCCGGTACATCAGCTTCATGTTTATTGTATGCAAAACATGCAGAGGATAGTCAAGGTCAGTTATTTGTATCAAGGCCTCAAGATCGGTGACATTCAGCGGGTGTCGAAGCGCGGCTCCCTGCCCTCCATTGAGCAGATGCAGCTGCTGGCAAAAAGTCTTCTCAAGCTGACTAATCATTTGTGTATGCAGCTATAATATGCTTTCAATGTCTGAAAATACATATCATCCATCAAAGCACGATTGTAATGTCTTTGGGCTGGAAAAGGGCACTGGGAGTAGGTGTGGCATATCTAAGATCTAATAAATATACATTTCCTCAGGCGAGAGGAGGAAGCTGCGAGATCTAAGGATTCATTTCCTACTCTGCCGACATAGCAGATAAGGTTTGATACAGTGCAGGGATGCTAAAAACTACATTTTGCAATTGAAATGTGGAACTTTATAAATGTATGTTCCACACATAAATAGATTTAGAAACAGATTTTTTCCCCCTGCCTATAGTCTGAAAAATGTCTCTCCGACATAAAAGGGGTAAAGGTATACATTTATTTTTATGTTTAAATGATTAGAAAACGCACTGCTTCAATACAGGAGTTCACCCTGCCTCCCTCCATGTCTTTACAGCTCTATCACACCTGTACACTGTGTTGGACATGTCTGTTCCCTGTGGCAGGTGGTGTCCAATATGAACGAAGCTGACTGAGATATCTAGTACATTTGGAACAAAGAAGAGTGATCATACCACTGTAAGACACGAGTGTTCTGTAAATGGAACATTTTTACCTCTAAAACAGCCATTGTACCATGACAGACATCTGCAGGATTTATCTGCTCCCTAAAACTTTACTGTGAGAAAGGTGTGCAGTCAGCTGTTTCTCTGACAGGGAAACAAAAACAAGAGGGAGGGACATGTCATCTTATCTCAAAGATAATATCTCTGAGAATGTTTCAGCTACAGGGAAAATAACTCAACCACACTAAAGTGCTTCATATATTAAAATCCATATCCATGGTAATGAAACAGTGCAAAAAGCAATTTCTCCATTTATCTATCATAAAAATTTAACAAACGAAGTCTTTTCTTTTGACTGCATTTCATATGAGAGCTGATTCCATTTTTAGCTGCTTTGTGAACGTTCTGCCCGAGAACAGAGAGTTTTACCATGACAGAGATGTGCAGGATGCGGAGCTCCTCCTTCGCAGAATTGTTGGCCGGGTCTTCGGTCGGCTCCGGGAGGCTCAGGCCACCGTCCTGGTGGTGGATGTGGAAGAGCAGAGTGCCATTCTCCAGCCACTGCTGCCTCCAGCGCACAAGAGGGATGTCCTCTGAATTCCCAGAGATCTCTGCCAGAGACAACGAGAGACAAAGGTTGTTTGCTGTTGCAGCACATTTACAGCCATTGCAGACATCATGAAGGATATCCACTGAAATGTGAACAATTTAACAGAAAAAAACATCTCATTGAGTGGTGTTTAATTTCAGTAAATTGAAAGACACATGAGTTAATGTGATACAACTGAGTGTCTGCTGTTAATTTTAATAATAATTTCTTCCAGTTTGCAAGCTGTTTTGAACAGATTTTATTGTAACTGCCAATCAGGACAGGTGCTATTTCACATTTTTATATTATAGAGCAATGGGAGCAATTAAGAGAGTGTCGGAGCGGAAACAGCTCATCAGTCATGTGAGTTAAATGTTGGCTATGTCAGAACTTTTTTCTAGAAAAAGTGTTCCCATCTCCCATTAAGCAGATTAACTCTTTTTCAAAAAAGGCAAAAAAAATGTTTTGCGAGACTGAGTTTTTTAAAATGCTGCCATTTCCATCAAATTTTTATAATGCGACTTCAAAATGTGCATAAATAGAAACAACAGAACATGGCTTTGCATGGTCCCTGGGAGATGAGTTCTCCTGATTTTGGTGATCCATGACATTTTCTCTACTGCCAACCTTGAGGTTGACATTTTTGGTTTTCATTGAAAAATATCTGCAACTACTGTCTGGAATACCGTGGAATTTGGTACAGACATTCATGCTCCCCAGATGATGACTCCTAATGACTCTGGTGACCCCTTACATTTTATCTAGTGGTTGAAGTTTTCTCTTCTCGTTCGTTGTGCCATCCTGCACCCCTGCCTATACCTGAAACCCCTCTATGGGCTGAGTTTGTATCCATGTTGGGAGGAACAAAAATTACAAAAAATGATTAAACTCTTAAAAGATAAAGATAAGTAAACAGTGATTTTTATGGAAGCAGCGGAGCACAAGAAGCACTGTGCTTTGTGTCAGACATTCTACTCCTCGTTCTTTGAAGTATTAGTTATGTACGCCAAAACACACACGGTGCAAAAATGGAAAAACATTATAAATGCATGACAGAGCTTTATGAGTGATTTTGTTTTCTGTTATGGAAGTGTGAAGAGTGGCAAAGATGCATCAGGCTCATAAGTCATGAGAAGCACTGACTGGAAGACATAAAGTGAAACAGAGATCACAGAAAGTGCAACCCAGACTCCAGACTCAATCCCATCCCCAACTACAAACAAACTGCTTCAGTAGGCTGCAGCTGGAACTGATGTTCTCGGCCGAAGTTTGTAGTGTCACTGGAGTTGAAACCAGCAAGCAATGATTTGTTTTTTTGCAGGTCAAAAGATGTCTAGACTAGGCTAAGCAGGTCTTAACTGTACATTGACATCATATGTAGAAATACATTTGCAACCAAATTGAAGTTAGACATATAGACGTTAAGAAATCTTTGCTTTCTGGGTACAGAACTCACACACACTCACCTTGTACAGCATCTAGACTGCTAGCATTAACTTAAACCATTTAAACAAAGGACAATTTTCATATTCTATATATCTTATAAATTAAACCTGTAAATCAAGGTATCTTCAACCAAGGCTATGTGCTCAGAGATGACACAGAATCATCAGGAAGATCATTCTCTTCCTCTGACATACTGCTGTGGGAGCTCAATTAAACTGGGATCAGCTACATGTTCTGTTTTTTCTTTTACTATGTTATGATGCTGTTATGATGATCATGTTGTTGTTTAAAATATATCGCAATATGTAAATTATGTCAATTTCACCATATAAATATTCAGTTGATTTTGAATTGTGATTTGCATTTGAACAGTGGAAATCTAGAGCATGGGTCTGACTCACTCTGAACACTGGGGATATGTACTCTTGGTCCATCACAAACTCATTTTTCACCACTTCTTCCCTTACAACAAAAATAAACTACACCCCTAAGTACTTCAATTAACAGAATAATTATTTCTTCATTCAGTGTAGAAAGTGAACAGATTTAATAATGTGCGTGTCAAGGCTGTTGGTGCAAGTTCATCATCACATTCAGAGAGAGGGTCGACTGAGAACACGAGGGTCACATTTTCTTCTAATCAGTTTGGAGACATTGAAGAAAGGGCTGCAAATGCTAACTTAAATGAAATTCTGTCAGGAGATATTAGGGTGGCAAAAAATGTTGAGCAAGTTTGGTTAACTTCGTCACTATCCAATGAAAAACCAAACTTGGTGATAGGTGATTTGTACTTTTTCAGATAAAATGAAGGATTAAGTGTTCCTTTACAGGCTGAGAAAGTTTGACAATGAAAAACCCATTTAAAAACCCATTGGATTATCTGAAAAGGCATTGTCAGAACACTTAAAGTGGACCTGTTTCATTAATAAATCATCAAACGTTAATGTTGATACACGGCTTTCACAGGACAGAGATAAAATAAAGTCCTAATCTGTGTTTTGTTTTTCCTCATAAAAATATTGTATGTGCTCCATTTGTATTATGTAATACCTATTCTGTGTATTTGCATTCTTTCATTGCTGTGTAAAGTTTCCATTGTTGACAGCTGAGGCCCTCATTCCCTTTGAAATACTAATTAGGAATTAGGTCTTGTTTAAAGCCACCATTTGAAGGATGGTACACAGTGCACATCCTTATACTGCTTATGGATTACTTTGGACACTGCCACTAAATAGACTATTAGTCTAATTGCTACTACAAAATGTACACAAATCTGTAATCCAAATATATTGTGGCTCTACTGGTATACGAGCTATCAAGTGATTTAAAGTTCATTTTACATACAGATGTCAAAATGAACAAAACAGACACGCAGCACAAGCAAAATGCACAGCAGAAAGGGATTGTGGGGATGCACTGAAGGGACACAGGCCATTAGTGAATAGTCCATAATTGATCAAAGTCCATACTATGTGCTGGTTTATTCAGGCATTGGCGCAGCGATGGTTGCGGGGAGAACGCAACCACGCAGGCTGTAAATAATAATGAGGATTAGGCTTGATCAAAAGAAAAAAGCCTAGAACTGAGTGACTCCAGGAGTGAGTTGAGGCACTTGTGTTAGCGTGGGAGATGAGAATTAGGACGTGAACAACAAGGACTGGAAAGCCAGGGGAAGGCAACAGAGCAGTAAAGGTAAAGCATGGCACGCTCAAGACATCCAGCTCTCTCACCTACTTATCACTGTATGGGCCTTGGCTAGGGATCTATATATAAACACAGACTAACCCCATGTTACACAAGACCATTACAATGATTACTGGCTAAGATGTAGTTGCAAGCAAGATTTTACTGCTGATCACACGCTTTTACACATTGTGCAAAACTTCAGGAACATGTATTGAGTTACACCACCTTTGCACCTGCACAATGTGGGTCTCAATTGATTCAGGGCTTTCTTTGTTTTTTCATTTCTTTAGTCGGCTTCATCCGTCTGTAATTCATGCCTTTACTTAATGACATCAGTGATTAAAGATCCCAGGTAAAATCCCTGGACTTTGTTATTTAGTTAGTTAAGGGGGAAAAATCAATTTCACACATTAAGGTCAGTTAACTAGTCATTGGGAGGACTACTCCTGCAAACACACTGACACATTCTTTAATTGAAAGGCTGTGTTACAAACTGGCAGCATGCTTTTTGAAAGACATGGGTGCTGACCAGGCAGGGAGGGTCAAAATACTTTAGATTCATTATTGGAGCTTGTCACTATGGTCTAGACTGTAGAAGGTATAAAACTTGGATATAGTCTCCATGACGTCACCCATAGGTTTACACATTGGCTTTCGGCCACAGAGGTTGCTTCTTGTTCCCCGCTGAAATATCTTCACAGCTGTTTGATGCCATTATGGTTCCCAAAGGAAGAAGAAAGGAGTTGACTTTGGTGATCCCCTGACTTTTGCTGTAGCGCCACCATGAGGCTGACGAGTATGGCTCAGAGTGAAATGTCTCAAGGCTTGTTGTATGGCAGTGACATCAAAATGTGATACAGACATTCCTCTTCCCCTCAAGATGAACTGTAATAATGTCTCTAAATGTGTCTACACATACATACTACTAATCCTGGCTTATAAGTAAATAATGCCAAACTAATGACATTCCTGTTTGCCTCAGATGGTACTATAGTGTTTGTGGCAGACCCTTTTTTTTATCTCCCAGGCTTTCTTAAAGTAGTTAGCTAACTAAAGTTTTATATGTAAATGGCCAACTTACTTTAGGTGCACCATCTATGTAAGCACTTGGCTTAAACTATTCATGGTAAGAGGAGCCATCATTAATATTTTGTGCACACATTGTACATGCATAAGATTACAATGCAGTCCCTATTAGGACTTCACTTCCTGCTGTGTGACTGTAGACTACACCACCTTCTTTGTCAGACAGCCCATTACACTGATTACTGGCAAAGGAAACACTTGGATGCTGGATAATAGCCATAACCCTTATATGGATTATAACGTGTATACAAGCAAACTACTTAATGCTCTTACTGTGACACAGCAGTGTGTGTGTGTGTGTGTGTGTGTGTGTGTTTGTAATTGTGAGAGTATAACAAGGTTTGGCCTGACAAGAACTGATGCCCTCATGCCGCAGTAAAGAGGGAGTTCCCTCTGCTCATAGATAAGATTTAAGAGTCCCGGCTGGTTTTAACCTAAATGCAAATGACGTGCCAGAGTGTGACAGGGCACTTTTCAAAAAGTGTGCTCTCTCTCTCTGTCTCCCTGGGGACTAGTTTGCCATGAGAGCGGGATTAATGAGACCGCCGCCTTACTGCACGGGACCCTGCGCAGTACCACCCAGCAGTGAGGTAGGAGGAAGGAAGAGAGACAAAAAAGAGAGAGAAGAAGAGCTGGGGAGGAAGACAGAGAAAAATGCAAATGGGATGAAGGGAGTGGTGCAGAGAGAGAGACAGAAAAGAGAGTGGCCACCTACCAGCATTAAATGGATCAAAGTAATCTGATTACGCCACATTATTAGTGTACCTCCTCTGAATGCAGATCCGCTGAACCATTTAGTTTAAAGGAGTTTCAATTCCTTTAGAATTACAGTGACAGAGCATCTATCTTAAGCATTTTGAAAGCCTAATCTTTAATCCAAGCATAAACAAATGGGCAGTACTACCACAGCGGATCCCCGCACAAAGCATTTTCCCATTCCCTAATTGACTGACAGAGCGCTTGGACTGCCAGAATGTGATAGATTGCCAAGAATTCAGAGTGCATTATGTGGCTGTCTCAGGTTTGCGTACATGTATGTGGTTAGCAGGCAGATTGTACTTAAATTAAAAGGAGATGACAAACTCAGTAAAATCTTGTTCTCCTTCTCCAAGTCACGAGTCTTAAAGACCTCTGCTTAACCAAGCACAACTGATATAATTAGAAAAGCCTCACAGGGGATTTAAGAATTTTTAAAAAATGAATTTGATACTTACTGTGGCAAGATTAATGTGACATGATAGAAATAAACAAATTACAGTGAGGCGGTCGGTCTGGTGCAGTTTGGGGGACATGACGGGCACATCTTTGGGGAATTTTGCAATATAACGCTGTCAGATTTTAGCACCCAACGGGGAGGTTTTGTTCTGTTCCAGGCAATAACATCACTGTGAAGAGTCATCGGTGGAATAAAATCATTCATCTTATTGGAGAATGTTTCTGGATAAGATGAGGGACTCAGTGTTAAACTGGAGCTGCAACAGATTCATACAGGCCCGCTGGGAGCTTTCGGGCTACAGCTCACTGTTAACAATACCACCAGGCTCTTTTTGTGCCTACTGTCACTACAGTAATATATTAACCGGCCATATAACAAACATATTTGGTAATTTACTTCTAGTGGTATCTAATCATGCAGATAGTTTGGATTCTATTTGTTCAGGTTATGAGATTTCTGTCTAAGCTTTTTGCTGACAGCCCAATACAACAGAGGAGAATAGAATAGAGGGCAAAGTCCTGACGTCACCTTTGGGCTAGCTGCTGCTCCACTAGCTGCTGCAACTCAGTGCAAGTTCTTATAGAGGGTTTTATAATTGGTCTCTCTGATAATGTGAAGCCTGTCCCTGGGGTTTACTATCCATATTCTTAGAAAAACAAGTATCTGCTGCATGCTTTTAGAATTTGATTCAACTATGATTTTAACAGTTACATACAAAAAAAAAGCTCTAGAATGGCAGTGTGCACATTGGAATTAAGAAAAAGTAATTGGTTTGCAAGTAAACAATACTAAAATAGGTTTTAGGTATTAGCTATGAAGTCCCAAATCAGTCCTAATACGTCCTAAATGTGTCATTTTGTCCCCTTAAACAGATTTAATGTCACTTAAGATCATTTTCATGTATCAGTTAGTGCAGTAAATTTACAGAAACAATTCATCCTGCCTTTATTACTTTCAAATGAACATTCTAATATAACATAATTATCAAATGTACCGTGCTAATAAAGCTATACAATAAAGTAAAAAGATTATATTATTTTGACAGATTGATCACTTTTGCATCACAAATTTAATCTTCACAGAAAAAAATATTTCAATCATGATGATGCAAAGGTTTTGTTTTTGTTTTTGTTTTCTTAAATTTGTAGTCAGGGCATCTTTTTAGAACTACAGTATTCATTATAATGCTGTTTTATCTCACATTTTACCTTTATCAAAAATTGCAGCTACTGTGATTTGCATATTGCACTTGGCCATATTGCGATTGCAATAATATTTCGACTCATTGTGCAGTCCTACTTGCTAGTTACTCCTGTTCTTTACGAATCCAGATGTGATAATGTGAGACGTATCTGTTGTCTGCTAAATGCACATTTCCAAGAAGTTTCAAGTTGTTTGATTAATGAGCCTGGCCATTAATCCACCATCTCATTGTATGTCACCATGACTATTTTTCTTATATTAACCAACACTGCAGTGTCATCTTTACAACTCTTTAAAAAGAGAAATATTAAATAAACAACATTATAAAACAGCAAGCAAGGTTGCATTGTAGGGCTGGATTTTTAGTCATTTGCGTGTCAATGTGAATTCAATTTGAATTTGTTTGGGTTTTTTTAATACTTTATTGAACATTAAATTCATTGACAATAGGTTAAGGTTATATAATGGTAGAAAAGAAAAAAAAAGAGTTCTTACTTCAGTGAAGCCCAATAAGCATTCACATTAATGCACCAGGAAAGACAGGAGAAATACTGTATGTGTACATGCATATTCCATACATGCAGAGTTTGAATTAGGTTTTCTTACTTCTGCATCATAACCTAGAAGTTTCTGTTTCATTTTTATTGTGTCACAGTATTGAAAACATCTCTTTCCAGTGCAATTGTCATTGTTACTACAGATAATCCTCACACGCTGCTGTCATCAATTTTTTTTAGGACTTTTTCTTTATGCCAGTTATCTCATACAAATACAAATGAACAAATACATCACCACTTATCCAAATATAAATACATGTATAAATACATAATGTGCAAGTACAAAAAACGTGTAAATCTCACCCCAAAATGCAGCTCATGTCTGTTTCCTCTCGAGGTTGCAATGCCACAAGTGTATTCTCCCTCTCTAAACTCTGTTCCACCGAGTCAACGATAACAATCGTCACATTGCGCGGTCACCAGAGGGCACGGCGATAAGCAGAAATTACTTTGGAGCTGTTGATTCTGAATTCCCCAAACTTAGCAGTAATAAACGACTATTAAAGAGAACACGACATTGTTGAGCTGAGAACCCGGCGGCTGAGAGAGGAAGAGTATGAAGGGGAGACAGGGTACTAATTTCCAGATATTATTCCAATGTGAACACATGGAGGTCGCCCTTCAAGCCTGTCCTCTAACTACACCAAAGTCAGCCAGATTTCTGAGGGGGCTTTGAAGTACCAACTTAACGTGATAAACACTGCGTTTTAGCCTTGACAGAGGGTTAGGCACTTTCACATAAAAAACCTTTAAGCTTTGGTGGAAATATGATGATCTGAAAATGCCATGGCCTTATTTGCAATACACTGTCTATATGAATCTTATATGCCTATCCTGCGTATATTTGTTTGCAAGTGTGGCATTGACAGAGGAATCTCAATATCACTATGGAAACCGAGCTTGAATGGATAACGACAACCATCACTCAAAAAGCTAGGCCACAATAAAGCACATATTGTAATATCAGCACATCTGAGCTTTTATATTTGAGATTGTTCTGAACGGGATATGAGATCATTCACAATATTATAACGTAGCACCTCATAAAGTGAAAACCTAAATATACTGAATATTAAAGGAAGTCTGGTGAGCAGGTAAACTGAAGCTGTGTCCCTTTCCCATACCAAATACAAACAGTATACAGCCTATGCTTCGAGTCTATGCATTACTTTTGGTTTTTTTTCCCTTTTTTTTTGTTGACACTGTTACATATATACACATTATATGAAATATGCCAATGCAGCAGACAACATGACTGTACAATAACATGATTGATTGCACTGGTGAGCAGATCTAATTAGCACTGCTATGACCACTAATTGCGGTCTATGCCTCTCATTTTCTACCGGCTATGGCAGTCCCCAGTGTTACACTTTATATCGTAAAATTGGTGAAATATTTTAAAAAGGGGGCAAGCAGCAGATGCAGGAAGCGAGCTACCCAAAGCAACACATTCCCACTTTTGTAAGAGACAAGCAGATAAGAAACCAAAGATCACAGCTCTTTGTGGCAAACATAATGAATATCACCACCATTTGCAACTGGTTTGAGTCATTTACAGCCCTGCATTTTGGGAATAGGGCTGCAATTAACAATTTTTCTTTTGAATTGATTAATCTGTCAATTTCTTCTCGATTAATTGATTGTCCTGTAGTTTTTACACATCTGAGGGTGTAGATGTAGTGAGCAAATGTGAGTGATTTAATATTCCATCGCTCTGAGCTAACCTATCAACTGTACCATTATGCTGAGCTAGGTTAAAATGTTTTCCCGAAACATTTTGACACTTTTTCAGTATGAACACAGAAGATATTCACAAAACACAAACCCGCAATTAGTACTAGAATGTAACCGGGGCACATGACATGGGGGATATGAGGGGTGTGCTTTAAGGCCTCTGACTGTAAAGAAAGTGCATTTTAGGAGTTATTTTTGAACAGATCGATTCCACCTCATAACATATTTCAGCATGTGCTGATTCTCAGCTAACACACAGGGCAGACACACGCAGTGATTTATATGGCTCAAGGTGTTTTATCTTATGCTGAGTCATTACTCAACCCAACATAGAAACCAGTTTCCCCGAGTCTGACATCATGCTGGTTGGGGCAATGATGCAATGTGCTGTGAATTTTAATTTGGCTCCATCTGTAATCAGCATGCAGTCTGTTTCACTGCTTTCAGAAAGATAAATAAATAAAGCCAAATAAAGTTCCAAAAAAAGAGGTTTAAAGAGAAAACATGTTGAGTAACCAGTGAAGTCTTGATATTGATTTTCACAGCCAACTTCAACATTACAGAACTACAAATACGAGGGAACTTTAGAACAGCTGAGGAGAGCAGAATAAAGACAGAGGCTAAATGTTTTCCCTTCATTCTCCTTTCTTTTATTCTTGACAAGCCCCATTATATATACCATATTGCTAAAAATGTCAATATGTGTACGTGCTGTACAGTTCATACACATAAAAAAACACATTAAAGAAGCTTTCCAAGCCCTGCATCACAATTTAGAGTCTTGATGGTGTGGGCACCTGTTTCATTCTTCCTTACTTCAGAAAGTTCTGCTCTGCTTTGGTACACAGTCACTTCACAAAGCAAGAAGGTTTTCTGAAGTTTTGAAATCACACATGAATGTAGCTTCTTCAAAAATCACAATAAAGGGAAATTTCTTTTGTTCTTTTCTCTGACAAACTTTCCTTTTTTCAAAAGATGCAGATGGTAACACACTGAGTTCTAATTCACTTTGATTAGAAAGGATCTGGGGCATGTTATCAACATATCATATATCTGTGCAGTATTTTATGAATATGCTACTTTAGATATGCATCCCCTAGAAATATGTGAAGACGTAATGCTTGGACTCTGAGCTTTATTGGCACATTCCTCTGTGATAGTGCCAAAGTAGGCTATCCACCCTATAGATCCAAATATTGCTGCTCTGTGGATGGCAGCCACATAATGGTGGTGTCAAGCTTTTTTTTTTTTCTTTTTTTTTCTTCTTGCTTTGTGTTTTGTTTTTAAATTGGCTGGGTTTTCTTCTGTCATACATGTCTTAAATGTATCTGTCCATCTCTCAATTTTTTTTAGTAAGGCTCAGTCAAGTCAAGTCAGTTTTATTTATTTACCCCAAAAGCCGGGCCGGTTTTTAGCAAATATCTCCAACATTCAAACGTAGTGCATGGTGCAAACATACTGTAGTTCAGCTATGGATTAACATTAACTCTGTGCTTGAGTATTTATGGCAGCAGGATTGTGTGTCTGTAGGATGGACTTAAAATAAGCTAGAGTGTTCATGTTCGTAATAAAAAGGAACATGCCACCCTGTGCCTCGTGATGTGTTTTAATTGTTTTTGGACAACAATAGCACAGAGGAAGAAGATACATGCGGTTTTAGATACACAAACAGTACTTGCTGGTGGGCATTTCTTTTACTGTTTCAGTTTTGGTCTAAATAAAAAACTTCCTCCAGCTTCATGCTTTAACCGCTCTAAACTGCCTGGAAATTCTGCAATGTGACAAACAAACACAAACACTTACAGTATGTTTGCAACCCTGACTGGTCTGCAAAAAAGCTGTTACAAAAGAATAAGAGAGGCAAAAAGCTTGATTATAGAGTACTCACTCTGCTGCTGTTTTCACTGCTACATTTCAATTTGTGACTTCCTGTTAGGGGATAAGTGCTAATACCCGAACAGAATTTAATTCAGGCATATAAGGTGAATCTATAAAGCGTCTGAGTTGGAGTTAATGGGATACTCTTCCTGGTCTAGCCCCACTTCGTGACTTAGTTCGATAAGACTGGTGGTATTTTTACAAAACATCTTGATTCCTGTTGTAGGCATGCAGGCGTTGTGTCTTATTAAAACCGTATACAGCGCACAGTGACAGCAAACACAAGAGGCAAAGACTGTAGGGTGGGCATCTGTTTTAAATTTTAGCAAACAGCTGAGAGTTGAATGCGAAGATATCGACGCATTCAGAAGTAATGAGACCGGCAAAGGGAAATCAGGAGCGAAACAGCGGTCTGAGAGAAACGCTGTTTTCCGGGGCCTGTTTACCCAGTGGGAGAGGGAGAAGGGCGGGGGAGACCATATGGCCGCGGAGCTGTGTGCTTGTACTGGGATTTCACAGCAGCGGAGGGAGGTGTGTGAGTTAATGTGTGTGTGTG
>NW_023339796.1:22396003-22425475 GCF_004916995.1 Morone saxatilis | reverse complement strand
TGTGTGGTGGTAAGAGGGGGTGAAGGCTGGAGCTATTCCGCTCACATCCTCATGCGGTGTCAGGGGAAGCTGCCCTCTCTTACCACTCCTCTCACACTCATGGCTTCTGGTTAGAGCGAGGAGAGAAGGTAAGATAGTAAAGCGGGGCAGGCGGGGGGTAGTGGGGGTATTAAAATTGAAGCTGGCGTGATGGGATGGGTAGACGAAGAGAGTGGTGGAGTAGAGGGGTAGATGGAGATGAGAAGGAGCAGAAAGAAAAACACGAGATGGATACAGAGTTGGGTTTTTGATCGGAGGTCTAATCTAAATTCAAACTTGAGGGTACGATCTGCTACAAACCCCCCCAAGTTCCCCAACTGTGAGCTACACAAGCATGTATAAGCAGCAGCCCAAACATGTCTAAAATCAAAGACCTCCCTATCAGCACCACCACCATCACCCACAACACAGTCAGCTAACCCGGGCTGCCGGTATGGAAGATCTTCTATAGCAATTTCATCAGCACGATGACTCTGAGGATATTTTCCCATAAACCTGCGAGTAAACAGCATAATTAGAGCGAAACCCTGATCTCAGTGCTATAATGATCAGGAACTTTATACATAAAACACTGTGGGTGAAACAAAAAAAAGCCAGAAGACAGATTTAAGAGTAAAAAGGTATTCCTCGTGTATTACCGACATGCCGGATGCTGCTTCCTTTGGTTTCAGCATCTGAGCGCCCCTGGCACCATGGGTAAGGCATGGAAAAGTTCAAAACAAAAGGTATGAGTAGAACAAAAGCTGTAGAAGTCATTCACTGACAGACATAAATTCTCCCATTCCCCTGGGGAACACTTCTGGGCTCGTTTTAAGGTGTTCGTCGTTCGGCCTTGCCAATTTTCTACATGAATGAGAGTAGGAAACAGCGCAATCAATCAAAGTCGGTCCCTTTCCTAACAAGCTACCCAACACGGGACTCCGCATATTAACTGAGACAGCTGGCAAAAGGTAATTTGTGGTAGCTTGAGAAGTTCTTCTTTTAAAATTTCATGTCGGATGATTATGTAAGGGACAGAGTGTAGAGGACAGAGGGAATGGACTGCTTCAAGGTGAGCCGAGATCACTGCTGGCAGAACGGGGTTCTGCCAGCAGCTCCTGTAAAATACATGGAGCGCTTCGGTTTGATGAGATTCAACAAGACTGACCCCACTTGGCTGTGATTAGAAATTCCACTCGTGGAAAGTCACACACCCTGCAGAGTTTCTGCGAATGTGATCACACAGATGAATCCCATTAAAAGCAAGGCGGAGCAGATGGATCGCATTGTTGCCAAGACTGGAAGTTTCAAAAACGGTTTCGACAGGTTGCTAAGCTGTTTAAATGAAAGGCGTCGAGGCGTAATGCATCTCTGTGTGTGGAGGCAAACAAAACAAAGCTAGGACTGCTAACTCTGCAGCTTCAGCTTGTTTGATTCATATACGCTGAAGATACAGAGTGGAATAAATGGCTACTTACCACTGCAAAGATCCAGCATCTACTCATGTGTACAGGTAGAATTACAGATGCTTGCTTTATATAACCCATCTGTTCTCACATATTTCTAGCAAATTATACTTTTAGGGAGAACATTTTCTTTGATTGAATTACGCCAATAAACATGATATGCCTTCCTTGTTTTATTGCAGTTTCCATAGAGCGTTTTCACAACACATTTTGAATTTGCATAATAGACAAAGGACAGGTTGGCTCTGTTCTAGACGAGTGTCCCAGCTGACCGTGACAGTGTGACAGGACCATGAAACTGAAGCAGCCCCATACAATGCAGCCATCACTCATGTTATTTTTTACAACTGTACCTTACTGTAACATGTCAAAATGTCTTCCTACTTACCTACCCTACTACTCCTATGTTTTCTTAAGGGGTCAGTTTACCCATATTGCGAGAAACCATATTTTCCCGCTTACTGAACTACTCCTTACTCCATAATCATTAAAAAAAACAACTATATGCCTTCACTAATTACTCACCAGAAACAGACACTTGGTATTACGATCTGTTACTCAGCCCAGCTCTGTCACATATTCCTTTGAACTCCAACGCCTCCAAGCCACCAGCCTCTGTTTTGGAGGTCCTGACTCACAATCAACAGCTAGCTTAGCCCGGTGACCATACACAACACTCCAAAGGTTGGGTCCTCAGTGAAGATGCAGGGTGTAAACATAGACTGTACAAATAAAAACTGATGGGTCTCCATGGCGTCACCCATAGGTTTCTGAAGAGAAATGTGAGAATCGACAGCTCTAGTTTACACAACCTCCAACTCCCCTGCAGTAAGCTAAGTTAGTCTGTCCACATGACATTGTCATCAACCCTCCAATCTAACTCTAAAGTCTAAAGATAGCAAACAAACGGGCCATTGCTGGACTTAGTAACATTGAGAGCTAAAGGACAGTATCAGTGTAAAGGTCCAATAAGTAACAGTTATTACAAAAATTGACAGTGTCTTCATAACCTAGAGGAGTTTGTCCAACAGAGAGCAATGACAGGTTTATTTTCCAACTGCAAGGGGTCACGAAAAAAATCTATCTAATATGTTTATTTTATGTGTTTTTGTAAAAAACAAAAAAAGGTCGAACCTTTAAGGCACCATAACAAAGTGAAAACCCATTTTCCCATCTACACCTTCTTCAGCTCTCGGTAGGACAATTCTGTTACATTACATAGTATAAGATTAGATGTAAAAAAAACACCTCAACGGTGAATACTAAATAAGTCCCCTTCTTCTATGAACAAAGAAGCACAGCGTCTACCTGTAGCACAAATTCAAGTGTCGCTTCCATGCAGAATGAGATTAACGAAACAGCCGTTCAAACAGGGCCGCAGCTCTCCTGTAATGCAGTCATCTCGTCTCGATGTTGACTTAATTCAACATGCACGTCAGCACTCGCAAAGAAGGCACGCGCGGTGCAATGAACCAAACAAACACCAAAGCCATTTGCCATCCTGAGACGAATAGCAATTACGATTTCTGTTACGTCTCATTGGTTAACCCATTTGTTCTTCTGCAGAGCCACGGATATGGAAAACAGTTTAATCTCCGTGTGTAAGAGATGAAGAAATGTGTGTTGATGGTGGAAAATATCTTAATCCCCATCTCACTCACATCCTAGCTCCATCAGCTTTTGTATGTTGTTCATACGTCATGCATTGTGTTGTCCTATATAGCAGATGTAGCAATGTTTAAAAGTAGCTTTACAAGTCTTTTTTTTACAGGCTTGCGTGCATAATCTGGTAACCAGTTGTCTGAGAC
The DNA here is from genome assembly GCF_004916995.1 of Morone saxatilis. NCBI lineage: Eukaryota > Metazoa > Chordata > Actinopteri > Moronidae > Morone > Morone saxatilis. The sequence continues at coordinate 22,422,183 of NW_023339796.1, read as the reverse complement.
ACATGTGACTTTAAAGGCTGAATCTCTTTCCTTCGAAATGAGCGACAGCAGGAATTTTTTGGCACTTCTCTACAGATTCAAACCTCTCCACTTGTTAAGGGATGTAGAACTTTCCAGTCTGCCAATTTACCTGTCTGTTTTTCATCAGGCTAAACTACAAGTGCCCTATTGTCCCACTTGAGAAGAAAAAAAGTGTAATGACTAAGAGAAAACAGTTAAAGTGACCCTGCTACTCAAGTCACCTTGAATGCTTAAGCATGGTGTTCCGTGGGGATTGCTTGGCACTCCCAAAAGGCAATTTAGCTTGCCTGCCAAGTAGCACAAGTACCTCAGCACTGCTTGAATAACTAGTTGTTCCTCATCATGTTGCAAAGTATATACAGTATGAGCCAGGAGCTCATGCTTCAATGACGCTGGCAGTTTTGCCAATAAAGTACTGAATATTTTGAACAGATTGGCACACAGGATTGAACAGGATCGCTTTAAATAAATTAAGTTAAAAAACAACAGAAGTCTGGACCAAAAACTTTTGTTGGGACCATCCTTACTCATGTTAGGACTTTCACTTGAGTGTGCAATGTGTATTGATTATTACAGTGGGTAAACATAGTGATGGCTGATTACTCAAGCAGAATGGCGCCAGCGTGTGGCGGACACAGTGTAACCCTGAGAAACACGTGTCAGGTGCAAAGGTCTAATACCTACTGTTCCTTTCTCTTTTCATCTCCTGCATGCGGGTTTGATCGGGAAAAAAAATTACCCTAGCGAGAAAAAATCAACTCTTTATTCAAGTGTTGTGATGAAGGTGTGAAGAGACAGGAAAACAGGAAGAGGGGAGATACCGAACAGCTGAACAAAAAAAAAAAGATGAAAGACTGCACTGGCTAAAAAGTAAATATTCTAGTTTCTTACAACCTGTGTGTTCATTTCATGGTTCGCCATTCCTATTGGTTATGCAGGTATTTGGTTAGAGGAGGCTGCGGTAAGGAGCAGAAAGAAATTAATTCTGAATGCTTTCTTGAAATGAATGCTCTGACCTAATTAATGCAGTCAGCACACACCGTCTGGCTTTAGCTGATCAGCATCTACTTTCACACACACTCTGGTGCTGGCTAAAACTAAGTTCCGCCTGGTGTTTGACAGGCAGCGCTGCTTGCTTACTTCTCTGCTAGTGCAGTGAGCATTTCTCAACCTCAGGACTTTTCTCTTTATCTTCCTGACATTGCAACATGCTGCTCTGATTAGTCACACTGGAGTAAATGTACACTGTGATGTATCTCGTCTCATGAACGATTTAGTTAGTAGATGATGGTCTAGACAATCGCCTCGCTCGTTAAAGCCCTCCAGTGATAATATATCACATTTCCATAAAGCAGGGGTACGCACAAGGGAAAGATCTGAAAAAAGAATGACCAAGAGCAAAGCATCAGAGGCTGAAATATCCAGATTCCTAGTCCTTTGCATGCATCAAGTTCATAGAACTCCAGATCCTTCAGTTCGCATAACCAACAGCATATATTCAACAAACTGCATAGTAAAGGCCCAAATCTCAGAAACTGCAAACCCACAGCTTGTAAGATTGCTATTAGAAATGTATAGTCTCCAAGCTCAAGGCCACATTCTCAGACTTGACAAAGATCCTCCAGAACAACAGAACACATTATACACCTGTTTTCACAGGCTAAACAATACTTCTGATGACAAACTGATAATTGATATAAAAATGGACGTGTCTCCCTACTAATTAAATATACTAGGCATATGTCTCATCTGCTGAACCTCCATTCAGGGTTATACTTGCGGGTTATACTAACTGTATATCCTTTCAATAATCATCAATCTGTACAATAAAGCCAGTCAGTACATTATGATGAAAATAAGACTCAAGCCAGACAGATGAGGTCAAGAGTCACACATGAGAAATCATGAAACCATAGCAATTCAAGCTGACAGGTGGAGTAATGGATGTTTCCCCAGGAAGCACTCAGCTTAAAGATAAGACATACAATATATGTGAGATACATGTATTACCTGTTCATGTGTAGTGGAAGATCATCTGACCCTAAAGCAGCTCTACCCATAGAGAGAAGTGCATCTCTAACTCTTGTACTGATGCATTGTTCTATCCATTGAGCTACACAGACTCTCCACTCTGTTATCCCACTTCAGTAAAAAGCAAAAATATGAGAAAAGCATTGAGATTTGTATAATCCATGACTCTGGCGTCAGTTGAGCCCCCTCACTGCAGTTAGGCATGGCCATCCACTGGAAGGCTGGCTTTAGACAAAACATCAATGCTGTATGGATCGCATAACAATATAAGCTGTTGAGTGTGGCGGGCTACACGCTCAAAAATAAAGGCCCGACATTCCTAATACCAATAAAAAAGCACTGCAGGCTTTAACACATATTGATTGCATTACATGCACGAAGGTGGTGGTATATTGCATTCACAGTCAAAGCTTGCACCTTTTCCACAGAAGGTGCAGACCTATTTTTTTCTCCACTCCACTTCATTCAGGTGAAGTAGACTTTGCACTGTGCTCCTTTCTGGTGATATGCTGTTGCACATTCACTGATTATCTCCTCCAAGAAAATCTGGTTAAGGGGCTACTCCAGAGAGTTACCATAGCACTCCCACAAAGTTAGAGACGCATCTAAAAAACAGAAAGCTCCAAAACCTGACTTTTAAACTCCATTTACACCAGTCTGTAGCAAATAAGTGAATATATCGAATAGTCATTTGAAGACCTTGGGCTTTTGAAAACAGTGAACATTTTTCACCATTTTCTGACATTTTATGGACTGAACAACTAATCAATTGACGGAGAAAATGACTGACAGATTAATTGATTGCCATCCATACATACTGTAATGCACATTATCACCGCCAATATCAGTGGAACAGTGTGAATCCATTGGCAGGGATTTAGAGCTGATTGACAGGTAATTAATCAGCAGCTAAGTCATTTTTCAAGCAAACATGCCAAACATTACCTTGCTGCAGCCACTCAAATGTGTGGCTGTTTTGCATTTCTTTGTCTAATATGTTAATTGAATAACTTTATTGGGTTTTGGCCTGTTGGGCTTTTTAGACATTTTATTACACCAATCAATTGATTCATCAAAAATGTATAGAATTGTTTATTGCAGCCATACAGCAATCATATTGCATCACTCATCTCCCTGTGTGCATGCACAAGAGCAAAGAAACAGGGACCACCATGTGAAAACATTGCTCCATGGCACTAGTGTAAATGGGTTCCTGAAATGGATCACGCTCTAAAAAGCTGGATCCTATATTTACTTTAATGCAAATCAATAGCATCTTTCCTGAGGCCCAGACACAGGCCTTGTAAATGCCCATGTCTTTCAAAGTCAATGTCTCCAGTTTGTAATGGAGGCTTTTGTCAGATTTGTAGTCTCCAACATCCAGTGGAGATAACCAGGAGACATCATTTCAAACCTTCAGCAACAGATGTTTTAGAGTAGGGAAATGATTTCTCATCCACTCTAGAATTCTAACTGGCGGTTTTTACTGGATATATAAAGTAGTTTTTAGGGTGTGTAAACACAAATTGTGAGACTTTTATACTTGTGTATGAATACAGTGAGCCGTCAACGCCATTTGAGAATCCAAGCGGCATGTGTTAAATGCAGCAAACTTGTTTGCCTGTGTAATCAGGCTGGTAAATTAGCACTAAAGACCCTGAGAGATGGGAATGACAATCTGTCAGAACGCTGCGGTCTGACCAGCCGTAACCGGCTTACACTGGGGCTGCCGCTGCCGTTGTTGTGATGCTGCGGCGAACTCCCAACGTGCCGGGGCTTATCTGGGGCACGCAGGAGGCACAACAATGAACTTATCACCATCCAGCCACTTGGCGGGATGTAGCTGCAACCCCGCCGCGCTGCTCTGACCGCGAGCCGGCTCCGGTTCATTGATCATACACACCAGCAGAACCTAATCTAGGGACAGTGAGCCTTTCAAACCGCAGGCTCCGGCTTTGGACAGAGGAAGGGTGAGAAAAAAAAGAAAGAGAAGTTTTGCCAGGTAATATAAAAAGCTGCTGCTGAAAAAAAATGAAGAGAAAGAAGTTCAATAACTTTGCAGGGACCTCCACACCCTGCATGTCAACTAGCTTCCAGGATTTTGATTGAAGCTCTGCACAAGCCCGCAGCAGGGCTTTTCTATTCCTTCTTTTTTTTCTTTGTTGGCGAATTGGTTACAGTGCCACAAGAATACATAAAAGTTTCAGTAGGAGGGTTCCAGAGGGTCATACAAAAAATCTCTTTTTGGGACAAAACTCTAATACAAACAAAGATGATTCTCAGTCTATTTGCTGGCTGTGAAGCTTTGAAAGCGGCAACAAAGATGAGGTGTCAGAGTGAAAATGAAGAAGCACCATCCCATACAGGCCATTTCTAAAGCATGCAATGTGATTTTACGTGCAGAATAACAAAACGGCAGGGTTACCTTAATACCCAGACAGATGCATTACGCTCTGACACAGTTACTGTCACTGATATTAGATATTTCACGGCCACTGCAGACAGTACAGAAGAATCATTCAGGCTGTATATGAGAAACATCAGAGCCTTTTAAACCTGATGTGATGTGATTTTTGGGCACAGTATTCTCTTAATCTTCTCTGCCTGCGTTTCCACAATCAATTAAGCAATGGGAGTGGTCCTACTTTTATGCATGGCATGTATAGGAGCATACATACACCATCAGTCAAGTTGTATTTTCAAAGATAGCCCTATTATCTAAGCCTTTTGTACTTTCCCGCTGTCTGATTCTGCTGATTTTTTTCTCCCCCCATCATGGCTGACTCCCTCCGTCCTGTCTAGAGGAAAGATCGGAGTAATCGTCACTTCAAACGGAACACGGTGACTTGCCCCTCGCAATCTCTGTATCTGGAGCAAATTGAAGGTGATTTTCAATAACTGCACTGACGAGCGGCAATAGGCGGATCAGAGTCATTCTCTCCATCTGACAGGCTGTAATAAGAGAGACGATCTGACGTTCTCTGTGTTTCAAGTGGATCATAGCTTGGTTTACGCTGCCTGCTTGAAGAGCATTTTTACCAGCCTGGATGTGATGGATATGGTGGTGCATGTGTGAAATGTATACTGATAGGAGTCTTATCATAGCAGTTCTGTTTGCATTTAAAGGCAGATTAAATGTGAACGTTGTGAAATTTTGGACTCGAGCCAAGATAAAAGTGGAAATCTTTTCATTTTAACGCTTTAGATGGCTGTGGAAAGAAGACGACAGGACCAAGGAATTGAACTATATGCATATATATATATATGTTTTCAAGTAAATCATCACTGAGATGTTGTCACGTGATCACATAAGAGGTGATCTTAGCAAGTATAATTGTTACAGCTTGGATAAATATGGGCCCTAATGTCTTTGTTGCTTTGGGTTTAAGTGAAAACACTTTTGAAAAAGCTTTTAGTAGTTTTCAGTCACTACTGTAAGTTAAAAATTATACCACTTATGTGCCAAAAATGTTGAAATGCCTTAATAATCCAAGAAGGCAGTCTGAAAGCAAAGGCTACAAAAAATGAATTCAGCCATTCCAAGATATATGCAGTTTGAAACCATGGCTGAACAACTGAGAAAGAAGATATAAAGATTAAATTTTAACATTTCATCAACAGGAGAAAAGGGTAAGTCTGTAAACATGTTAGGGTTGAATGGTAAAAACATTGCAACTATTTTGACAGATTAAAAGTTAAAATCATGATAATTCTGACATTTTTGGGGGGTCTGTACACAACAAGAATGTTTTCTTAAATCTAGAGAACGGTGTTTTTAGGCCAGGGTATCTCTAGAGGTACAGTACTTCATTATAATGCTGTTTTGTCACACATTTCACCATTGCTACTACTGGATTTCCATATTGCACTTGGCCATGTTGCAATTTTGATAATATTTCGATTTATTGTGCATCCCTAAAGCATATCTATATAAAAGAAAACTATTAGAATAGACCTATCTACTATAAGTACCAGAGGACCATCACTGCACTGAACAGAGAATTCTCATTGCCATGATAAGCCCCAAACTGTAGGTGTGCATTTACAAGACAACGCTGATTCACTTCTTAATACATTCAATATATGTCATTTTATCTGAAAACTGACATTTCATTATGCTATTCCTTTTTCCATCATGACTTCCTAAAAGGGAAATAGAATCAACCATAACACATCTCAGTTCTGTATACAAACCCACACCATTCCTGACTTAACCTCCACGTTAATGTCAGTTTTTCAACTGTTTGAAAGTGACAAAAAAAATACAATAATCGTATGAGCCAGCAGCGTGGATGAAGCCTTTGGGATACTCAGATCCCAGAAAATAGTGTTTCACGTTCCCCTGCAGACCAACTCAAAAGGAGAAAACTGGCAGCCGGTGTAGAAAAGTACCCATAAATCTCCCAAAATGACACAAGGGCTAAACAATCTTGGCTTGGAAACAATTTTGGATTGATCAGAAACCGGGGTTAGGGGGAACATTTTGGCTCCAACATCATCATCATTCACCTCTCCTACCCTGTGTTCTGGTACCTCTACAGCCATTCCTGCCCCTAATCTAAATGAAACATATGACTAATTGTGTCAGAACTAATCACCGGCCTCATAATAATCTGTACCGTGGCTCACGCTCAGTATGGACCCACCATGTCTAAACATATTAAGCAAACAGCTAAATCACATGCAAAGCCCCATCCCACGACAAATTGCCAACAAGCTTGTATTTGGTGTTTGCCTTCTGTTCTGCTCAATTGGTGTTGGCCAGAAGCATAGTGGTAACAAAGGCTGCATGGCGGGATACTGCCACAGTAATACCTTACACACAGTTACCACCCACTGTGCCAAAGTCACACGCTTATACCCATCATGCTCAACTGTGATTAGAATGCTCAGAAAAAGCAGACAATTTCCTCAAGAGACGCGCAATATAGCACTTACTTAACAAAATGAATTGGATTAAATGAATATATTCATTTTCTTTTGGTTTTGTCGCATTTTTTGAAAAAAATGATTAATTCCATGTGGCTAATTTGCAACTGCATTGTGGTAAAGGTTTGAATGGTTCAGGTTCATGCCGTAAAACATTTAAAGGGGCATTCCACTGATTTTACACGTGAGGTTTTATGTTCTATGTGGCTCTGAAAGTAACTTCTAGGTCAATGAAAGAAAACCCCAGATGATGTATTGTGGGTTATCATGGATTGGGCCAGAGTCACAAACTGTTGGTGAGAAGTCGGAAAGATTTGGGCATTCACCAGGCAGTCGCTATTGAGTTGCATTGTAGGAATTGTAGGATCCAGTGTTTTGGGGTCTTTACTCATGACTGTCTACCTGGTATAAACATGCAGTCAGTATCTGGATTTATCAGGATAATGACATATTTTGATCAAGGGTATTTGTATTTACACCTACTGTAAAACTTGGATGTATAAAGCCTATGAAAGCCCACTGGGTAGCCTGTTTAAGTGAGTTCTAAGCTGCTTAGATCAGCTACACAAATATAATGTTTAAGCTTTTGTCAATGTGGACATGCTACACATCGTTAGATGTGAATCGTTCAGTTCATTTTTAGGGAAATCATGCAAGTATCAAAAGACCAAATGAATGATTTGTATGTTATTGGATAACCTGTTTACACAAGTAATATTCATACTGGGTTAAAAAAAACAATTTGATAGTTTTTCCAATATTTGCTGAGCAAGAGTTTTTGTGCCAAAGGAATTAAAGGCCTTTCCTTTATAGATGTCTTTCCCAAAGATATAAAAGGAAATTAAAGCTTAGGCTATTCATTGTTTTACGGTAATAATATTACACATTTTTGTTACCTCACCTCTGTCTGCATTGTGATTAGATCTCAACAGTCAAAGTATGTAGGCAGAACTGGAAGAACTGGAATTTTCCCTCAGTGCTTTAATTATTAGACTGGCCAGAGAAATATCTAATAATGAATACAAGAACAGCTCCAACACAATTTTTAGCATCATTTCACAGTGAACAGTAAGCCCATTAACATTGCACAAAATTAACATTTCTTTTAATTAAAACTAATTTTACAAGTCAGGACATCTGATGCTTTGATTTAGACCATTTTCTCAACCTGTCTCCCAGCAGTCCCCAGCCTTTATGGAAGTGCAATACTAAAGCAATGGACTATTCCCTCTTCTTGCAATCAGATAAAATCCTGTACACAAATAGGTACACGGACATAGGTACTTTATATTCTGGAATGTATATGTTTATTTAATATGCAGCCGATAGATATCGGCACTCTGTATGCAGAGTGAGATTTTACTTTTAGGCAGTGTTTGACAAAGTTGGTTTTATTGTGCAAATGCTCTCCCTTTACTGTGTACAGGTAGACAGATTTACTTGTAACCAATGATTACCTTAATCCATCCACAAAACAAGCTGCTGATGAATTATGCAAATATTGCATCTGCTTCTGCACAAATGAATCTCTGTGGAAAATGGCACTGTCACCACAACGCAAGATCCGTCCTCAGATGTCAGCGACGTACCGACACTGATGAAACAAACTGTGTGATGTGTTCCATGAGCCGGGATGTTTGGAGGGCCATCAGTAAATGACTTGTGGCTCTTTGCACCAAAGACGACTGTCAATATCTATACTAGACCTGTGTGTTAAATGTGTTCTAAAATTTTATCACAAATATATTTAGACTATCAAAAGACCAAAAGCTTTTTACTATCACAAAGATTACTGATGATAAAAGAGAGAGACATTCCCCAATGTACTACATACTATTTTGAAACACAAATTTAAATATGTAGAGTCCAAAAGAGATCAGCTAAAACCCACAATATGTAATGCACATTTAATTCAACCCTGTCTCCTGTAGACTATACTTATATACTATTAATGAATTTAACAGAAACCCAGTGGTGTTCAATATATATTATTCATCAACATAGTTGTTTTATGAACATATCTGCAAAGTCACAAAGTGATTGGAAACATATTTCCTTTGTTTTACCTGCAATATCTGCTTGTCATCCATTGACACTATATACTGTGATACAGACAGAGCTTCCAGGCCTGAGAAGTGAAGCTGACACGTGTCTTAAACTTGCATTCTATGTAATGACCACTAGGGGGCAGCTCCATTGGCTGCAACAAAAAACGATATATAAATCGAATTTGCCAACTTCTCACTTGATTTATGAGCTCAGTAAACAGATTCCTAATGAGTTTATGGTCACTATCTCTAGTTTAAGTCTTCCATGCCCATTTAAAGTAAAATAGACAATAAAGCAAAATACCCGTGGCCCTTGTGAATGAGCAGGTCATTCTCAAAAGTGGTTCCGTCCAGCTCAACGACCAAACCAGATCAAACCCGTAAACGTAGTCAAGTGCTGATCAGATATGAAGCAAGATTTTGTTACTGCATTACCTATTTCTCTCTTAAAATCATTTTGGAAAAATCTTTTAGTGTACTGTTAGCTGTAATATGAGATTGTGCATGACTAGGCGAGACGCCATTGTTTCCTGCTACGGACAAGTTGAAACTGAGCAGCCAATGAGAGCAGCTCAATTCACAGTACCTCACCTTCGCTGGCTCCGACAAACTGGCGACGACCATAATGGCAAAGTCGAGTCTTCAAAACGTACACTACAAACCAATGAGTGTCGTCACAATAGTTTCACACTTGGTGGGAACAAAGTAGTAATCTCCGTGGCTGACAAATGAAGCCAATTTGAACCAGTTCCTCTAATGACCACTTGAGGCTCCAAAAGTGAGTCTCTGCACAAGCAACCATTTAAAAAGCCCAATTTTTGAGCAGTAATAAATTTACAACCTGGTAAAAAAAGTTTTAGTTTGGTTTCTCTATAGCTGATTTCCCTGTTGATGCCATGCTGGCGTGTCAAAGTCATGCTCCTTGTATGCACACCATCCACCTTGAACCACCTCCCTATGATTTCTGTGTAGTAAAAGAAAGTAGCACATTTAAGGCAGCCATTATCTTTCTTTTACAGTAAAATGTGTTCAGTTTGATACAAATAACAATTATAGGAAGCTCTATTTATAAAATCCTCCTCAAGTCTTAAAACCCTTCCACACACAATTAAAGGATATGCTGTAAGCAATCTTGGGTTCATATTTGTCACCACTGGTCGAGTCTGAGTTTGAATACATTCTGATTAGCTATGGAAGGTTTTAGAGCAATGGGGTTGTTTGTGTTTTTAGTAATTCTGATATTATCATGCACATCTTTGGTCACAGTGATGATTAGTTTCTCTTACTTTTAAATAAATGTCAATCCATATATATAATCTATCCATTTTAGGCATGACAGAGCGGCCATGCTTCAAAGTGTTCCTAAAGTACACTGCATAACTCTTTCCCTCAAAATTTTAGGCTCAGGAGTGTGAAGTGGGTTGTTATTTCTACACCCTTTTCTGCTTCCCAAATTATCTGTGCATGATCACAAAGCAGAGAACCTTTCAAAAAGCAGCCAAGAGAAAAAAAAGGTTTCATCTAGGATCCCTTGGGGGAATCTAATTTGTCACCTTTTCATCCTCAGTCAGTTTTCCGATCAGCTGTATGCATGCTGACATCTATTTGCCACACTGACCCTGTGCTTTATACATCCCTGACATTAATATTCCTTTGAACTAAATGTCAGGTTCATCCGTGCAAGACCTGACCCTCGCAGACAGGCCAAGGTGAATGTTAATTATTATGGGAGCAAATTGACTTTCAAGTTCAGAGGTTGTATTAATTAAGGGAAAGCAAGTTGACGTTGCATAAGCATAAACTGCCCTTACAACCGCTCCCTGGCTCCAGGCCCACAGTTGAGAGCATAACCCTTGATTGTGACCATTACAAAACTGGAAAATGGGTGCAGATATACAATCAAGAAAAATCCACCCCTCAGATTCTCTTTGATTTGTCTAATCTATGAGGATACTGTGATTCAAACGAAGATTGAACGTCTAGACCTTTGAGATATTAAATGAGTGTTTAATGTAACAGTCTGTACTGAGCTTGGAATATGAAGTGTCAAAGAGAGTTCGCGCTGTCAGAACCTACATCATTAATGACATAAGTCCTCAAAAACTCATTTTATTTGAACCATGCTAGTGTAATGGTGTCTGTCAGTCAGCTGTTCCACCACTGGGGTCCAGACTGAAAAAAAAGAGACTATTGGATGGTCATCTTGTTAATTTGTCACTTTCTTGCCCTTTTACTGCACGTTACTCTACTTGTTGTGCTGCTGTACTTCCTTTTTTCAGTTAAAATTTGGCCACACTAAAAAAAACATAGTAAAAATTACACGTCAAAAACATTTTTCCCAAAGATGGTTTCTGGCATGTTAGGTGGTTCTCATCATCTTGATGTATGTTCACGTGTTTAAGCTACAAAAAGGGGGTTTCATATCTTGGGTGGGCAGGATCTCAATACCGTGGGATCTCAACACCATGGCGCCAAACCTTATTACTAGGCTAGACTAGACTCTGGCACCGAATGGCAAAAGATTGCAGCAGCCGTATCTGGGATATTTCGGCTTCATTTTTGTACAGTAGGAGGAAGTGGAGACGCAACATCCATATTTTATATGTTGATGGAGAAACAGCTATGCTGGCCCTGTCTGAAGGTAACAACATTCATTAATCATCAATCAATCTTCTCTCAGATAACTCTAAGAAATAAAGATAAAAAGTTAATATTTCTTTAATAAAGACATGGAGTCCTGTTATCAACAAAGTCTTCTAATTTTCAAAATACATTCGGATATTGTATGTTGTTCTATAAGCATATTTTCCCATTTTTCATGGATGTATTATATGCAACAAAAAAAGGAAGAAGAAACGTGCTCTTCTTATGTCATGCTTTGACACAAACAGCAAGAAGTAACAATATCGCTGCTCATAGATATTTTGGGACTCCTTTCACCCCTAGACTTGGATGCTGACGTGGTAGGCCTGGTGTGAAGACGCCGCTGTAGTGAACAGGCAGTTGAGGAAACAGATCCATGCAACCTGTCCCCATGCATCACAACAGTAAATCCTCTCAGCTCCTAAACCTGTTCCCCCGCCAGCACACTGACATTCCGCTGTAGGAGAGTCATCAAAGAGGAGTGAGTAATAAAAGAGAAGCACTGAAGCACCTTGCTGCAACAGCACTGCTATAGTTAGAGGCTGAATTCCCACAGGGCCCACCCAAACTGAAATGTTTGCACTCGGAACACTACAACTGTCCAACTTAGTTTGAGAAACATGTTCAGTGAATGCAACGTTCTGTCCAAGTCAATGCTTGCTGGCTTTAACACTAATATGATTTGAATTCAATTCTTTCAGCAAAGATTTCTGCCCATAATCCAATTTAATCTGAGCATTCTTCTAAGAACTATGACAGCTCTACAAGCTCTACTGTACATGTAAACCTGAGCCATGTTCACACAGTATCTCAGAGTCCTCCTAAATGATTCTCAAAGTTCCTAGCTAAAAGTTTCTTCTCAAGATCTTTTCACAATGCTGCTGAGGGAAACTTCCACTAAGGAACTGAGCGAACCCCTAGGATAAGAGAAGGGGTGGGGTCAGACCGTGTTGCTATGGATGACATCATTTTCAGCCCTATCTAGAGCCAGTGTTTGGTTTGTCTTTTCTGGGCTACTGTAGATAATAGTGGTTCAACTCTCAGACCAAACAACCACGGTGATGATTATTATCTTTTTTCTGTGTGCAAAGAAACTAAACCAAGAGGAAATCACCTAGCAATCCATCCAGCGATTCGCACCAGAACAAATGAAATACAGGTTTAAAAACACCCTTAGACTACCTCTACCTTCTCTCAGGAGCTAAGCATTAAAACATTTTGTCTATTACTCATAGACCAAAAACTTCTTAAAAGATACCTCCTTGCTTTTCTCATAACTCAGCCAGCCAGAAGCTACTTTTAGCCTTAGGGTATTGTTTGACTCAGCCCTAGTACATTAGTTGAAAAAAATGACGTGTTTTCAGTGTCTTTATTTTGAGCCTTAAACCACAACAGCTCAGTACGCTATTTTAATTAAATTCTTCGAAGCAACATCATTTCCCACTTTTCTGTTTATCTCTGCAGAATGGAAAGCTCTTGAACTTTTCCTACATACAGACCATCATAAACAGGGCTTATACAGAGTGTTTTAGCTGTGTAAACCGTGGTCTACAGGTAATATCACTCAGATTATCTTCAGTGACAGACCTTTGACTGGTTTTTAATCGATCCAAACACTTCAGATCAATTCAGAGGGCTTTCGAGCCTCAAATCGATGCAATGCACTGCTTTATTGCTTTTTCGACAGAAGCTGAGTGACTGTCTGAAGCACCTAACTGTCTCACAACATCCCACTTGAAAGATACTACGAATTAAAGAATGGAATTTCAAACTACCTTTGGTAATTAGTTAATGGATGCTCTTCATCACTCCTTCCTGCTATTCAAACTAGACTCATTTGAAAGACATTAAGGGTCAGTTCTCATTTAGAGTTTGTTTGTGAGGACAGGATGTGTTAAGTTCTTGTGTGTGTGTGTTTGTGCGTATGTGTGTGTGTGTGTGTGTGTGTGTCTTTAACAGAGACTGTGCGTTAGTGGGAAGTGTAGAGGAGACAGAACCTTCCTGCTGTTAAATGATGCTTTCGCTCTGTCATTCTCCAAACAAAATGTGCGTCATGCTCACAGTGTTTGAAGCTGAAGGTATCTCAAAGGTAATTTCATGCCTGCACTGTTAGCACTTTGCATGGTGAGCACACATTCAATTATGATACATCTGCAAATGCTAATTGCAGACTGGTTAACAGCGCTAATCAGCAAAGTCATTATGATAAACAAAACAGCAGATGAGCGAGATACTAAGAAAAATCTGTTTTGCAGCATCCGAAAAAGTGAAAATCAGGTTTATTTTAAATCAGGACAGGGAATTTGGGGTACTTTCTAACCCTTTTAGCAACCAAAACTTATCTAATTCTTCAGATTTACTGTGTCTAAATTGTCTAGTACAACCACAATATTCATTTTTTCTTAATTTCAGGGCCTTACTGAAGGCTGTATTATAGTTGTGCTGTACCTGAATGTGAATTTTCCACATTAAATCTGATTCTGCAGTTTAATACAGTGAGTCATTATTGCAAGGTGAAGTGGGTGGTGATGGGAGGATATCTGAAGCTGGTTGTTTTTCTATCGATAAATTAATGTCGTTTCTCTGCCTACCCACAAGCACTGGAGTTTTCATAACAGTTCTTGGTCTCAACTGCATTACCACACAACAAACAACAATACCTGATTCAAGGGTTCTGAAATGGTGGTTCTTTTGGGCTTTGAAACAAGCAATGTCTGTTTGCAACCACTCAACGTTGGGAGCAGTTCCACCACAATTCTCCCATTTAAGACCGATCATTCTAACAATCTTAGACGCATGATGAGAAAACAGTTAAGTATTAAGGAATGTCCGAGAAAATGTTCAATCTCTTCCGTCTTGATAACTGATAAACTTTGATTGGAGAATGCTTCCCCAGCAGGGACTGAAACATTCAGGCCATGGCAGAAGACTGCGTGGCAACAATATATAACTATGACGGTGACTCAAGGTCAGAAGAACTTTCCTCATCTGAGAATGTGTGAGATGTCTCATTGTGAAACAGTCGCACATGTACATGACTGACTCTCCTGATGTCAAAGCCCAGAACCCTAATTTATTTTTTTTGTTTTCAACTGCAAAAACAAAAAAGCCGAAATAATAGCCCTCAGGGTGATGAAATGTCAAAACCAATTATGCTTATGACAAAGGAGCTATGAGTCATCTGCTTAATGAAATTAAACATCTTTTAGTCCTTTGAGCAATGTGTGTGGGACCTTTTTTTTTTTTTTTTTTACATTATTTTCTTCACTGATAGAATGTAATTATCTGATCTCTATTAATAGCCCTAATTTGTAAAAGCACAATAAAAATCACATCAGTCTGAGGGACACTTCTTCCTCTGCCCAGGGAGATATTCTGGGTTCCTGTAGAACTATGTGTTACGTACAGTGTCAACAGTCACGTTTATTTCTATTTTTTATATCCTGGCAGTAGCTCAGTCTGTACGGCCTTGGCTTGGGAAGTCACCGGTTCAAGTCCAGCACTGTCCACAGTATGGAGTGTGGACTGGTAGCTGGAGAGGTGCCAGTTCCACTTCCCAGGCACGGCTGAGGTACCCTTGAGCAAGGCGCCTAACTGCTCCCAGAGCACCGCTACGTGGCAGCCCATCACTCCAGCATCTCTCCATGTTTGCATGTCTATAAGCCCTGTGTGTGCAGGATTGTGTTTTGGGCGTCTGTGTGTAAAACATTGAGTGAAAAAGGAATTTGCCCATTGGGGATTAGTAAAATAATTCTTCTTCTTTAAAAAGCACTGTAGCTATACTTGCACCGGGTTTCTTCTTTAAAATGCCTGGAACCAGCTGTTCCACTTTTCTGGATTACATCATTACGTGACATGGGAACAAATTGCATGCACTATGCACATTTATCGGCTCTTGACTTCTGAATTTTAAACTGCGAACTCTACCACTGACAACACATCCTTTTTTATAGAGAGGTGACTGATGTCTAGAGCAGACTCCATCGCTCCATCGGTGTGGGTGAATAGGAGCATGAGAAGCAAAACTGAGTATGATACAATGAAAATCTTACACACTTTAAATTTTAACCAGCATTCTATGTAGTTGTTGCACATTTAGATCAAATATTTAGTTCACGTTAACTTATGATTACCAAATTAGTTAGTTTAGTTTATTAACATTGGTCTGAAAATAGATCTGCGTGTCAGTAATGGTGTAGGAAAATAACCCCTATATCCTGATGCTTATTGTACCAACAGGTTCTTGCCAATACTCGCCAATACCATCAGCTCACACCTGCATGGATCACCCTCCTCAGTGTATCCTTCCTACCTTTAAGTCATGTGACCTACACTGGATGGCAAAGTAAGAAGGGGGACGGGAGAACTGCATTTCAATGTCAGAACATAGCAACATGTCATATATATGTATAAGTCCTTAATGGACCTATAAATCACTCCACTTACTCACATTAGGTGGCTATTAGTAGTCCTGACGGTATATTGCAATATGGCATGTCAGATGTAATGAAGGCATATTGCTAAACCATGTTGAGAGCTTCATGCCCCCACACTGTGTGTCCTTGAATTGTTTTTTTTTTTTATTTCCTGCCGACTCGCCAACCCGCTGACTGACAGAAGCAAAGCTCGATTCCTCTCTGCAACATAACCCAGTGTCCCCTCGTCGTGTTGAATTAAAAGAAAGCTAATCTTAAGTGATGCTAATGGAAGTCAATGACGACCATGAGGAACAAGTGCTAATGTGCTTGAGCAATTAACCTAATATTTACTGGCTGTGGCTCTCGGGAGGTGCTGGCTTACGTCTGTCTACTCGCTCCCCCTGCTCTGACATGATGTGTAACTGCTCTAAGTCACGGAGTGAAGAGAAACACCAGAGAACAATTAGAATCAGAATGCTAAACGTGATTCGAAGAGAGAGGTGATGTTAGAAAGAGTAGAATTATTGACTCATTAAGGCTATTCAGCTGAAATGATGCTGACATGGATGTGCAAAACTGTTCAGGAGTGGTTTTGACAAGTTTAGAAACTGTTAATTGTAAAATTGAAATACAAAATTCTTATAATTCCCCTTGTCTGATTTTCTGTTGCATTCATTGGATGTTCCCGCTGAACTCATTTTTTCAGCAGAAAGGTATACAACCTTGTGTTTCACGTCTCTGTCAACATAAGCGACAACAGTAGCAGCAGTTGTAATTAAAAAAATAATACACAAAAGCGAGAGCGAAAGCAGAAAAGGCTAAAAGCTGCAACCCTCTTTAATCTCAGTTATGAACATCTGTGATAAGACAGATGTGGGTGCAAACAATTGTGACATGGGTTCAACAACCCCCGCTCCCAACTCTGTAATGTAAAATAACCATATGGGACAACACAATAACAGACAGAAACCCAGAAAATGAACATAAACAGTATTTCCCTACCAAACAGAATTAAACAAAGTCAAAGCAAAGTCAGAATGTTTCCATCTTTTAAAAAGTCTCTTTTCTAAGTGCTGAATTCTACAAAATGGTAGTTCATTTTGATGTATGGCATACAAGGGAACATAAAATGCCACAAGAATTATTCTTTTCATTTCAGTCATGATATGTTTATTTTTAATTAGCAGAATTAGCTGTAGGACTTCTGAAGGTCAATGAAAAAACTCAAGTAAATATTTTGTACCTCAGTCAGACCCCATATTGCAAATGTAAAATCATGGCTTTTATTTACCTCAACGGGCCCCTTTTTGAATTTGGCCTATATTAGAGACAGACTTTTATTCAAAATGTATCTGTTTTTACACGATATTTATTACATGTAAGTCAGACGTTTAGTGACACACGTGCCTCTCTCGTGCTTTTTTGAACAGAAAAACTGGACTGGACTCACTAATAACCGCTGCTTCTACTTTGATGTCCCTCCCTCTGCTGGTAAGCTTTTAACGTGAAAAGTGTAGGAAGTGTTGAGATTAATTGATGGTAGTGTAACAGCAATTCAAAGGAAAAACGCAGCAAAGTGGAAGCAACTAGAGTTAACAAGTGACAGAAAGCACTGTTTCTGTTCAAAAGGGTAACAGGTCAGAACAGCTTTGACTGCTGTTGCTGTGTGTTATATAGAAGAGCTGTTAGTACAAGTATTTTCACACCACATGGGAAACATGGGTGATCACTGTGTGTTCAATAACCCTAACCACGCGTTAATCATTGTAACCTTAAAAGAAGCTGCCAACCTAATCAAACCTTAACCACAGTGTTACATTACATCCTAAAACAGATTTGTTTTTCACTGTATCTGTAACAGTGTTGGACGGCACTGACAAATACTGCCGTCCTGTTGATAGACCCCAAAGCGCTGCTACCGTATGCGTCGTTCCAAACTGTTACGACCCGGCTCGGCCACACCCGGAAACCGCGCGACACCAAACTCACCGCGGTACCCAAGCATGCGCGTCTGATTGGTAAATCTTACAAAGTGTTTTTTTAGTTTATTACGACGACAGAAGACAGCATCTCTCCAAGACACGGAGAATAATCAACCGAGCACGAAACGGGCAGTGGCGCGGCTGCAGTAAACAAATTGAAAAGCAGTATAAGCAAAAGACGATCGTCTGAAAAAACTGAGCGACTTAATTTCGAGCTCAACTCACACAACAAAGCAACTGAAACAAACACCCTCTCTGAGACTACTCAAACAAAGACACAAAGACGCAGGCACCCTGAAACCGGTAGTGAAAACTACAGCCATACAGAAATCACCACTCTACAGGTGTGCGAACACCCGAGTCAGTTTTAACAACCGTTACCAACCCCCCCCGCTGGCCCAGCTTCACGCGCGCTCGCTCGGAGCCACTACCTCTCACAGCACCAGCTCACAGTCTCGAATCCGCAGCCGCCGGCCAGACCCGCCCCCCCGCGCGAGAGCCTGCCCACTTCCAAGTGGAGGACGCACAAAGAACACGGCACCAGCGGCCCCTCAGTCACTAAGTTTAACGGCTGTAATGCTAACACCACCAACACACAGTCCCTCCACTACACAGCACCACGACAAGCCGAGCTTTCCTAATCACAGGAGTGGCACCACGAGGCAAGCTGATCACACCCAGACAGGGCGCGGCCCTGAAAGCAGCGCCTCCGCAGCCTATTTAAGGAGCGCGCGCCCGGCGTGCCCTCTTCTGCCCTGGCAGCTTCTGGCACTTTGGAGGGGAAGTGAGAGTGGTGCCCTCGCCAATCCGGCCACCACAACCCAGCCACCAGGCGACCAGTAGGCCGCGGGCTGCCAGTGGACAGACCAGTCTTCAGCGAGGATCCACACAGCCTGATTAGCATATAACTACAAACAGGGACAGTTATACACCAACAAACAGCCGTAACACAAACGGAAGGACATATTTTGTTGTTTAATTTGGAGGATTTAGCAGTAATATGAAATATTTGCAGGAAGTGTTGTGTTTGGTCAAAAACAACTCTAAGAAATTCATGTTTTGTTTTTTGTTTTTTGTTTTTCAGTTTTCAGATTTCTGAAAGCCTGTGATTTTACTAGCTGTCTTTTTTGGTAAGCTAGTGTGTAATGCATGCCGGAAAGTGTCAAAAAATGTATGTAAATATATACAACAAAGACCTGCAACATTTGTCAAAAATTCAGTCAACAATCTAATTTGGAATATTACAATATGCAATAAACAAACAAATAATTCTGTGACAGACACAACAAACAGAGTGGCATTAGTAAAACATGCAGCTCCCCCCATGGGACACCACAGTGAATAATCCCAGCTTTAGGAAAACCCGAAGAACAACTTTTACACTTGCTTGAATAAACATCTCTGTTTCCAGTTAATTGCATTAGGTCTGAACTCATGACGAGGTTTCTCAGCAGAAAACTTTACTGGTGTAGATAACGGCAGTAAATCCAAACAACACCTGTGACTAAAATTATAAAGTAACTTTCATTACATGCATGAGGGAATTAGGATACTGTTCATTTCAAATCTCTTTTTAATAAATTGCTGGGAATAGGTAGGATACAAACAGCGGCATTTTCTCCAGGTTAGGTGTGTACACTAAGCATGGCCACTGCTCACATATTCCCAAGCCAAGGCTATCTAACAGTTATGAAATTATCCATGTGGCATAGTATTTTATATTTTCTTTATTTTAGTTTGATAATGCAACACTGAATTTCAAGTAAAGCACCCAACAGTGGGATTAAAATTCAAGTCCATGACCAGCTCCTCCTTTTGAGCCATACATATTTCTTCAAGCCTCCAGGCTTTGCCTAAAGTGATTTCTTTTTTTAGGAGACATGTTTATCTGCAATAGACAGAAACCACTCAGTAAACAGTTGACATGCTTTTCTACATCACGTGTGAAACGCTCATTTGTAAGACTTTCTCCGTAGAGCTTTGGCCCAGCTTTGGAAAACCTGCATTTTCTGACCGAGGGCTTTATTTTGATGCTGCTAAAGCCAGTGGGAATATTTTCAGCCCAACACTGCTACAGCTCCTCAGAATTAGTCAGATGTTATCTATGCATTCAGTCTACGTAATTGGTATACGCTCTAATGGCTTGAGTTAATTTACACATATACTGTCACAGACCTTCCAATTCAGTTTGATTCACTAATGTTTTATTTATTTACACATTTAACACATTAGTACTGTTAAATGTGTATGAACTGTATGAAGTGGTTCCAGATTTCCCTAGTGTAAAGCATTAACCCTGATGTAGTGCTACAGTGTAGGCAAACAAAAGTCTACCTGCTTGGAGCCAACAGTTGCAACCAGCTACTACAGTTCACAATAAGTTCAACCATCAAGTTCAACCTGGTGAACTGTGACACACCAATAGTTAAAGTTATGACTTGACATCAAGTCCGGTAGTTCTCCATATTAGAATTCTGCCAGCTGTTCTGAAACTAAACAGGTCTTTAGCCTTTAAATTTAATGATGTAGGAAATGTTTTTGAATGTGTGTCATCTGCAGGCATGACTGACATCTACTTAGATACTAGGCACTGCGTTAGCATTGCATGATATTAAAACAAAAATATAACCTCTGTAGTACAGGGCATGGAAAATACCAATACCTGTACAATGTAATACAAAGCCAATGGAACTGCTATAAATACCTGCTACCTGATTTATTCATGTCCAGTTTTTTATTGTGGTAGTGTTGTAGTGGACTGTATTATGGTGTTTCTGAACTTTTGTTCACCTGACAACTGCTCAAACTACTTATAAAATCACCATTGAATTTAAGGTGACATTGTAACATGGAATAGCAGAGTAATGATAATAATTAAGGTTCAGTTCCATTCAGGTCAAACAGAGTCAGGCTGCTGGCTCACTTTACAGGAACAGAATGTCAAAATGGCTGCTGTTAAAAAGGTCTATTCACCAGCGACATAGATTATTATTATTATCAGGTAACATTGTGCAGGGGTTTCTGTTTTATGCAGCGTTCTATAAATAATTATAGTTAATTTAATGAATTCAAACATTTGTTCACTATAATTCTTGTGATGTGTGACATGGGTGATATGCTGGCCTAACTCCAGGGGGGCTTTGATTTACACAAGTACTGTACTTCCAATTCAGATCGAAGGTACAGAACTTTACGTATGGAATACCATGTCATGCGTGAAGTAGTGAACAGTGTACTTTACTCCACTGCATTTATTTGACCCCTCTTTGCAGAACAGGATTTTGTGTTGTGTTGCTGTATATTAAACTACCCATCAGTAGGTTAATGGTATAATGGTTCAAACTAGCTTCACCATGACAAGCTAAAACATTAAAATGTCACCGCCATGTTAATTATTCAGTAATAATAATGCAATATACTCTGAAAGTAAAGGGTCATATTGATTAATGACTATATTTTTCATACTCAAGCACATGTTCTAAATACAACAACACTTTTATGTAAAGTTTTGGATGCACATCTTCTATTTCCAACATAGAATTTTCATCTTGTGGTTTTGCTCTTTCTCTAAAGGAAAAGATCAGAAATCCTGTAGATTACAGTAAGAATATCATTTCACATTGGTTTGGGTCTGACTCACTCTCTGGTTGCGATGTGTTTCTCCCTCAATAATTCCCTGTCACTCTTCCTTGTACTGTATGTGATTGCATTGATTTCCACTCAAACTTTGCCTTCTTGTCCTACCAGCATTGCTTACTGACCTTAAAATTTGACTGACCTCATCAGAGGAAGCTGCCTATCCTACAGTGAGGGTCCGGCAAGCAAGAATGTCATTATTTTAGGCAATTATAGTTGTTCAAAGCAGGATCAGCATGACTAATAGGTTGGTAAATAATTTGAATTCAGACGGGCTTCTGGCATCGTCTTTGCTCATTCGGGAGGAATGACACAGACAACCGAGATCAGCTGCTTTATTTTAAGGAGGATGCTTGAATTAGAACAAAATCCTTCCTCATATATTAATTTTTGGCTTCACTGAAGTGGTGCTGTGGAAACGTGCGGATGTGAAAATCAATGTGCAGTGTGTGTATATATGAAATAAGTGGTGCTGGTGACTTAATGGCAGATTTTGTCGACTAACTGTTATGGCTGAAAACTTCAACAACCTGGTACTTACCAGTCAGAAAAGCCTGCCAGCCAAGCTTGCTCTCTGCCAGTTGGGGAGCCAGCTAGCCTGATTGCTCATTGGACAATAAGATGAAATTCAAGTAATTGTATTCGTATTTGTAACAAATGCTTTCTCGCAACGAGCCTTTCAAACTCTGCCAGCAAGGTTCAATACAATTGGATAGCACAACACAGCTGATACAAGTTTACTTTTCTCTTTTTTATTATTTCCTGAAAGGTCAGCACTGTAAAGATAGCCTGTAATTGGTCAATGGTCCAAATTCACGTCAAAGTTCACCAAAGTTGAACTGTAAAACTGTGAGCAGTTACTTCGCATCTACTGATCGCAGCGATTCCATTATAATAAAGGGATTTTTTTCTGATATTTTGCTGTTTTAAAGCTCCAGTGTGTATGTGACGGAGAAAGGAATTAATTTCAATAGGTATGCTTTTCATAGTGTATAATCACCTGAAAATAAGAATTGTTGCGTTTTCATTACCTTAGAATGAATGAATTTTAATCTACAGAGGGAGTGGGTCCTCTTTTACAGAGTTGCCTGAAATGGACAAACCAAACACTGGCTCTGGATAGGGCCTTTCATGTTTATCGCGACTTTTACAACCACCATAGTTTTTCCTAAAATCTTGGAAGGCTGAGCTGTATTCAAATGGTTGCCATCTGCAACTTCACTGCTAGATGCCACTGAATCCTTCAATTCTGATGTAACAGACTAACAACTATTTTCTTCCCACCTCAACAGCCTCTTTTACCATATTAACAGTAATGGAAAAATGCCATTTGTTGCATTTAAGTAAGTTTATTTTGGAGAGCATATTTGATGACGTAATGGAAGTCAAATGCACTGAAATGACTGACAGTGGATGTTACTACTCTACTAAAGCCAAAGGATAAATAACTATGTGTTTTATTCTGATAAATAAAATCCCTAAGATAAATGATTGCACATGGTAATGCTTAGTATATCTTGTTTGAAACCATGGTCATCGCATTGATACCATAAACTACATGAAATGAATCCCTAACACTGTTAAATGCTGGCAGTGCAGTCCCTTAATTGAGATGTTTCATTTCCTGACATCTCGGTTAAGCACCGTGGAAAATGTAACAATTCGGGATAAGTTTCTTTGCCAGTGCCACGAGGACTAAACGCAGATTGAAGCTGCAGTCATTACAGAGCCATACGTTCACATAGAATGACTCACAATGACTGTTTGGCAGAGCTGAGAGACAACAGTGGCACTGAGCCTTTAACTATCAACCTCCTTTTCAATTGTTTTTGTTATTTCTAATAAAAAAAACATGCACTGCCGGCTAGAATTTATACTAAGAAAAACATTTTGTTTGCATCATGGAGGACCACGATATGAATTTTTTTTTTGCTTGTTTTCACCCAAATAATTCATTCTCTCTCTGGCTCAGTATTTGTAGAAATGCTATCCTGGGGGCCAAAGCACCACTCGCATCCAAAATGATGATTACCATGCTACACATTGCGAGAATGCTTGTTTCACTGTGACAGCCAAAGCCAAACTAACTTTACATCCATCTTAATTACGCCTGCTATTTGTCATATTCCACATATAAATTCTCATTTGTCTAAGGCCTGGCCAGTCTTTAGTTCTGGTCGCCACATACACAGTAGTGGCGGCGGTGCCACAGCCGCTTTTCACGAGCCACAGGACACGAATTACAGCAGATGATGCGTCACTGCTTCAAAACAGCAAGGAAAGGAGAAGTAAGGGGTGATACTCATAGAGCGCTACAGATAACTTTTTTCATGATCGTATTGTTGTCATGCTTTATTAGAGAAAATATAGCTGAAGATATAGCTGTTGGATCTAAAGATAACTACGTAGATGAAGTTGGTGTTTGAAGTTTTCCCTAATAAATCTGCCTAATTGATGAAAAAATACTTTAAGTGTCTGTTTAGTGCATCTTGCCGAGCTTTAATCAAATGTCAATTTCAGAGCGCTTGGCCTTGTTGGTCTTTCGCTTTTTGTTTCACAGCTGATTTCTAATTTTACTCCAGTCCTGTTGGATTACCTTCATCTCCTTAATGGCTTCCTGATTGCGTGTCGAGTTCGTCTGTTAGCTTTATTAAAATTTCATTTCTGCAGTAATTAAGCAAAGCGGCACTTCTTTTCTTGAGGGGTGCTTGGGCTGCTGAATTGTAGGCACATTAATTAAACGTGATGGTCTTGTAAATAAAGCAAGCTGTGGTTTAATTGCAATGTTGGCATAGTGTCCAGAAAGAATCCTGGGAGATTGTGTCATATTAATAGAGCTCCGCAGGGACTTAGAAGAGTGCATTCTTATGTTTGTTGATAATTTGATCCACAAAAATAATCATGTCCTAGCTGCCTGGAGTAATATTGGAGCTGACAATGTGTGGCGAGCTGTGCTTTCCGTATACTTCAGAAATGAAAGCATATGTCTTCAGTAAAGACTTTCAGCCTACAGTCGGCTTACTTCAAAAAACTTGAAATGTTTCTTTCCTTTTCTTAAAACAAGCCTCCTGACAGTGAGGGAGAGTAAGCCATTGTCGTGGTGCGGGCAGCTGGAGTGAAAAGTGTGGTGCAGAATGCAAATGTGAGAGCTGCTCCACCACCAAAAAAAACACAATTTCTCAGCTTCAGTTGTGAAGACAGGTCGTCTGTCTTCCTCCTCTGGGCCAAGACGATAACATCTGTTAGCACATATGGCACATCAGAAAAGGGTAGGTTTGTAAATCTAACAGAAACAATGACAACAAGGATGGTGAATGGGGGACAAAAATCATATGCTGATTAGAACCAGGCCTATACATCATGTGCACTGTCACTGTGTGTGTGTGTGTGTATGTAGATGCATCTTCCTGAATGCAATTCTGCCTGACTGCTGTCCTGCCCTCCTTTGAACATGTGTGTAATGTCTTCTCTAAAGCTGCCTGTTAGATATCAGATAATAAGTCCTACTGAATTAAAGATGTCTTTCTGTCCCGTTTGATGTGACATTCACAGGAGGAACTGATGCATGTGAATCTACAAATTAAAGTAAGATTAGAATCAGGAGGTAGATACACCGGCACTCTCAATCAAACTAATCGATGTGGAAACAGCCATGTCTTGTCCGTCTGAAAGTTGATTCAATCAGGTCAGCTCCTTCTGGCCCTTTTTTATTAATTCTGCAGACAGGATATGTTATGAGGTCCTGTTAGATAAATAGTAATGGCCTCCACCCTCTCCTGCACTGGCATTCGCACAGCCTAATGGCCATATGTTTTGAGACCAGCAGATGCTCACTTAACCTTCTACCAATGAGCCACAGATTCACTGCATGTCCATCACAGCCAAATACCTCATGTTCAGGGACGCACCTTAAACCCACCACACTGTTTTACATTTCTTATAGAAGGGTAAAGGTACAACAGAAGAAATATAATTTCTCCTGAAGCAGTAGCTCTGTTATATAAACCACAGCCACAGAAACCTAAAAGCTGTATTTGAATAGAGCGCAAGCTCCCAAAGAGAATGCATTTGTCTCTCAAAAGACAATTTTACTTTGTTCCCCTTGTGCCTAACAAAAGTTGAAACCTGCTGATATATTTGCCACAGTTCGAGTGTCTATTGTAATGCAGTTGTGCTTATTCTTTAGCTTCCCATTATCTCTCTTATCATTATAACAGATAGCTGTCAGAGGCATGCTGTTGCACTGATGACTGTAATCCATCACTTCAAATAAAATGTTTACTGTACTTTTATCCAACTATTTCCATTCTATAAGTAAAATGTAAAGTAGACTAATAGGAGGATATTGAGCACCCAAGCCCCTCGTGCACTGGGCGTCCCTAGGAACAATGTTAAATGTTATGTAGAGCTGGCGACGCATATACTGAGGCTTAGTCCTTGCTGTAGCAGCCAAGGGTTCGAATCCGACCTGC
>NW_023339796.1:22394911-22395978 GCF_004916995.1 Morone saxatilis | reverse complement strand
CCACAGCAACGGAGCTAAGCTCAGTATATGGTTAGGGGGAAGAAAAAGCGACAAAATTTTCAGGGTTCAACTTACAGAGGGGTCGGGGGAGAGTTGGAGACCCAGCCAGCTATACTGTTTCAGCTACACCGGTTTTCTACAGCAAGACTGGAGGGATCCTGGTTCAGGGTAGATGCAAAACAGACAGGAACAGTAGAAAACACTCCTGGGATAGAAGTAAAGATAGCTCTACTCTGTGAGTCCAACCAACAAACACAACACACACACTCAGAATAAGACCAAACGAGCCCGAGCCAGGTGCCTCAGCATCCAAACAACCTTTAAAAAGACGCTCACCCCAGCTTCACATCCAGTGTTACTGCGATTCACAGCCAAAGACAATGCAAAAAACTCCAGAGAACCACAAAACGCTACGCTCCTGTTCTAAAACCCGCACAGTTACTACGCGCTAGTCTAGACCGCCCCTCGGAGCAGCAGGCAACTCAGGTCACTCTGTGAAAATGGACAATTGGAAGATAGATGGCTTTACCGAAAGAAACCAGGCCGAGGGTTCGAATCCGACCTGCGACCCTTTGCTGCGTGTCATCCCCTCTCTCTGCCCCCCTTTCCTGTCAGTCTACAGCTGTCACTATCATATAAAGGCAATAAAAGCCCCAAAAATATACTAAATTAAATACTAAAAAAAAAAGAAGTAATTTAGGTTGGTTTTTAAAAATCTTTAGAATCATGACTATTTGGTTATCCCTAGAAACCATTGAGCATCCCCAGACTCAAGGTTATTGTGCATCCCTAAATCCCTTTACATTTTCAGATCCCACATTATTGTGAATTCCCAGTGACATTCATGCATCCCCATCCTACTCTTTGTCTACATTTTTGTAGTTTTCAAAAATGTATGTGAGGAAAAAAATATATACATTGAGATTCTAAATAATCTCTCTGCGTCAAACACTGTGCAACCTACCTAGATCATTGTGTATCCCCTAAGACTATTGTGCCTCCTATTACACTCTCTTTTAAATGTTATGATAGAAAACATAATAAAGGTCATTTATATAAGGGGTCAT
>NW_023339796.1:22382703-22394887 GCF_004916995.1 Morone saxatilis | reverse complement strand
GTGTACACAATCAGACAATTACAGTAACACAGTAACTGTGGCAAATACTGTGTATTAAAACATTTAGGACTTTAAATTATAGTAGTATTTTCCTTTAGGCTAAGTTTGATTACAGGAAGTTCAGCCTTTTTTACCTCTGATTCACCCCACACCCTGACAATCGGGGGAGACGGTGTGAGTGTGTGAGAGAGGAAGTGAGCGCATACATGTGTGAAAAGAAAGGAAGCTGAAGGCGGGGTGTAGCTCCTCTGGCAACATAATCATGATGCTTTGTTATTTTCTAATCTTCTAGTGTATGTGTTTTGCTTCAGAGCAGATCATTTGTGAAAAATCCCATAATCTAAGTCTGACCTTTTTAACACTAATACTAGCATAATAAAACTCAGGGTTGATTTATTTATTTATTTTGTCAGTACATAAATAATTACATTAACGCTCTATGTTAAAAGTTGCATGGATTGTGACTCATTTTCTTGTCTGTCTTAAAAGGGTTTAAATTATCGGAGCCAGGGCTGAGAAACAAGGTTATAGTGGGTGTACACAGAGTGTCTTACTTTGAGTTTGAAGCTGCTGTTTGACCAGGGCACTCTGTTTTACTGCTTTTATGGAAGCTCCAGACATCAATTCACTGCTGTTGACAGTTAACCTCCTGGCTGAAGGTTTGCTGCACTGTTTGCCTGCTACAGATAACCAATACAGAGTCAGCCATCTTACAATATATTGACTTCCGGCCTTCTAAAAGGAAAACATCAGCGTACGTGTAAGGTTCTTGGAAATCAATGCAATCCATCATCCTTTGTCTTATGAGCAGCTTGTAAATATAGGCCTACATTGTGCTTAGTGCGAAGCTGTTCAGCATTGTCTGTGCGGCTGTATGGCAACATACAGTACTTCTATCTTTATACAAAACAGTGCAAAAGCATTCTACTCCGTGACTTTTACTGTTTCTCGTGCCACAGGATTAGCATTGCTACCATAAAAATAAAGTATATATAAAATATAAATCTAGTAGTTTACAGTTGTAGGCCTGCATGTGGTGTTCCTTCCTTTTGTGACTTATCTACTGTACCTTTGTGACAGATCATACTATTTCTTTCAGAAAACACTGTGATAGATCTTCACTTATTCATATTCCCAAGACTGCATCAGATGTGGAGAGATGGGCTGTCAGGGGTTCTGTGCCTTGCTCCAGGGCACCTCCGCAGTGCACACTCCTGCTACCAGTCCACACTCCATCCTGTGGTTTGTGCTGTACCTGAACCAGCCACCGTCTGCTCCCAAAAGCCTAACCGTTAAAGAGTAACGTAGCACCAAGTTCCTTAAGAACAAGTAACTTAGTAGAAGTAATAGTAATCGTAAAAAAAGGAGATGTGTTCAAGCTAAAATGGGTTTTTTGTTTAAAGTGCACATTTGAGGTTATTCATAAAGCAAAGAGAGCGTGTAGATCTTTGTAAAGCACTGATCCAACAACTGACTCCATCAATCCTCAACTCAGTTATGACCCACTGTATAATTTGGCCCCACACACAGCCAATCTACATGTACTTAACGTACTAAATATTCCATCATGCTTGTACCAAATTCCCCAGTCAAGCATAGTTAGGGCAGCCTAGTGCTTTTGGGTATATTAGAATAATCATTTTATTGGATTCATAACCTCAAG
This sequence comes from Morone saxatilis, assembly GCF_004916995.1. Lineage (NCBI taxonomy): Eukaryota > Metazoa > Chordata > Actinopteri > Moronidae > Morone > Morone saxatilis. The sequence goes on along the minus strand of NW_023339796.1, from coordinate 22,393,224 downwards.
TGTGGCCTCCGTGTGCAAATATGTGTAAAGGAAAAACAATTTGCAGTTGCATAGTGAAATACGGCACTGTCAGCTCATTTGGATAGCATAATCTGCTATTTCACATGGCGGAACTTGAGCTGAAGCACATTTCGGGGCTCAATCAGTCGTAAGGCAAGCGTGTGAAGGTGACACACACACTGCATTAAGTCCACCGCAGTCGGTTCACTGCTGCTGTACAGTAGATGGTGGAACTTAAAAAAACCCAGACATCTGATGGCTCAGCACAGGCCAGGACACATGATTAGTGTTTGGTGAAAGGATCGGTTCACCCACATTACACCAGCAGTCGTATCGAGCCATGCAGAAAGTGTGGATTATCCACACAAGTCTTCAGGTTCCAAGACTGAGGGTTTGGAGGGTATTTACAAGCAACAAACATACAATGTAATGCCATTCATCAGTGGAGCTCTACTTCTTCGATGGTTGCATGAGTTTGTTCGTGTTAATTGTCCTCTGTCCACACCGTTTCTCTGCTGTCTATCTTTGCAGCATCATCTCTTTGGACGGAGCCACGAGGCAGATAGTTAATATTCAGCTGTGTTTTCACACTGGCTGCTTTGGCCAGGGGACGTGGGGGAAAAGTAGTTGGTGTGAGTGTGTCAAAAAATATCCAGCCACTGCCAAAGTGTACCAGCACTTGGCTAATGGCTGGTGCACATTTCCCAGCACGCGGGGAAAGATGCGTACTCTTGGTCAGCCAGCGACGGCCTCGGTGAAAACAAATCAAAAGACAAAGACACTCGAGGGGTGTGGAGAAAGGCATTAGGAGTGCAGGATGCTTTGCTAAGAATTTAATAGAAATGTGCCCAGGTCTGCCATAAAAAGCTCTGAAGTCTTCCAAGGCTCTTAAAGTTAGAGAAAAATATCATCCTTTCACTTTTTACCAACAAAGTTCCCAGTACGCAGGGCCAATAAGTTATTCTTCAGCTTTCTGGGCTCTGTGCGAGGCAAGCACTGCTATTACAGCATGATTAAATGTGGCGCTTCCATTGTGTATTTTTAGGATACAGTAATTCTTTTTTTTTTAAGGCCAGCACAATCTTGTAGTGCAAAATGGCGTGTGCGGTGCGGTCAAGACGATGGTGGAATGCTTAAGTCGAATGGCCCTTTACAAAGTGCAACAGGCCTCGATGTACACATATCACCTCCAGACAGCTGCTGAATGCTTTGGTCTGGTGTTGCTGCTCACACACACGCCGGCATTAAATAAGAAATGTTTGGGCATTTGGATATTGAGAATGAGTGTATCTTAAAACTAATTACATTAACACACAGCAAACAACGCCAAGCTTCATCAGCAGCAGCTCCTGGGCCCCGGATTCACTGACAATTACTGCCACTTATCTAATAGATCGCTGTTTGTCTTCAGTCTCCTACCAATGCAAGTCTTTCCTCCTTCCCTAACTCGTTGGTCTCTCCCGCAATGACCCTGGCTTTCTTTTGCCATTTCAATTTTTTTTCTTGCCCTCGGTCTTCTCACTCCCCTTCCCTGTCACCTTCTCTCCTTTCTCTCACGTCAGCTGTCTCTCGCTACCTTGCTCGGTTGTCTCTTGCCTCCCTCACCTGTCACCCTCGAGGGGTTTAATCATCAGCTTAATGTCACACCCTATTTGAGGAATGCCTGCAAACACACACACACACACACACATACAGTCACAGCACCTTCCTGCTGGTTGGGGATCTTACACTTTCAGATATTTTAGCTTTTCTTTTGCAAGTAGCAGGCAACTTGAAAGGCCTGCTCGAAGAGACGGAGCCCTCCCACTCGCAGACTGCGGAGCTCTGTTCGCATATGTTAGCTCGCTATTCTTATATCCTCCATATAGTGATGTGATAAATATATCTGTGAGTGCACAGCCACTTGGGCTGCCGCTATCGATGGGGTGAAGGTGAGTGGCAGAGCGATGTGAAGCTGGTGCTTAACTCGCATTTTGAAACAACAGAGGCAGGCAGCTCTGCATCGACAGACACCGACAGATAGAAGGGATGGGGATAACAGGGGAGCTCAGAGGAGAACACAGGCGAAAGGCGTCGCCGTACAATCGCTTCTCAGAGGCAACGCTGCCTCAAGGGAAGAAAGAGATATTCCTAATTGATAAATGTTAATGCAAAGAGCCAAAGAGGACAGAGGATCTAAATGACATACTTAGATGGCAAATGTAAAAAGAAAAGATAAAATAGACTGATGATGAATTCATTCCTTTATGCTATTCAGCAGCATATTATCGGGCCTACCTTCATCCACAGGCAGTTGAGATGGTGGAAAGGTCTTTTTTTCACTATTGATTCATCTGACAAGTTATTTTCTAGATGAACTGATACATTCCTTACCCAGAGTTATGTCGGTTTGTTTTGTCTGACCAACAGTCCAAACCCAAAAGTCAAATGTATGTAATATTTGGCAAATCAGCTTGAAAATGTACTGAAACAATGAATTCATTATATAACACTGTTGTAGATTCATTTTAGATTAGTATTATTGCTTTTTAATTTTCTGTCTATTTACTAATTGATTAACTGAGTGCCCATGTCATGTTAACATTTTACAACTGCTTCATTGAGAGTATTATTACTTTTTAATGGTTTGCTGGTAGCAATCTGTTATACATTTAGAATAAGAGGAGCTTATAGACTGGCTCTAAATACCGTATTTTCTCCTCCACATTTGGAAATGGAGCATTAAGCGAGTGAGAGCCTAAATCAGCAACTACACCGCTAGATGCCACTAAACCCTACACACTGGTGCTTTAACCACCATGTAGCAATAGACTGACGCCCGAGCTGCCCAAGTTGTAGAGCAAATGGTAGAAAGGAAGCCTCATACCAGGACATTTTCCTGTTGAACCATACTGCCCTGATGGACGTTGTTAAAGTCCTTTGAATTAGAACATTCTATTCCTCTGACTCTCTGAACCGTTGCCAGCGGTAACACGTGAAGAAATGCAGCAACGCACCAATAAAGGTGGTGAAGAAGAAGGACACTAGCAAGTAAACATGAATGACAACGAAGGATTTCATACATTTTTAAAGGATCAAATGTTTTATGAGGAAGGAAAGACATTCAGCATGTTTGGCAAACATTGTGAGAAACGCTGAATGAAAACATAACTTTGTTGTTTCTAAATAAAAAAACTCCACAGGGCACATTTCATTTGCATTACAATACATCATTACTGCCTCCTGTTCTCTGCAAAGACAGGATAAAGGCTGGCATTATTTGATCTGATGAGCGCTGCTAGCAGAAATGTATGTGCACCAGCATCAACGTACCACGTCCTACTTAAGAGTTTGGAGTTAAACACTTACATTTGTGCACACACTCTATTGCTTGTGAGAAAAGTCCTATTAATGGGATCCTCATTTTTAACTCACATGCTTTTACAGCAATGCATTAATATGTATTGGAATGAAATATTACACATATTCACTGCAAAAGTGGTTAAAAATGTAGCTCATGGCAGTGTATACCCTGTGCTTCAGCAAGGCCTTGTTAAACTTTTGCCCCTCTTTATCCCCAAAACCCTGTATCATTGTCCATTTTATAATAAATAGGCTCTATTTTTACCACCTGCATGGTTTATAGGTGATAAGCCCCCCCAAGGGAGCAATCCCTGACAAATTGAAAATTCATGACCATGTAAATATTTCACTAACATGGCACGGCTGACATGCACTCACAGCCGCCTGGTACAGCCCCACTGCCAGCCCCAGGCCGGTCTTGACATTGTGTAAAAAAAATAAATTCCCCATTAATCCACTTGGTTTTAACTTCCAGTTGCTATATCCGCCTTTGACACGCTCGACCAGGTGACTTTATGAGACATCTCACTGGAAAATGTAGCGGCGCTGTGCTCGGCCAAATGTGACGAAAAAAATATACTGAGGGAGAAATGTGATACTTTTCTCTACTTCCAATTTCTTTTGTTTGCTCCATGCCGTAGCTGAAGTGGATAGAAATGAGGAGAGAGAGGCTGTCTGTGAAAATTACAGAGCGCCGTCTGTCTGATACCTAGTGCAATATCAAAGTCGGAGGGAGGATAGAGAGAGAAATGGAATCACCTGTTTGGTTTTTGCCTCACTGGCTCAAATAAAGCCGGGCCCTCCGAGAATATTCAAAAACTTTTCCCCCTCCCTGTTGCCAACTTTTCCATCAACTTTTATGAGGTGATACTTTCACTATTCAACATTAAGGGCTTAATGAGGGCGATCATTTCTTAACTGCAAGCCAATTTAAAATGGATAAAAATCGCATGACGCCACTGTGGCAATAAAGTCTACAAATATTGGGTTATTAAGAACATCATGTCAGGAACTCAGGCATGTATTACTATTGGACCAATCAGCTACACTCTTTGATCAACAGCAAGTTTTTAATCTTATTATCTGGGTGCAGAAAGGAGGCAGCTCTTTATCAGAACATTTCTCATGCGTGGATGATAATGTGGTAATTTATTAAGGCTGAATGTGTATGATAATGTGATGCCCGTCATAATCTGTGTCATTTAGTTGACAATTAGGCGGCGGTCCCAATCAATGCTACTATGAGGGATGATAATGTGCAGTGTATCAGGACTCGGGGACGCAGGCCATTTTGTAAAATGAGTTGTTGGCAGTGGCAGAATGCAGTGAAAAGCCTGCAGGAAAGCTGAATCAAAAATAAATACGTCAAATATGAAATAGAATTTGTCCTCATGATACGCTGGCAATAAGGTGTCAGCTCCAACGCTCAGAGAGTTTGTAGCTGCTGTAACAAGTTTCGACTGCGTGGGGAACGCCAACACTTCTGCAATATCTTCTGCAAATATAAAATTGGCCTTCACAGAAATCAGCATCTCAGTTCAACTCTCAACATGCCAGGCTTGACATATCAAGGCCACAGTGAGAAGGATCAAATGTTTATCCCTCAACTTTGACCCAGGATCCCATCAACGCTTTTTTCCACTTTTTTTACCGTGTTGAGAGCCAACAGGAAAAGTCGGTGCCCTATTTTGAGTTCTGACTGATTGACCTTAAGCAGCTGTATTTCCCTGGGTTCAGACTGAGAGACTGACATAACAAGGTCAGGAGATGCCAAAGGGAGACTGAGATGTGCCAGTAGGTAGCTACAAATATCAAGCAAGTAAACTACAGTTAAAAAAAGTGTGATAAATGTCAGACCGCTTACTGAGCCTGTAAATAACTGAGACAACCGAGATGATCAACACTCTAACACAGTATAACTAGGCTCCAGGCTCTGGAGAAGTTTGACAAATAAAGCCTTCATGGTATAACCTTGTTTGTAGCTGGAGTGTTCTACGGGGATCCTGCTCTCTTAAAGGTCCAGTGTGTAACATTTAGGAGGATCTATTGGCAGAATGGAATATAATATTCATAGCTATGTTTTCATTAGTGTAAAATCACCTGAATATATGAATCTCAGTGTTTAGTTTCCTTGGATGAGACATTTTTATCTATAGTGGGAACAGGTCCTCTCCTGTGGATTCTGTCATGTGGAACCACCATGTTTCTACAGTAGCCCAGAGCGGACAAACCAAAGACTGGCTATAGATACGGCCTTTCACGGGTTTCGCAGCCACCGCAGTTACTCCTACACCCTTGGACGGCGAGCGGTATTCAGTAAGTTGCAATTAGGCATGGGACGATATACAACACTGTTGCGATAAAAGCAGTGATTTCACATTATCGTGATAATCGTGAATCAGGATAATCGTGAATATCCTCACATGGCTGTCAAGCTCACCCGCACACAGTCCTTCACAGATTTCCTGATTCATTTTGAACAAGGGGACAAATCCTAAACCTGTCCCCATGGCTGAAGGACTGCCTGGCCTGTTATGTTGTAATATTTTCATATTGTCCCATGCCTACTTCCAATCTGCAACTGCTAGATAGATACCACTACATCCTACACGCTGGCCCTCAATGCCTCCATGGAATATGAAAATGATTGTGTGCAAAGAGCAAGCAATCAATCAATCTGAAAAATGAATTTACTACATTCATTCAGTTTCAGGGCTCCATATTCAGGGCTATATTTGCACTGACAATTAAGGTGGTACTGATGTTGGATATTGTTGCTTGATATCACAAACAAGTAGAGGACGACAAGGGATTGCCTGTTGCATTTTAAATGTATTTATTTTGAACAAGTTTGTTGACTGAACTACTGATCAAAGTCAGCATGGTTATCAGTGCATTTCTGACATCAAAGTTCAGTTTTTGGTCCAACACAGTTTAACAGAGTTTTTTACTCTAAAAACATTCAAACGCATCAGGAGAATTGAAACTGGCTGTTCAGAGTTCAATCAAACCTAAAACTAACCGGCCCTCTAAAAAAAAGACTGGTAGAGTGTCGTATTGCCTTTGAACCGATGTCCTTCTTGTGTGTAACACCTCTCCCTGAGGTTGAGGAACTGACAGATCGAGGCCAGCCTGTGATGACAGTAGCAAATTAAGATGTATTGCTTTTACCGGGGTGATGAAATCAGGACATCAGAGGGGGAAACTAGTCTGCTGCTTTCGCCACAAGAAATTTCCCCGCATGCTTCCTTTAAAGGAAGCTAATCTGAGAACCTCTGGGGAATCTGTTTTCCTTTTTTTTTTTCCTTTTTTTTATGTGCATGAATTTTCCCATACTGTGTGTGCACATAATAACAAGATTCCTCAATCTTTCATTTTATTTGCTTCTAGAACTCTCGAAGGCGGCGTGTTCATGGGGCGCCATAAATTACGACACCCTAATCTTAAAACAAGGATGAAAAATATTTCCAGCCAGTGTCTGACTGTTTGTCCAGCTCCTAACCTGCTCCCACTGGCCTCTGTGAGCCTGCATACAGATTACAGTTTCTTTCTGCCTTGATGTCCCATGACACCCTAATACAACGTGGGCAGCAGGGCCGTTCTTTAAAAACTATATCAACAAGCTACATGGGAGCTGGAAAAAAATGGATATTTGAGTGTGCCTTTCTGTTGTTGACGTAAGCTGATTTATTTGCTTGTTTTTTTTATGCCCCCCAAATGCAGACTTTCTTGTGAATGAGATTGATCTTGGGTGTTTTTTAGCTTCTCATCCCTGCAGCAGTGCTGAGAACTATATGGTTATTGAACTTTATGATACCGACTGAACTGTGTTCACTGAGTTTCAAAAACTGAAATCTGGCGTTGTTCACCCAACCTTTAGACGATTTTTAAGCTCTTGTATGGCTGCTTGTGTTAAGCTTTTACATTTGAGAAGTTTGGCTGTTTTAATTGGGTAATTAAGCATTGTTTGGGTAGGGTAATAAATATGTCTTGCAAGACTTTCAAAATAAATCATGCGTGGTTCGGCACTTTGTTTCGGTTAAGTTACAAAAGATACTTGGTTATGATTAGGAAATAATCTAAAGTTCTGTTACTTAAAAGAAATGGATATAATTATCAGCAGTGGTTAATGCTGGGTTCAATGTCATCCATCCACCCCACCACCTCCATATGTGGACTTTCTCCAACTTTATACTATGTCACCTGACATTGCGGCCAACAGATTTTTGTTTTGTAATGAGAAAACCAAAATCGGGAAGCCGTTTTCTGTCTTTGTTTTGAAAATAAAAAAACTAAGCACAAAAAATGAGCAGTTGTACGTTGTTTTGTTTTGAATATTTATATATGGTAGCCTGATTTTGGCTTTCTCATTTCAAAAACAAAAATCCATTGGCCATAAAGTACACTGACCATCCAGGAATGACACTACATTACATGGATCTAAATACAGTAAGACACAGAACTGAATGTTGTTGGATTTGTTTTATACCGGTGCTGATACGATACCTGAGTTCTAGTATCGTACCTTGGGTAAGGATCCAATGGCCAGCCCAGATCAGCCAGAGTTGCTGAGCTATTAAATATCTTGTTAATCTTTTTTTCTACCAGCAAAGAGCAATGTCTCGGGCCAGATTATATCAGCGTATTATTTCCATAACAGTTCAATTTGTTGTCTCATTAATATGCTATTTGTGAGACAGTGTCGTCAGCCAAAGATCACGGGAGGTAAAAGGGAACCACTGTGCAACACCACTCTGCTGCCATGAGTGTTTTGTAGTTCAACAGAGCAATGAGTCTTCTCTAGAGAATTGATGGAGCACATCAGGAGCCAGCCAGTTATGTCAATATGTTCAGTGTGTCAACTTAATAGTTCTGCATTGGTGCCTCCAGTATTTGGAGAAAGTTGCTTGTAAAAAACAAGCAGGCTGTTATTTCCCTCTTTTAATCAACGTGTTATATCTTATTTTATATCTTTACTTGGTTTTCAGGCTGTAGAAGTAGTGAGTGATTAATAAGGCTGACACTCAAAACTGTTTCTGCCTCCTCCGACAGCAAAAGGTGATCACAGATCTCTGAATTTTAGTTATTCATAACTTTGGGTAAATGCAAAAGTTGAAAGCAAACCCTAACTAGAAAACCTAATTGGATAAGGGATCCGATTCCATGAGTGAATTCGATGCCAGGAGTCAATAAAATGCTATCCGTATCATTACCAAAAGAATAGGTATTCTGATACCTTCCTTTGTGTAAACTAACAACGTTTCTGCAGCGACATGGTTTTCTGTTGCTTTCTTTCTGCTCTCCTGTGCCTCTTCACTTCTGAGGCACTGTCGACCTGATCCTGGCATTAGGGAGAGAAACAACAGAAGAGGAATGAACAGAGACTAAGCTGTCCCTGAGCTGAACGATACTTGATCATTTAATGTTTTATACCTTAATGTTCTTTTATGAAAATCTCTATTCAGATAGTAGCAGTCTGTGGAGTTAGAGGTGACACCTCTGATGTCTCTCCTTCCTTCCTTCCTGTCTTCTCCTGCTGCGGTGATAAAAACCTTTCTTTAGAACTCCTGTCTAAGCACCCGATCATGTTGCCATGGAAACCATTCACTAGCAGCCTTATAATGTGCCTTACAGTCTCTCTCTTTCTGCTCCTCTATCTCTATCTATATCTTCTTGCTCTCCTCTGTCTAATTCCTCCCGTTGTGCTCTCCTCCACAGTACTCTGCCATTGCCTTGCACAAACACCAAAACAATCCTTGATCTCTGCTTGGTGTTAATTGCAGATTTATCCTCAACAAAGGCAGTACGGAGGCAATAAAGGAATTTGAGGAATTTTGTTGTGGGGAGTCAAGGCCCATAGGCAGAGAACCTAATGGGCCTGACCGGCAGAGGTCTGGTAGGTTTTGGATGAACTGCTGTGGTGAATCACAAAGGTGAGGCTATGTTGTACCTAGACAGATTCCCCCACTTCATCATTCAGATTTACCTGAATACATACAGTCCTTGGTCTCAGACACATTTATGCCCATTTAATGAATGTCTGCTAATATTCTAGACTTGAACAGTGAATTTAATTCAAACTCACTCCTATTGTCTACATAAGAGGGCAGCTGTGGCCCAGGTGGTAGAGAGGGTTGCTGGTTTGAGCCCCACCTCCTCCTGTCCACTTGTTGAAACGTCCCTGGGCAAGACACTGCTGAGCCCAGGGTAGTTTCCCAGCCACTGGGGACATACAAGCCAGTCCCAAGCCTTGATAAATGTGAAGGGCATCTGGCGTAAGAAGTCCAATCAAATGTGCTGCTGCCGGGTTGGGCCAGAAAGACAGAAACAGATGATCCGCTGTGGCAACCCCTACAGGAAGCAGCCGAAGCAATATTCCCAAACCTAAATTTCAACAGAAACTGTAAAGTTTTTAGGAATGCAAGTTTCAGAATCCCACTGGAATTTCTGGATAAGGACACAGACTGTGAACTGGGTAGAAACAGTCCTGAGGGGGTTTATGGATGCAGAGAAAGAAGGGAAACTCTTCACAGAGTTGTGTATTCCACCTCACCAATGTACCCATTGGAAGTTACCACCTCTATTGTGTCTGTGATTTCCCGTACAAACAAACTTGGAAACTGTGTGAAACAGCTATATTTAAAAACTAAATTTCAGCCAAAAAGTTGGAGTCTACTTATTTTGCAAGACAGCAGTGGACATGAAAAAACTAAATATCAGGCATGAAAACGGGTCAGGGGTGAAAAAGGTGAGAAGGATATTACCCTTCTAGCGGGGTCCGGGGGCATGCTCCCCCGGAACCCGGAGAAAATTTATGAATATTCGCATCTTTTTCAAAGCATCAAACTGCATGCATGTTTGGAGATGCCATTTTTTGCCAACCTGGGGAGAGCTGGAGAAACTTTAACTTCAAGCCATGCGAATCAAACAATATTATCGGCCTCCTTAACCTAAGTATTATGCCAAGGCCCATTCATGGCACTGTTCACTGGGTCTAACATTTTGACAGTCTATATGAAGGCACGAATGTGGTAACGGGCACCCACAACAAATGGCTTAAATGCAAAACCCCCCACCAAGGAGTGGTGGAGATGTGTTACTTAACCTTGCCCTAGCTCTTCGCAATCATGATTGATACCAACACATGTTTATGTAATTCAGATTTTAATAACCATTTTA
>NW_023339796.1:22374065-22382603 GCF_004916995.1 Morone saxatilis | reverse complement strand
AACAAATTAATAAGTCGTTATCACAAGATAACGGTGCATTAAAAAAAAATCCATGGCCGTTCTCGGCTTCTGTAGAGAACAACTTAAAACACACAATACAGTGGTTTAAGGGGTAGCGAGTGAGTGATTTTCATGTCTGAAATATATTTAGAGAAATACTTGACCGTGATGTGGATGGACACTGTTGTCCTACAGTGCACACAGGACAACAGACAATGAAAGATCTGTTTAAATTTGAAACTAAAAGTAGTCAACATTTCATTACAGTTTAGTGTTTTGTAGGGCCTTGGGACATAATTTCACAAATAGATGAAATATGTTGAGTGTCTGAGCACAGCCTCACATTATTGCCCTGTATACGGAAGCATATTGAGGATAAAAGATTTGAGAAAGCACAAAACAAATTCAAGCTCTACTCGGTCTGCAAATACACATTTAAGAGCAGTATGAGTAATCTTTACTTTATATTTGGAGGCCTGAAGAAGGAAATTATTCAGAAATTCCCCAGAGAAACAAGAAAGTTATCAGAAATGTTATTTCTCTGGCTTTTATCTAATCCTTTAATCATTTTACAACCCCTCAAATTTATCTTGCCACCCCTCAGGGCGGTCCCAATCCAAAGTTTGTGTCCCGGTGGAAAACAGGTGAAAACGATATTTGTTTTCTCAGAGTAATTTAGAAATTAAGGGCATAAATGGTTTTATAACTTAGCAAGTAAGCTTTTTGTGAGAGCAGATTTTACACATTTTGTACTGCTCCAAATATTTACACTGTAGCTTTAATTGGACCTGCTTAATTTGAGTGACTGTTATATTTAACATAATGTAATATGGTATTTTTTTAATAACTGATTAATTAATTGATTGATTGAATTGATTCATTTATATCACTTATTATTTATTCACCCATCTAATATACGTGTGTCTATATATACATATATATCATTTTTTGTATATCAAATTTGTTTTTGTGATTCGGATAAAGGGAATTTAATCTTGTTATAAAATGTTAAATGAATCTAACCTTGTAAAAACGTGAAATGATAAAAGCAAACAAATAAATATAATAATTAAATCATAAAGTAAACTAATGACAAATTTCAAACACATTTTTTCAGAACTCAAGGTGAGTTCAAGGTTTTCAAATGACTTGTTTTGTCCAACTGAAATTTCAAAACCCAAAGATATTCAGTTTGATTATCAAATAGAAAAGCAAATAACTGGCACAACTGAGAAGTTGGAAACCGTGAATGTTTGTCATTTTTGCTTGATAAACAAATGCAACAACTGATTAATTTGTCTCTGCACTAACCCCGTGTCCCAGACATTAAAGGAGAATCCTGTTTTTACAGCCTGGGTCTTATTTTTCTGGTTATGGCCATTATGATGATCTTCAACGTTTTGATTGTTCTGGTGATGGAGCACTGACCAGCCGTGGCTCTATAGCTGTTCATAGGGTGGGTCAAGATTATATAACTCACCTACACTGAGAAAAAGCCTGCTAGTCAGCGTGAAAATCCAATTAATAAGAGTTCTGTGCTCAGTAAGCTCAGCAAAGTGTCTCTGACACCCTACATGTACAGTAATTAGATGTCTTTGGAACATATTCATTATGACAGGAGTAAATGAAGGAGGTTTTAATTGCTCAGGGGGACACAGCTCCAGCCCCGTGTTTCACACTGGGTCTCGTCCCATGCTCACATGTATTCTTAACAGTAGCAACTGCCATTCCAAAGCAATCCCTCCTGTAACAGCAGCACTGCAGCACAAAGTCTTGGCTCCATCCTCACTGCTGCTGTGTGTATGCACTAGTAGAGAGGGAGTGTTGTGACAGAATATGGGTTAAGGCCAGTGTTATAAATAAGCCTGGTTTGGATTACAGCAACTCAACCGTTGCATTTAACATTTAAGAAGAAACACTGAAATGGAGGCCAGAGAGCAGCTGGTCAGTATTCAGTCAAACGGTTGTTTTGGTGATGGTGCAGGAATGATTTCCAGTCAAGCTGAAAAGCATCATGTTTTTCATCCGTGATGGTTTCCACGGCCATCTGTACGCTTGATTGTGATCAAATGTGCTGTGGTTGGAGCTGCTGTCCATAATCTGCTATCAGTGAATGACGCTGGCATTTAGAGCAGGAGAGCAGAGATATCAGTCCAGTGACAGGAGGACTGAGGCACAGTTATTGTCATAACTTGACAATATGTCATTTTTGGATTTTTGCTTTTCTTTGTTTTTATACGTTAGCACAATAAACATCTCTATGTTCTGTTTGCTTTTCCACAAAACTATGTGGGAGACAGAGGCAAAACAGATGTTCTGAAGACAACACCTGGGGCTCTGGAACGTTGAGATCATTCCAAGTCCTTTGGAAGGCCTTGAAACAAACTGTCTTCAATCTTCACTTCATTTTAAGCACAGATTTGTGTGATTATCATTTCTACCATAACTGACATTATCATTGTAATCGCAATCTACCACACCTGCAAATTTAGTCGGCAGCACATAGTGTAGTTCACATTATAATCTTTCATAAGCTGGTCAAGCTACACAGTGCAACAGTTTGCTGATGTCTGGTTGAAATGGTTTTTGCATATGAGTGTTTGTAGAATTTACACTGGGCAAAAGGTGGTTTCCTGAAGAAAGAAGCAGAGTGGACTTGACCCCATAGCATGGTGAGTAGTTAGGTAAGCAATCGAGGGGATCAGCGTACATCATTTTTCCAGCAGGTAGCTAGCAGCTAGTTACTGAGGGAGGGGCTCTGAGGAAGGAAAATGATGCCATTTTTTACTGTGTCCTGACATTTACTGACTACATAAACTGACTTCATTTAATTAAGTGATTAATCAACAAACAAACTGTAGTTGTGGCTGCGTTCAGGTTTGTCGGGGTGCACCTTTCTAGTTGACAACATCAACATTGTTTCACACGGTTTCATCTCTTGAGGATTATTCACATTAATGGTCAATGACATTCTCACTGCAGACCAACAGTAACGAGGTGAAACAACTTGCAGCTCTGCGTGTTTGGCCAGCTTTGCCATAGTTTAAAAAAGGGGCATGTAAAGAACAAGCACCAGTGGAGTTTAACTCCCTTTACACTGGCAACAATATAAAAGCATCTATGGCACGGCTCTGAATTGTAGCAGCCAAATTATTGTTCGGGAAGCTGATTTGAATGGGAGGCAGTTAAGGGCTGACTTCCTTCCAAGCCTCCGGCCCAGATGTGCAAATCACTGCCAGAGCAAATACAGCTGGAGTCTCTCCCGGAGGGCAACTTTATTACCTCACCATCCGCACAATTTATGGCACAACACCAAAAGGGTAAATTTCTAATAACGTAGCCGGGCTTCTCTGACACTAACGAGTGGCTGCAGTCCTGCAGCTAAAATTTACTGTCAGTCACAGAAACCCCCCTTTTCAAATTGCTTCTTAGATGCTTCACAGAGAAGCAATTTGGCAAGAAAAATGTAAGCCACTGTAAAAGGTGGAAAAAATGTGGTGTTAAATTGCACTCAAGCTCCCACACACACACACACATGCACAAGCTCGCATTTAAAACCACCTTCACTTTTTAAATGCTGTTACTTCAAAGAGGTTGATAGGCTGTGGAAAATAAAAGAATCTCAGCATGTCTCACAACAACATTCCTTTTTCCTCTTCCCAAACTTAGGCTTACAGCTTTAAGTCTTCGCCTAGAACACTGAGACCCTCCCTCAACAAATTCTGATCCCTGTCTCTCTAAGGTCTTCAAAAATTCAAATAATTACTGAGGGTTAGCTGAGGATAAGGTGTCCTGATGAGACATGGATGAGGACGGCGGTTGCCAGCAGGACTCGCTGCTGCTGGTACTGTGGGGTACTGTGTGATGACTACAGGACTGTGGTTAAATCTGATTGAAGTGGTCAGGGTCTTTGGTCAGCAACATTCTGAAGAAGGGGTTTTTTTTGCAACTAGCCCTAACCAGTTCAGCCTACAGAGTCTTCACTCCTACAACGTGCGACACAGTAGACAGCGGCTCCAACCAGGACTCTGATCTAGATTATGGGCACCAGCGAAAAAGACCTGTCACTTGTCTCTTTTCCAGTCCTTAAACAGAGCCAAAGACTGTGACCCAGACCTCCCTGGGGCCAAAGGCATGAAAAAGAGTACACTGTGTTCTTTCAGTGTGCTTTAATTGCTGTACAGTTGTAGAGTGCACTTTCTTTCACATGATCCCTTTGAGATTACATGTATTTACGTGTTTTGCAACTTGTGAAATAGGTCATATTTGCCCATTTTGTTAGGATTGTCTCTGTGAGAGCTCATCCCAGCCAATTAAGGTAGGAGATATTTTATAGTTTGAATGTGAATGTGTATGTTTATTTTATGTCTGCACTGCCAGTGGGCCATCACAATAAGAGCAGGCATAATTATATGTTAATGCCACTACAGGAGAAACTTGATTGCAATTAGGTTAAAAAAGAAATGTGTGTATGTCTGCACTGAACAAAATGAGCTGGGAAATATCAGCATATTGGATATCTGCACAAATCCAGTGTATCCAACTCACTGAATTGAGTTGCAATGCATTTGATTGGCTGAGAAGCATCACATGAGACAATTCTGGGCTAAAGTGGCGCCATGAAGGCAAGAAAAGTTGCCCAGCTTATACTTGTTTGTTGCTTGTTTTTTTCAATCCAAATACTGTCGTATACCGTATACCCCAGTGAAATGTCGACAATGTCTATAGGAATGTCCTCTGGACCGCTGGGAGGAGGTGGGCCTACTGATCTCTACAGATATGTGCTGTACCCAGTAAGTTCCTCAAACCTAAGGGGTGTCTCGCCAGTTTACCTCATGAATCTGCAAGCAGACACAGTAAGGCGCTCCAGGCACCTGGCATAATGTCCCACACACAAACACACAGACAAATATGCTGAGAGGAAACATGTGCAACATTAATCATAATGTGGCAAAAAGCCATGGAGCGGGCGAGTGAGAGACGGCGACAACTCGACTGTTAACAAGTGCATCATTCAGCACGCAGCTTATCGCAGCGCTGCTCAAACACTGCTTTAAATGTAATCACTGCTTCTTATCAATACTGCAACACAATGTTTAAGTAAGCTGATTTGGTTTTCTGAGACGACATGCATACAACAAGTAAAGTTCCGCTCTGTAATTCCAAGCTCTTTACTCCACAAAAGAGGTTTTGTTAAACAGCAAAGGAAATCAAGCAACAAACAAAAGAAAAAGAAAAAACAAATAAATAAAAGGCTGCAGCTGCTCCACTGTTTATATTTGCGTAGCAGGGATGCTACTTGCGCCACGAATGTGGAATTGTGTTGGGCTCCCCAGTGTGAGTTTTCATTAAAAGTTTTCTGTCCCGGAGTGGAGCGCTACGTAAGGAAATGTCACACACAAATTCAGACTCATTAATATGCAACGCCAGTCTTAAGAGATCTGTTGTGCTGTGCATTTGCCTTAGCTTATTTCCCTGCACCCCATAATGAATTAACTGTTGTCTAAATTAGGCCTTTAAATGAACTATTCAAACTATTCAAAGAGCCACCGCTGTCTCATGGCGTAAACACTCAACAATACTGCAAATATCATCAGGGGCCATCATAGGACTATTCCCCAAATTCATAAGTCTGTTAATTAAAACAGACATAGAGATGATATTCAGTGCTTTCTGAAGCGCTGGATATACAAGTGAGGAAATCCACAGTGACAGCAGCTTTCCAAAGTGCTGCAGTACTTCTGCTCAGCC
The DNA here is from genome assembly GCF_004916995.1 of Morone saxatilis. Lineage (NCBI taxonomy): Eukaryota > Metazoa > Chordata > Actinopteri > Moronidae > Morone > Morone saxatilis. The sequence goes on along the minus strand of NW_023339796.1, from coordinate 22,376,852 downwards.
AAAGCAGAAAAAAAGGAAGACATGTAATACGTGATACTTCTCTGTCTGCTTGTCTAGTTGTGGATCCTCCCCCAGTGAAACAGGTCCTTCTCTGCTGTACCCGTCCTTCTCTCTTTTAAAATCGGACACTTTCTGCTTTCTAAGGCTGGGAATGGAACCGCTGTACTTTTGGAGTACCAAACTAAATTGGTCTGTAACATCAAAAAGTTTTAAAAAGGGTAGCAGTTTGCTGGTTAGACAATCTAAAATGCAAAGATACAAGGTCATTTCATGTTCATTAGCGCAGGGCTGTATAATGATATACAGCTTGTAGTTTCCTTAATGCTACCCGTAAAAACGAAATATAAGGATGCAAAAATATTTACAGTAATCAATTTACAATGATACTATTTATCATAAGTGCCTGAGGGAAGACGCTGCCTTTCAGTCTGGTGGTACGGCAGCAGAAGCTTCTGTACCCAGAATGCAGCAGGGTGAACAGGCTGTGGCTGGGTGCTGTCTTTTGGGATCCTTTGGGCTCTGAGCATTGGGCTGACATTGGTGAGGTGAGTGGATCTTCAGGGCGGTGTTAATCTGCTGCAGGGTCCTCCTGTCCTGGCCTGTGCACATCCCATAATGCCACTATGTGATGTTTCCAGTCAGGATGCTTTCCATCGCTGCTCTGTAATAGTTAAGCAGAACTTTGAGACCACCATGACATTGACTGTTGATGTGACGTTGATTGCCAGCAACCTAAAACTGTGCTGCTCCCCCTCAGCTCCACTGATCGGCACTGTAAACACAATGTGAGTCTTTGCCTTCTTCTTTCCTAAAACCAACTCAGCTCCTTGGTTTCGCTGCTGTTGAGCAGTGGGTCGCTTTCTGTGGTGTCACAGCAGAGTTGTCTCCATGTCGGGGGATGCAGTCGTGGTTGCGCAGCGTGAACAGGAGCCCTGGGGGGATCCGGTGCTGAGCACTACACCACCAGCGGGGACTGTCTGGGGTCTGCCTGTCTGTATGGAACCTGGGCCCAGAGTGCTGAGTTTGCCCATCACTTCCCCAGGGGACATTATGAGGATCTGCTGCTTTTCTGTTTTACATCACTGTGAGCTGAAGATCTCTGAGTCTGGGCCTTTTGGCCACATACAATCTCACACCTCATCCTATAGCATGGAGTCTAAACTATATAGAAATGAAATGAATCCAGGTTTATTTGAATGGATCAGCTCAAATAAAAAGTTCAAATGTTCTACTGTATTCTAGGGATTGTTGTCCTCAGCCTGCTACTGTTGCGGCTCTGCTCTCCTTACAGTGCAGCATTTCACTGCATATGACTGTAAAACAGGAGTTCAGACAGTGACGCTGGCAGAAACAGTGTCCAAGCTCAGACACTCAGAGAGCAGTTTGACCATCAGTCAGCTCAAGTCAAGTGACAGACGTCTCCAACGGATACTAACGTCATATCAGCTCTATTAGCTGTCCCGGATTAACATGAATTCTATGAGTTGTGTATGGTTGTCTGGTTGAAGTGCTCTGCAGCCAGCGTCTGTACTCTGTGTGAGGGAAGAGGCTCCATACTGTAAAGTGTTTGTGTCGCTCATCTCCAGTTACACTTCCATTCATATCACATCAATAACTTCAGCTTCTAGTTGCAATACTTTTCAACCAGGACCATTCAGTGTTTGGATAAATAAGGTGTGTCAGATTTAGTAGCTCCAGCTGTTATTTCAATAAGATCGCTATTAAATCTACACTCAAGTGCACGAGTCAGAAGTGTCGGATCAGACAGATTGTACCAGCAGATACCGAACTCAGATCAGAATCAGGCCCCTGGTTGACACTTCTTTGGTGTGTTAAGTTGAATCAGAAATAAAACAGGAAAATAAGGTGGAGAATTAGAATGGTTACAGAATAAATGAGCTATAGAAATAGAAATATCCCCTCCACAGTTCCACACTGGTAAGCTTTAAGCTGCTCCCGGTAACCACCAACAGGCTGCGCTTTAAGCTGTGTCATGTTGAACATGTTGCCTGCCAATAAATACACAGCTGTCCATTCATCATTTAATAATCAATGCATTGTAATACTGAATATAGAAGATTGTTCAAAATAGTAAAAACTAAATATGGCAACACTATAAACATAAGGCTTTAAATTATTATTATATAATTATATTCTGTTATACTGATGTACTGAGCAGCTGCAGTCACCGCTGAGAGCAAACCCACAGTACGCCCTGAGCTGCATAATGGTGCTTTAAGTCAAAACCCATACACCGCATGTCTATAGGGCTGCAGGGGAGCTGAGTTTATGTCAGTGACATTGTACGCCCACACACACCACTCGCTGTGCACCAAACGTGGAGGGGGCACCACCAAAACAGCCTCATGGTCATTAACAACAATAATATTCAGAATACCACACGGTCCAGGCCTACATGTTACTACGTGCTGTTTGTCATTTATGGTCACGATTCTATGTCCTCTCCTCCGCAGGACAGAGACCAGGGCTCAGCTCCACACACACACACACACACACACACACACACACACACAACACACACAGCAGAAGCAGTGGGTAGTAACCAACTTACAACTCAAAGTAGAAAACGTAGAGAAGCAATATTTCCATCTGCTTTTTCTGCGGTTGTTGTTACAATCACAGCACGCTTGTTAATTCAATAATGAATGAAGCTGTCTGTGTGTACGTGTTAGATTGCAAGAATCTGAGAGGACAGGAGGCAGGACTGATACTGACTGAATATTGTTTATCTCACTCCTATTCGTTTCCAGTGAGATATCATTGAGT
>NW_023339796.1:22359157-22374048 GCF_004916995.1 Morone saxatilis | reverse complement strand
AGTGACTTTGCTGTTGTAAACTTTACTGTTGCTGCTCTAAAAACAATATTATTATTATTGTTGTTTTCTAAATCCTGCAGTGTATGTGTGTTTCTGTTGAATGTGAATCAGCATGTCAAGTATCTTTATTCAGAATACACAGAATGCAAGCACTTTAATGGAGCATGTGACAAAATGCGGCCGAGTCTTTAAGCTGCACAGTTCAGAAGCATTTGACACATCAAAAAGGCACAACAGAACAACTACAGCGTCCATGTAAAATGCATGTGTGTAAATTCGATTCAAACAGGCAACTGCTTCAACAAGTGACAACAAAGAGACTGCACAGATGAAACAGCTCAGTAGCTATACAACAGACAACACACACACACACACACACACTTATAAAAGGCCTTTTTCTGCTGATTGCTGACTTGAGCCAATAGAATATCAAATTGTTGCACAATGAGGCCCAGAGCCACCAGTAACAACACTAAATCCTCACACAAACATCCAAAGACCAGACCAGACTGGGTGTATAAAGGTCCCACTGCGGACCCCACAGAGCCACACACTGAGTCCCAGCAGCAGCGCCGGGCCGCGGAGCGCTGCACAGCCGGTTCAGCACCATGGACAGCGGCCAGCTAACTCCCACAATGCAAACTTTGCCACTTTCTGCCAAACTCCGTGTTATTGAAGCATAACTCAATGGCCACTTCACGTGGACTTGCTTTGGTCTAAACTTGAATAAAGTTGCTTTTATAGAGCCTGAACACCGACCCCAGAGCGTCGACTGCCGCGTTTTAATCCCATAGAAAACACATCAGACATGGGCAGCAGGAAGGGGCCGCACAGCAGGAGAAAGAGGTGCGCGGTAAAAGTTGTATTAAAGTCACAGGAGTTTGGCTGCACACTTACTAGTCTGTTAATTAGCAAGTAGTTTGCTACACATGCACCTAACCATACCACGCGCCTATGCTAACGTTAGAGAGAACATACTCACATACTACTAATGGACATTGGAGGCGTGGAAGTGGCGCGGCTCTCACAGATGTATTTATTGTTAGTTAAACTGAATGGCAAAAACTACAATTCTGTTAGCATTAGGATGCTATGCGGGCCTATATTTGCAATAAGAAGTGTCAGGTGTTGACTTAGCCCACCACAGTGGTGCGCTGAACTAATTAGCATCCATTGGCAGACTGGTTAAGACCTATAACGCAGCTAATTGCATTAGCTACTCATTCCGGTTGTTATATAGCATGTGGTGCTTTTCAAAACAGTGAAAAAATATGTAGCCAGGCCTAAGCTAATGGATAACAGATAACAGATGCTCCGGTGTAGTGATAAATAGTAAGGGGGGGGTTCATGTGCTCTATTAGCGGCTAATGAACCGCGGAGACCGCCAAGACTCACCTAAGACGAAAAAGGGGAGCTCGGTGTTTTCCAGGTCGTCCACCACCACGACGTCCCCGGGAAAATCGTTTCTGACGGAGAACAGCAGCTTGGGCTCGGAGGCCGACGGACTGTGCATGATGCTCAGGTCGTTTTCCCTCAAAAACGGCAGCGCAGACACGGTGACGCTCTTCATCTTGCACTCGGTGTCCTGGCTCTGGTCCTCGTCGCCGTTAAGACCTCGGACGTTAGGCGTTAGGACGGCCATTAAAAGCCACGCGAGAAGCAGCAGCGGTCTCGGCCCCATGTTGATGCTCACCATCTCTGTCGCTCTGTTTCCTCTCCCCTCCTCGCTGTTTCTCTACCAGGCTGCTTCGGTCTCTCACAGCCCGGCGGATGAGAGAGCAGCAGAGCACAGTGAGTGAGGGGGTGTGTGTGTGGGATACACCGGCGGGCTCTCGCAGTGTTGGAAACAAACGCTTCTTGTTTCTCACATATGATCAATGGCGGGATTTTTGCGGATACAACAGTGAGCGTTGAGCGTGCGGCTGCTGTGTGTTTTAATGCCGCTGACCTCTTTACTGTAATTGATCGATAAACTGTCCAAACGGCTCTGTAATGGCCAAGCATAGATTGCCAGCAGGACATGCACCCAGAATGCCCTGTGGGTCCCATCACCAAAAGCAACATCATTTTTAATTAAATTACACATGTGCCCCCCCCACACACACACACACACACTAATTTGCATCTCCAAGTGCCACCACTGAGTCTTCAGAAGTCTGCCTGACCCCTGTGACTGGGCAGTGCTGGACCAGGTGCATGCATAATTTCCTAGCTGATGGTTTTGATGCACAGGCTGCATGTAAATACTCACTGTCAGTGTCTGTAGTGCCAACACCCCAGATATGGAGGGCAGAAGATTTTCAATACACCTGAATGACAGCCATTTTGACATGAACTAGTAGGGTGAACACAGGCAATGATACTAATTAAGGTTCCATTCCCATCAGGTCAAACAGAGTCAGGCTGCTGTATGTTGGCTCACTGTAAATCTGCTACACTAAATGGAACAGAACCTTCATCAGTATCATTGCTAACACCTGTGTTTACCCTATTTCATGTCAAAACGGCTGCTGTGAAAAAAAAGGAGTCAGTGCATTTAAATGACACACCCAATCCCCACGATGTTCAACAAAAGCTATTTAAAACTGAACAGAACCAACCTATCATCTGCTTAGCACCAGTGCTGGCCTGGTTACTCAAAAAAATGGGTTTCGTTACTCATTACCTTTTTCAGAAGTAATCGCATTACTTAACTTATTACACTGCCAGCAATAATTACACTACCACTGTAAGTTAAGCTCAGTTAAGAACTGGTACTGGCAACTGAGGCAGGCAGATATAAGGGGATGCCTGAACAGCAGTGTTTCTGTGTTCTCTGTGATCTTGGTGTTATTGAGGATGAATTTTATTTTCTTTTTCACTGCCTTGTATACAATGACCCGAGGAACCCTGTGTTTGAAAAAATCCAATTGAAGAACCCTGATTTGTTCTGGTTGTGAAGGTGAAATGTTGAGTTGGCGCTTTTCAGGGAGAGATTTTTGTTTTAGCAAGATTTATAGAAAATGCATGGCAGGTACGACAGAGAACACTGTATCCAACATAATAGGACATTTTGGTCACGGAAATGTAATCTCATGAAATGTTCTTTTTGAATTTGTGGAAAAGTACATTATGATTTGTCATGTATCCATCTTGGCTGTTGTTGTGTTAGTCTATTGTAAGCCCATACTGGGCACCACAGAATGATAGAGGACACCTAAATAAATAAAATAAAATCATTCAATCCATCCAGCCGGTAAATATAAGCATTTCCATCTTCCAAGCTAGTTTCCTCCACAATTACAGAAATGAATCCAAGGATGGATTGGATTTCAAATTAGTAGAGGGTAGCAACAATCAGGGGATTTATTCATCATTATGCAACACAAGGCTGTAAGACAAAATTAAAGATTGCAGTTCCTTCATGTTACACCAAAAAAGATAATTAAATTCATAGAATAACATAAATGATACACAAAATAAAATAAAACAATATAGGCAGTTATTTATATACATATATACATATTATTACTGTCATATTATTACTATTAATGAGTTACTGTCCAACACTACTCAGCACAGGCTGAGCTCGACAGACACAGAGCTTTAAAAGAATACACAGTAAAAAAAATAATAATTGTAGTTTTTTTTTGTTCCTGCTGAGAATCACAGTTTATCTGTGTTCACTTACTTTAACACAGTGACATTTACAGCAGAGCAGTTTTCCCCTTCAACCTGACAGTCCCTCAGTCCTAATGACGCACACCTGTTTCCCTCGCGCTGATTGAGCAGATGATCTGAATAACAACAACAAAAACATCACACTTCACCGCACCGCAACAGCCTTATGGAACGCACAAATGAAACGGCACGACTTAAACAAGCTGGTCGTTAACTGAGACACCGGACTGGAATTTGTGATTTAACACAGAGAAACCAGGGCTACAAGAGCCAGCTAGACAGAGCTAGTACTATGGCTACTTTTAAACATCAACTAAATTAATTATTGGACAATGGGCTATCCATCACACTAGAAATTCACTGAACTGATTAAAACAAACAATTTGTTTGTTTAAGTCTGATTGATCATATGTTCTCCTACACAGTTCTGCTAATTCACATATTACATTTATCTTTCAAAAATAAATGATGTAAATGAACAGAGACAGAATATAAACTACATGTGTGGATGAAGAGCCCAGCATGCATCATTTCCTCGCCAATTGTTCCACACACAAATGCCAACAGATGTACAAATCAGCAGAACTGGGCATCGTGTAGTTGATGAATAAAGTGAAGTATCATCCATCGGCACTGTCAGAATCTTTATTTGTAGCCATGATTGATGGTGGCTGAATGGAACATGCAGGTGATTGCATGTCCACACTGTTAAAAGAGCTGAATGATTGCTGTGGATGAAGTCACATACGGATACTGCTGGATATAAAGCTGTACATTGTCTGTCACTGTTTACTGCCCAACCCAGTGGCTCTCTGTGTCGCTGTCCTGAATCATGTGCTGATTGGTTGGGGCATTGCAGTGCCCAGCAGTACCACCCACAGCTGAAATCAGTTCATGTGATGTCATATATGGGAGGATGGTGGCTTCACACTTCTAATTAACCCTTCCTGTCAGCTAAGTTGTAAATGCTAATCATGACCTTGGAATTTTGCTTCAAGCACCCATTTCTCCATTGTGATGTAACCAATGGTAAAATAAAGTTAAATATTTTCAACCAATCATCTAAAAAAACACAAAAAACTAACTGAATCGGATAACGGATTAAAAAAGCGCATAGGAAAAATACTGACTTGATGTGCAAAGGCCTTAAAAGTCTTCGGCCAATGCTAGCGACTCTATGTCGGCATACTGGACCTTTAAATGCTAACGTCAGTATTCTAACTTGCATACAAAGACAAAGCCAATGTTTAGAAGGTATAAAGTTTACCATTGTCACCATCGTAGCTAAGCACTCAAGGATTTCTTGAGGGAAACATGAATGTCTGTACCACATTTCATGGCAATCCATCCAATAGCTGTCAAAACATTTCACTCCAAAACACAAATGTCAACCTCATGGTGGTGCTAGAAAAATGAAACAGCAACAGAAATTTCAGTATGAACCAAAGAAGAAACCAAAATAATTTACTAAAAGAGGCTAAAACACCATGCAGAGCTGAAGAATGGACAACAAACAAATACAGAGCAGAAATCTACAGAAACTGTAGTGAGGCTAAAATTACAGAGGGCTTTAAATCCCTTGACTGTTTTGTTGAACAGACAATTGCCATTTGGATTTGGATGTAAAGCTGCAAGAAAAGAAGATTGCATTTTCTGTGTCACCACTGTCCATTTAATATTTAAGCTGCTCTGTGGTCTACTATTAGCCGCCATTTCTCTCTCTTTCTGTCCTCAGCAGGAACTGTTTTAAAGTCCAAAATAGGGCAATGCTCGAGATCGCAGCTAAAAAAAAGAGCAGGGAAGTGGATTGGCCACGCCTCCGTGCGGTAAAATATCAAAAAGTAAAAAGTGATTGAACAGAATAAGTAGAATAAACGGTGCCCAGACTATCACACATTCATTATTGATGGAGGCCTGGTAGTCCTCGAGTCACTGGAGAAGGAAAATTCATCAGTATTCAAATAAGATCAAGTGCTGTTCTAAAAATCTTTGCTACTGGATGTGTTTGCCCTTTTTTACTTTCAGACTTCTCTAGAAGAAATAAGTGACAGCAAAGATAAGGACAGAGTGAAACTTTTCTGGAACATTGCCTTAAGCCTCTAGAGAAACTTTTAAATGGTCATTTGGAAGATTTTCACACAGTGTGTCAGCATCAAATGAAATGTTATTTCTCTGTAGAGTTAAAGGATAAGGCTTCCAATATTCTTTATTTTTCTTCATGTCAAAAATTCCTGTGAAAAGGCCAAAACTAACAATAAATGTATCCTAATACAAGTATGGCCCCTGTATTTGAAGTCTGATATGTCTTATCCCTCTGTGCCATAGAGCTCGAGTTTTTCACAAACTATTAAAAACTCATCACTGAGCCACACTGTAGCACTGGGTGACATGTTCATTTATTACCTTGAACACACACACTGTACTTTATTTCAACTCGGAGGTTGGATGGCTGACCCCATGGGGACCTGATGGGTTGGGCCGAGTTTGGGCAAATATTTTGAAATGATGATTGGATTTGGGTCGATTTCAGTCACGTCAGGTGGGCTAGTCTTCTTGACATGCTTCAAGTTCTTTTTAGTGAAAATATAGTGTAAAAGTAAATAAAAATAATGGACCCACCAATTATTTATAATTGCTGATGATACTGTACATTAAAACAACCTGCAATTGCCCATTACATTAACTGCGCCGTGCTCGGACATAAAAAAAACGGATGCCTCTTGGGTTGGGGGTCGGACTCGGGTGGGGTTCAGACAGAAATATGCAGCCCTAGCCATACTCTAGACACAATACCACATACGCTGTCCTGCTGCCATAAATACTCAAGAGAGAGCAACAAATGTGTATTAATCCACAACTGAAAATAGTCCCCAACAAATGCACTATGTACACCTGTTTGAGTAACATTTGCTCAAAAGCACAATGCCCAGCTGTTTTTAGAAATTATTGAGCCCTTTTAAAAAGTGAAAAATGTTGGATCTTTACATTACAGTACACTTTAATATAATGTACCTATTGTAACCCAAACCATGATCTTTTCTTAAGCCCAACCAAGTAGTTTCTGTGCCTAAACTTAACTAAACTGCCACCATTTTGAGGGTGTATCATGTATTAGCCGTGTCCTGTAGTACTGTGCACCCGTAGATAGGCCTACTTGGATGCAGTAGCTCTGATGACCAAACATGGCTGACGAACAAGTATCTCTCCCCTCTCATTTCTTGCTCCATGGCAAATTGTTACAAAACCGCAAATTATGAGCCATGTTTTCCTTGTTTGTGTCCCAGGTCAGCAAGTTTCACTGATTGTTACAACGGAAACATTACTCTGGATACCATGATATTGTAGACAGAGATCTTTTTAAAAGTCCATTTGGATGTTAAAAAACTGAACACAACCCAACAAGGTTTCGCAGGATCGTCCTTGTCTGGCAATAGGTCTGTTTCTAATTGAATTGAGTTGGTAGGAAAGTCAGAAGGCACTAAGAAGCGGGTAATGCATTGTTGGCTTAAGTCTTTCTGTAGGATTTGTTGACAGTCAGAAAAACACAGAATGACGCCAGCCTTATACCATTCAATTTATTTATTTCTAACAGACAGTAAAGTGGCTTTGCTTTTGGACAAAGTGCCCTTCAACCACAAGGCTCAGGTTAAAGCCTTGGTGTTGCCGAGCACCCACCCCTCTGCAGTGTCCTTGAATCTCTGCCTGTACTGTTCTGCACCTTACAGGGACCTCTGATCTCTCTGTTAGAGTGCAAGCTGCAGAGAATTTCCCTGTAGGGATCCCTAAACTATCATTCTCTTTCCCTCCAATAACTTTACAGGCATTTAGCGCTCATTTAGTCTTAAGACTGCATTTAACAACACACCTGAAACGCCCTTAATTCAGTTAGAATGAGTGGAACATCAACTCTTGCAGTGGAATTGTTAAAGTGTCTCCTACATCTGGATTATGCAGAGTTCCAGTCTTTATGATTAAAGGCTAGAGGGAAAGACTTGAAGAGAGACTGACAAAATAGGTTTCTATGCGTGTGTGTGTGTGTGTGGGTGTGTGTGTGGACCGGAGAATGAGTATATGTGTGAAGACATTGGGAGACAGTGTGCACATGTGACAGTCATTCCAAGCGAGGAAGAGATGAAATTCTGATAGATTTGCTCGCATGAGTTGTGGGTCGCTGCCGATAATCAAAAGCGGGGGGGAAAGGGTGGAGGGGAGAAGGGCAGGAGAAGAAAGACAGTCAGTGAAAGTTGAGAGAGAGAGAGAGAGAGGGAAGGGAAGAAGAGAGCACATACATCAGGCGCTGTGACTAGCAGGTGCAGGGATGACGCGGAGGGCAGGCGGAGGGTCTGATCAAGAGAAAGATCTCATTGTTTAATCTTGAGACTCTTCCCCGTTGCCAAACTAGCAAGGCTTTGGCCCGCTGTATCGCTTGTTCTGTGATCAGGAGCAAACAGATTCATCTTTTCAGCTCGCTCGCCCCTCAAACTCTGCGTGGGCTGCAAAGTTGATTACAGCCTAGAAAAGGCCTTTGTCATCCGGCTGTTGGAGCTCCAACAACTGCTTCAAATTATCCTGCAGCAGTTCCAGTTCGAGCCTCTTCAAATGCTCGGCGCATGATATAAACGCTCTACTCCAGGCAAACCTGGGGCAGATTATGCAGAGCCTTTTAACCCACTGCTGGAGGATTGTAAAGGCCTGAAATTGTTGGTTCAACTATGGTTTGTGTGCATGCATGTGTATGTGTGTACTCATGCTTAGCTCAAAGGGTGTGGGTGCAGAGATTGTATGAAAATCGGTGGGTTCCCTTCACTGCAGGGTCTGTGTCCAGGACCATAATGCACATAGCGATGTGTAAATCTGTTAAAATAATAACAATAAAGCAAAACACTGCTGTTTTTTTTTTTTTTTTTTTTATCAGTGACAGCTAAATCTGAAGCTTACCTTTGGATTTAAAACAATATGCATGTTTACTCCAAGCTGACAACAATTTCCCCATAATCCTCTGCAATCCTCTGTGCTTATACTTCACTGTAATCAGAATCTCAAAGCTGTCTTTTTCATAAAGACACTAAAAGGTACATACAGTATACCACATGCCAGGGATCGTTATTAGAGATGTCGGCTGTAAATTGTTTGGCTCTCTCTGAGATTAACTGCAGTCTTCTTTAGTCGTCTGAACTGGGAAAAACAGGGTTTACTGTCAAGTACATTTGTTCTTTTGTGGTGTGAATTTGTTTGATCTTATCTATAATAGTGCACCTGTTCCACCTGCAGGAAACTGGATGAAGATTATGCCACAAAATTAAATGGATAAGAATGCCTGGGTATACCAATGATAGGTCTGAAACAGTCCAACAAAGGATGCTTTGCTCATTATGAGAAGAACAAACCGTTACAAAGACCTCCTGTGACAAGTTTAAAAATGTTGCTGTACATTTTATTTTGAAAATGCTGGATACATTCTCCTCACACTTAAAACAATGTGTTTGACATCACATGATGTTGGAAGTTTTTTGTTGTCTAAGTTTAAAAAATGTGTTTGAATTGTATTTGAATTATAATTCAAGCAGCCAAACAATGAAACACCAGGTGCACAGCCTACTATTTAAAAAAAAAAAATAGTAAGTAATAGTAAAAATAAAAATACTGAATCAGTTTCTGAAAGAAAAGTAAATTATCTCAACAAAAGATTAAAGGTCAACAAAACTTGTTTTACTTCATTTAAAAAAATTTCAGTTTCAGTAAAATTTTGTGTAGACAGCCTTTTTTTTTTTACCGTGTACAGTATCATCACATGGCAATCAGACAATAAAGTATACATGAGGTATGGTTGGTTGGGAAACTACAACACCACCTCTGCATTGTCACTGAATGTTGGTGTTGGACAACTGGACTCAAAAGTGCAACAACAAACAGTTTCAGTTCATGTAAAAGTGGCAAAGTGATCTCAGAAACATGACATCGTGATATTTAAGTGGAATTTAAACAAGAGCTTACATTGGGAAAGTATTTGTTTCTATTTGTAATTTTAGAGTGAATTACACAATAATTCCTAAGGTCATGGGTAAGGGGTCAAGGTTGCAAATAAATACATGAAATAGATAATATGTGAATTAAAAATCATCAGAGTTGGACATCATTAAGATTATCATTAGGATATGATATAGAACATAACCTGCGTATTAATATCATAGTGTGATTCTAACATTATCTAGATAACTGATGTCTCTGCAGGAGTCTCTCTGACGCCTCCACATTAAAATGTAATTTATGTACTGTGCTGCAGGTTTTGTCAATATTGGATTCGTACTTATGTCCTGACCTTGTCTCATGAGCCAATATTAATTTAAATCCTACTTTTTTCTTCATTGTACAACTTACAGTGTACACTTAATGCTTGCATCACAAGAAACTCAGATATGTTTACAGCTCTATAGCTCTGCTTTAAGAGAACACAACCTACTGGTTTCCTGTAATATTATCTACAATATGTACTGTAGTATTTTTTATAATAGCCATAGAGTGACGATGTCAGTGTTAATTTATTTCGGCTGGAGGCTGTGGACAGGATTTAAACAGACGCTTATTAGTCTCAGCATGAACAAGTTTTCAACTGAGCTGTGGCAGAGCTGTGGTAGAGCAGGTTGTTCACAAATCGGAAGGTTGGCGTTTTGACCCCCGCCTTTTCCCTCTGGATGTTTTAAGTGTCCTAGAGCAAGACACTAAACCCTAAAATGCTCCTGATGCTGTGCCATCAGCGTATGAATATGTGTGAATGGGTGAATATGACATGTAGTGTAAAGTGCTTTGAGTGGTCGGAACACTGGAAAGGCAATATATGAATGCACTCCATTTGTTTTTATATATTTTGTGGCTCAGCTCGCTCACAACTCTGTCTGGTCAGTGTTTTTAACAGAGCATAGAGGGGTGCAGCCAGCAGGATTATATCACTGAGAGTGTCAGTCTCCAGCACAGTGTCCTTCTACAGTTGATCCAGTCTCCTCTCATTATCAGATATTTAGTGTGAGCCATTGGTGTCGAAAAGGAACTGGATACAGCGTCGGAGGCAGGGGCTCTGTTCATTCCTATGAAAGTTGCTCATTGGGTATTAAGCAAAAAAAGACTTTCAAAATGTAATCTGACTGAATGGATCAAATTCTGATAGCGAGTCTTTTTTCATGGGTTGTGTGTGTATCCTAGCTCCCTTAGGAGGACTTTTAGGGAGAGGGGACTAGCTCCTCTCTGTCTAAAAATGGCCTTGGAAGCATGCCAGATGCAAGTTAAGCATTTTGGACGCTACAGTTCAGATATTTGACCCCATCAATCGCCCTGCCACAATACTTCTTGCACGTGTACATAGACCACATCATTCTTGAGGGCACTGTAAAAAGCAACACACCCGAAGCATGTCACCTTTACTGGAGTAAACCTACCCCAGAACAGAGCAAGCTGCCCCAACCCACCAGAGGGGATGGATGCGCCAATCAGGATTATTGATGTCAGTACCACTGTCACACACATTGCAGGCTCTTTCCCCTACTTTCCTTTCGTCTTAGTTACATGCAGAGCTATGCTCCAGCTGTAGGTTACCTTGAATAAGGAGCTAGTTCCACTATATACTATTGAGCAAATGAATAAGGTAATAGTCAGAAAATAAATCTTGAGCATCAAGAGAATAAGACCAAAATAAAAAAGGGTTTTTTTCTTGACAGTGAAGCAGAGCTTTGTGATGTAGGAATTAGCCTTTAGTCAGCAGATCCTTCAAAATTAGGTTTGAATGTGACACTGTAGATGAGTAAGTTATTGCTGCGCTCTGCAGTTTTGTGAAAGCACTGAATCAGTGGAGCTGGTTCTATATGAAACACAGGCCCTGGATCTGCTAAATAGGAGGCTGTTTGTGTTTAACTAAATGGACATCTCTGATCAAAAGTCCTAACAAGGACAGGCAGGCATTGTGTGCACTTAATGTTTTTTGAATGTATGGCAGTGTTTTACCATAAAAACAAAAGTGTCAATTAACAAACTTACAATGTGTGATTTGCAATCAGAAAACACGTTTAAGACATCATCATCATTTGTTTTGTAAGTCATATGTAGTGTCAGCTGATCACTGTTAGCTCAACCTCTCCAACCAACCAATGCCTGCAGAGTGAGCAATTGCCATGGTAACCGGGGACTGGTTGACTCGAGGAATTACCATAAGAAACAGATACTGTGTAAACCCCTGGCTAGAGAAATATTTGGAGAGCTTTTCCTCACCATGAGACACTTGAAGTATTCTCTCCTGTTACAGTGTCACCATGAAGCTTCTTCCATCCTGACTCTTTAAAACAGCATGGAAATTAATTTGAATTGTGAACCACTTGTACCTGGCAGGAGATGCTTTATCACTCTTTTGGCTAGCCATGCCAAGCCTGAATGTCTTTATTACAGGATTAAACCAAGTGATTATAGTGAACTGACTGCTCCCTGACTTCCTGTATCAGTGGTTGGATGTGCAGTGCAAAAAGGACAATTCATGAAAGCCATAATATATTTTATTTCTAACTGTGTTTCTTACTCAGGTTGAAAGATCTTGTCATGCACCATTTGTATTGGATTATTAAACTTGTTTTAAGGCAACTGTTCTTGATTTTCAACATAAAATATCCAATCTGTTAATCAGCCAAGGCTGAAGTCCAAAAAATGGATTGCTTGGTTGTTGCACTTATATACCAGACATCTGAGAGAAAACTTGATAGGTTTTCCTTTTAATGAATCAAACCAAAACTTTTAACAATGTGAGACAAAGAAAACAGTGAAAACATATAATTTTTCATTTTTTTTAATGTTGGTGAATTGGTTCAAAGCACAGTATGATGCAATGTGGCTCACATATATTGCAGCCATTTGCCCCCCAAGAATATTAAGTACAAGAATGTTTTCCACTCATTTATGATTGATAGCAGACACTACCAGATATTCAGATTCAGTGCACAATAAAGTGAATGACAGTGCAGTAAGTAGCAGTCTATGATGTACAGATGGAGTACATTACCTGTGAGCCCTCCCTGCTTCACCTGGTGAGCCTTTAGTTTTATTAATTGACCTGTGGGTGAAAAATTAACGCAGAAGAGACAAGAACTGCAGCCACTTGAGGCTGGCTCCAAAAGTGAGTCAATTCCCAAAAACCCCCATGATAAAATGCCCAACGTTACAGCCGAAATAAACACGAGTACAGCCTGGTACAAAAATGGGTTTTGGTTTTTACATTTTAAACTGCTTACCCCACTGAACATTTCTTTTGGATACTATACATTTGTCAAGATTGTTAATCCTGTCTTTGACCTTTCAGCTAAAACAGTGATTTGCATTTTGTTTTTTGTGTGCAAAGCAAGTATGACATCAGTGAAATGATATCAGTGAGGCTACCAGATGTCAGCAAGATGGTATGTGCAATGGTTCAATATGACTGATAATGATCCGACTTGCACCACAAAAGAACAAGAAAAATGTATCCACTAGAGATTTAGCACCAGGAAATGCCATTTGCTCTTTGCAGAAAAACATCTGGCTGAGACAAGAAAAGGTCACTTGGAAAAAGCTAATTCTACACTTGAAAGGAGGATGTCTTACATGCAAAGATTTTAACATTACGGAGACAAAAACTGTGAAAAATGCCCTAAGCGTGGCAAACAAAGCTGTACAAAAGATTAATGATGACATGAGCTCGAGACCAAAATGGAAAAAGACCCAGAGCACAGTGGATACTGAAAAGAGGGAGGATGCTCTTGCATTTTAGAGGCTTCACAAAACAGACCAAATAAGTTATTTCATGCTATGACCAAACTCTCAGGACCCAGAACCGGAGAAACAATATAAAGGACAAGGCTACAAACTATTCAAGACGCTTTCAAGGGCCTGCAAAAAGGTTCCCTTTCATAGCTAAAATTAGACCTTCAGCTCCACTGTCAAGCAACGTGGATTACCTCTAGGGACTTCCCGTCATCCTAACTTATGCATCCACGCTGGGGGCAGCAGCAGTGATGCTTCCAGCTCCTGTGCCGGTGTCCCTCACAGCGGAACCAGATTTTGATGAAGACATGAGCAGGGAGCAGTGGCTATTTTCGTATTTTAATAGCACTGTATACCTGCAGAAAATAATACAATTTCACTCTTTGTGGGCACAGACACAAACTACCCTCATAGAATGTCATTTGATTATGACAATTGACAAGGTTAACCGAATAGCAGTAATGATTCATTGTATCAGTGTATTCTGCATCCAACGTAGCCCGGGTACGTTTTTATATGATACTGGGTTGAATCATGCTAGCGTACACAAAAGACACGCCCCCAAATATATGAAGTAAGCCGCACAACATTGCTATTGTTGAAGATCTGTTATAAGACAACACAGTTATTATAGTTAGTATAGTTTATTTATAACCATTGTTACAATTATCAATGGGTTTTTAAATGGGTTTTGCTTATTTCTGGAAAAGAAGCCTGAGCCTCAAGCTTCTCACTACTTTCTTTGTACTTTGCAGATTACTCCCCCAGGCATTTTGTTGTCAGGGTGGTACATCATTTTATTCAATAAAGAGTAATTGAAGAAGGGGAGAAGAAAGCTCTCCGAACTAGCAAGCTTGCTAACTGTCAGTTAGGGAGCTCATTAGCCAACAGAACAATAAGTTCACACAGGTTATTCAAAAGATGTGTACCACCAGCTCCTGTCACATAACTGTCTGCCAACCAGCCCTCTTTTGTAGAGCAATTTATACTCAGAGAGACAGAGGAGGTTAAATAAAAGGGGTGCAACACGGCTAATAAGGTGCAAAAGCTTGCTTTATTGTGGACTCTATGGCTCTCTTTTCTGTCAGAGTTCAGCACTGTCAAGATAGATTGCTATTGCTAAATTCTGTTAGAATGAATGGAGAAATGGAAGAGCAAAATGCTGCTGTTTAAAAGGAGCACTGTGTAGGATTCAGTGGCATCTAGCTCTGAGGTTAAAGATTGCAAACATTTAAATACAGCTCAGCCTTCCAGGCATGCAAGAGAAACTATGCTTGCAACAAAACGCAAAAGGCCCTGTTTAGTGCCATTGTTCGGTTTGTCCCTTCTGGGCTACTGTAGAAACATGGCTGTTCAACATGGTGGCCATGCAAGAGGACCCGCTCCATCTGTAGATAAAAAAAGCTCATTGTAAAGTCACAAAAACACAATGACTCATATATTCAAGTGATTATACACTA
>NW_023339796.1:22352816-22359124 GCF_004916995.1 Morone saxatilis | reverse complement strand
ATATTCCATTCCTGCCAATAGATCCTCCTAAATGTTACACACTGGACCTTTAAATGCTGGTTTGACCAGGCCTTTACCGGATTGCATTGTGAAGCGGGAGCCAAGATTACCCGAAGATAAACATTCCAACTCTCCACCTAATAGTCAACGGTAACTGGGCTCACCCTTATTGAGCGAAAACAGCACTGGGTCTAAAAATGCATCAAAATGTATAGGTGGAGGCAAGGGGTGTGCTGTGAGACAATAAAACATTGCAACCTTGCAATTTTTTGCAAGACCTGTATATCCACAGATATGTAAGTATGAAGTATTATAACTTCTGAATGTGCTTTTACATATATATATATATATAATTTATATTTTTATTCGAATGTGTAAAATGACAACGTGACAATGACTATGACTTGACCTTTTCTTGTCCTAGCCAGACTTTAAAGACCCTGGGTCAGGCCTGGAACACACCAGAGGGATAATGGGAATGCACTGAGTTTCCTGAGTAGGAGCTGGATGTAGTGGCTAGGGAGCGAGACTGTTAGACCAAGCTATTTTGCTTAGCTGGTTACCACCTCTACTTGGACCAGGATAAGCCAGCAAAGACAGATGGACGGATGTTTTAAGCTGAAGTCACAAGAGGCATGGTCAGGTCTAACTGTAGCACTGTCTTGTGTATTAAACGAACACAACGTTTCCTGGCTCCAGCATCTACAGTCCTTCAATTATAAAAGAAGAAATCAATATTTGGGCTCCTTTACTTTCCTCAGCTGCACTTCCTCCTGCCGTAATGGAGTGATATACTATTTAGACAGCTTGTTTGACCTTTTGCATGCTTTTGGTTTTTATTCTAATGACATTTGATTTGAATATCTCTGCTGACTTTTGTTGCTGTGGTAACAAGAAACTGTACCACCTCCACATAGCCCACAACAACAAGCTTACTTTTACAAAAACATATTATTTGTTCTTTTACTAGTTACAATAATAACAGTTTATTTTGACATTCTGCAGAAATCCTCTTTGTACTGTAAATAGTGCACATTTAAGGTATATTTTGTAATCATGCTGTATACCTTCAATCTGGTAAAGTCACAACAACTTAAAATAACATTGATGGATGTATGCCCACACGGCTGTCTCCCATATATATATGAATACATTTATTGCTGTTTGCTGCCTTTTCATGAATTACTGGAGCTCTATGACTGTAACGCTAGCAAGGCTTCCAGCTTTGTAGGCTTCATTTATTTTGTGATTTTTTTGTTTCTAATTTATGACTCCCACTGTTCCACTTATTAAAGGGGATTTAGATATTAAAAGAGAAATACTTTCATCAGGATAAACAGAAAAGACAGATGAAAAGAGGTGCTTGTTGGACACAGCATGCACTCTATACAGCACTAATGTGATTTTCAACCCTAAAATCAGTGACTGTAGTGCAAATATACAGTTGGTAATCCTGTTCTCTTGTAAGTAGTATTTGTTAGAGAGCTTTGATCTGCCAGGCCAATTAAATGTGTTTGTGTTCTTTACAGATATCTACAGTGCACAGTCCAGTAGGTGCAGCTTGTACCCCTATTGTTCATCCATCAACAAGTATGTCTTTGCAAGGAACCACGTTTTACTGGTATCGCACCTTATGCTTTGTTGCTCAGGCAATCTAATGAGCAGAAATGATCCAAATCGTAGTGTGAGTGGTGGTCGATCAATTTTTAAACAAATGCCGGGGATGGATAATTTGTTATGGCCATTAATAATTTATCGACAGGTGCATAATGAGGCCTCCTCTCCAAGAATAATTTTATATCACCATGGTGTGTGTGCGTGGGGGACGGTAGATGGGTACCTGAGGGCTGAGGGGCAGAGGCACAGTCTCTATCTCTCCAACAACTGGCAGGCAATGCACTACAAGATGCACTCGAGCTCCTGTAAAGTCTTTTTTTGTGCCACAACTTGAAAATGCAAAATGAAGCACAGGAAACGAGGCACCTGGAGACTCTGCTTCCTGTACGTCTGATGGTGATTGCCGGAGAGATGTGATTGTAATTAGACTCTTGGCAAACATTATTCTGAGGCTTAAGATTGTGTTCACAGGTTCAGAATTTAGTTCCTGACGCAGCTAAATAACATTATTTCAGCCAGTTCTGATACTGAATTCTTTCAAATCCAACCTGGGCCTTTTGCTGCAGGTCATCCCCTTCCCCTCCCGCTGCCTGTCCTCTCTGTCTCTCTTCTGTTACTATTCAAAAATATAGTAACTATGATAAAATAAAATATAGTCTGTAAACTATATGCACACCTGCAATAGTAGATTGTTGTGACTTAAGGTCTCTCAGCGTGATATCATAAGATAGTATATAAATAACGCATTACTGGTTTTTTTTTTAAGTTATTTTTTTGGCCTTTTCATGCCTTTGTTTGATAGAGACAGCTGAAGATCTACAGGAAAGCAGGGTAGAGAAAGACGGGATGACACGCAGCAAAGGGCCACAGGTCGGATTCAAACACGGGCCGCTGCAGCAACTCCGTATATGCGTCGCCAGCTCTAACGACTGAGCTAACCGAGCACCCAAACAACACATTACTTTTAAGTGGATTTCACGTATGGCTACACATTTTAAGCTTTTCGTGTGTCATTTAACACCATTACAGATGGTGCATTTTATGAGTTTTGGACATGCGGGAAGGAAGTCAGATCGTCCTTGTTATGGTAACAATAGTTGGGTGATGTGAAATGGGTGCAGTTTAGTTAGATTTAGGCTACAAAACTAGTTGGTCAGGTTTATGAAAAAAGATTGTGGATTGTCAGGGTGTAAGAAAATATTGAAAAATATCACGATATTTTGTTTTGTGATATTGTATCGATTCTCAAAAACACTGTATCAATTTTTGTGGTTAAAACCCCCAACCACTATATTGCGTGTTGTCATTGTAAACTGAGAGCTGGGATGTTACTAACTAATGGATTGGGTTAAAATACTTTATTTTTACTTACATACATGAGTTAAGTTATGTTATGTATGTCACTGAAGTTAAATACATTACACAATAAAGCAAGGAAATGAACAATTCAATGTTAACTTTTGGTTTCTCACTGGTCTCCTGGGTGAAAGTTCTCTGTTTGACCCATTCACCCTAACCTCCTGCACTTTTTTTTGTATGACATTTGTGCGTGATATAAGTCAGTAGAAATTATGTAAAATATTGCAGTGTTATTCATACACCATTTAATGATATCAGGCTCGGTGTTTAGCTGGCTCTGACTGTCTCATAGTGAACTTAACAGTCTCATCTACGATAAAAGACTGCACACTGACCTGACACCTAAAATGCTGACAAAACAAGATGGAACTATATTGGATAGCTGCTGAAGGATCGACTGCTTGAAGACACTGTGTGAGGGACAAGATACTGACTGAATAAAAACATTTAGTTTGTAAATATCAAAAGGGAGAAGTGCACCTTTCAATCGTCACAAACATATTTAGAAATGCAGAGGTGGTTATTTCCCCTTACCCATCCATTGTGTTGAGCGAATCTGGCATCTCTCACAAATCTTTCTTCTTCCTTTGTTTTGCCCTCTGTAAAAACTTGCTTACTCCCTGAAGAAACATTTTCCCATCTAATAGAGGTAGGAAGAACAAATAGCTAGGTTGAACTAATTACTGTAGGAAACCAGCCAAAACATCTCGCTCTCTGTCTGTACTCTTGCTCTCTGCGCTTCACACACACACACACACACACACACAGGTTCCAACACCAACACTCTTTCCTTGCATTCATTCTCCCTCTCTTTCTCCTGAGATCTGACCGCAGGGAGTGTTTCTATATGTCAGCTTTGCAAGACGGATGGTCGACATCTGCCACAACGCCTCGCCGGACATATTACCTGAGACACCAAACAATAACCTCTATACACACACACACACGGAAAAAAACCACCACACTGAAGCAGAGCCGTGCCTGGCCTTAAACGGCCTGCCAAGACCTGACCTTCTAGTTACGACCATGATCACCCCCATGGGCACGGGTGGCATCTGGCTAGGTGATGGTGCATGTGTGCGTGTGTGCACTGTGTGTGCTCTGCACCACGCGTGCTTGTGTCCCTGCTTCCCGGCATGCCAGTGCTGGCTTGCCTGTTTGCATGTGTTTATCCGTGTGTCCCTTTGCCTGCGCGCGTGTGTGTGTGTGTGTGTGTGTATTGTTGGCATGAAGAGCAATGCCGCAAGGAGCCTGGGCAGCATCAGAAGGGCCGGTGTGCCCCCAGAGTTTGACCATCTGTGCGTTATTGGTTGTCATTAAGGTTTCTAATTTGGAGGTGTCTTGGGGATTAGCCAAACGAGGGCAGAAAATGTCATTACGCTGTTCCTCCCGCTGAGCTGCCGTGACCATATTTACATATTTATACACCTTAATTGTCTTTGCCTTGCTGCCGTGACATTGAGGCAGCCAGAGTTTAGTGTGAGAGGGGGGAAAAATAGAGAAAGTGAGGAGGACACAGTGGAAGACAGTGTTACACACACTCAAATCAAATTTGGCTCCAGAGTGGATTTAAATTAACAAATTCATCACTGAGCAGACTAGAGAAGATTAACAAAAGGCAAAAATACAAAACTGAAAGATGCAAATAGCTCAGAAATTAGAAAGAAGAAAAACAAGAAAAACAAGACATTTTTCTTCCACAATGTACATGTTTTGATGCCTGCATTCCAAACATCATACTGACTCATCTGTTTTAAACATTTTGTTTTGAAATTGTATGATTTTAATGCTACTGTATATCTGAGCTGTAAATCACCTTGTTGTGGAAACACAGTAAGCAAAGGAATTTTAAATCAAAGTTTTCGTCGTAAGCCAGTTTCAGTATGTTTCCCGGTAGCTAATCCAATGCCTGCATTGGGCACTTCTGATTTTAATGATTGATTAACCTTTAAGGTTTTAATTCAGGCACTGAGCTACTGTCTGCCCTAGCAAACTTGCTAGGTGCTTTCTGGGGAAAAGAAATTTTCTAAAGGGGTCTTGAAAGTCTGCAAATCCAGTAAGATAGTTGCTCAGTTGCAACAGTGTTCATCAAAATTGTGTGCCAGTTTTTTTGTACACTGTAATGCAATGTTATTTTAACTCAAAATATTTGTTGAAACGAATTACATCGAACATTTTGAGTTAGAAAATATCCTTATCAAGCAGCTTTCACTAGTAATATTAAGCAACTTTAACTTTTTTTAGTTCATTTACTAGGTTTTTTGTATTCACAGTACAAATAGAAATTACAAAATTAGGTCAGTGTCACAAAATTACAAAATTTACTAAAGCATATAAAATTGTAAATTGTTCATGTTACTTTTGATCGACTAAATTTTGATGTAATCAGTTTCAACCATTTTTTGAGTTAAATTAACTTATCTGGTTTTACAGTGTAGCTCAACTATTTCCATTGAAGAGCAGCTTTTAGCTTCACTAACAAGCGTTAAAAACGTTAAAACTTGCCAATAAATGTTAAGATCTGCTGAATTAGATGCTAGATGGTGTTGGCGTGGTGTACTTACACCACTGCAAACAAAACTCCTTCCTTGACTAAGCTCGGTGCCCCCGTCAACTCTGCTGTCAATTATACACTGAGGCCCCCACTCTGCTGTTTGGAGGCTAAAGAAGTAAGCATATTCTGAAATATCTTCAAAGATATACCTTTGAAATAAGGGGAAAATGCTAACAAGAAATTTAAAAACCACTTCAGAAAGATTTCCGATTGCATGTTCCTTTTACTGCTGCCTTCAGAGGGGAGGGAATAAAGAGAGAAAAGCAGGTGTGCCATCGTGTTCTATTTCTGGTGTAATTAGAGAGGAAATGGCCTCACTGCTTTTACACTGTGGTACAATCACACTTGTACTGTGTTGACACTCAGAAAGGAGCCCAGAGAGGTGGCGGTGAAAACAAGGTATTACAGCCACTGAGCATTTTAACACATTCATTACTACACACACACACGTTCCGCTGTTTCATGGGAGGGATAATGAGTGGTACACAGTCGAAATAGAAAGTAACTTGTTGATCTGGCCTGGGGCCAGTTTCTGCAATTATTGCTGGGCTTTTTCTGCCAATGTGATGTAGCCCCTCCCTTCCAGGTTATGTGAGATTGTGAGGACCCTGTAGTCAGCTCCTGTAATCCAAATGAATGGACCACTACCCTGTAGTTACTTCCCTGTTGTTTTGCCTCCCAATGAGAATTAATAAAGGAGAAGGAAATGTAGTAGAGCCCTAAACTCAACCGGTCGAGACAGACGCTTCTGCTTCTTAAAAGGACATTTTTCCTTGCC
>NW_023339796.1:22343840-22352716 GCF_004916995.1 Morone saxatilis | reverse complement strand
CTATTAAAAGTGGTCAAAGGAAGGTAAAGCGGTGAACCGGAGACAGGGTCAAGGCTGATTGATGCACGTGGGGAGTGAAGGCTGGCCCGATTGGTCAGAATGTTATGGTGGATCGGTGTATAACCTTTAATTATCTATACCTCTTATCCTGTGCAGGTCATGGGGCACCTAGTAGGTGTAGCATGACATATGGATGAAAATATTAATATAAATATGCTGTGAGTATATAGCTTTTACGCTTTTACCTTTTCACACCATTTTTTACTTGAATATTTCAAGTATGAGAAATGTGCCTCATATGGCAATGTGTGCCACATACAACACCCTTCTATCCTCAGACCCCCCTCGACGATCGACTTGTAGTAGCTGCAGTCAGGTTTGCTGGAGAGTTGGAGATGTGTTGATGTGAGCCTTAAAATAGTTGTGAAGATTTTCTCCAGGTGCCCTTCTAAATAAAATGCTGCCTAGCTTGCGGTGAGCACATCACTCCTGTATGGCAGCTAGTGATGAATGCTTCGTGTGGCTTCGAGTTAACCAAGTTCATATTGAAACACTCCCTGGAGCGTTGCCATCAATCAAAGCCTCTCCCAGGAGCTGTCAAGAGATTTCTTTGTCTTCCTTCTCCCGCTAACATGCGTGCGGTTGGGCCACAACAATCGCAATATCCGGCCCACCTCATTTGCTCCCACCACAGAGGCGGCTCAGGCTGTTACTGATTTCCCTCTCGACGCCCCTGGGCAGTATATTCAACATGCACTCCACTCTCCATCCTCCCTTCAACCACTTACTTATTCATCACAGACTCACCAAGGAAGCTGCTTAGCTGACAGACACCAGATTGTTATAAAGAGAAGGAGACGGACAGACAGAGGTGTATGATTCTGCTCAGTAATGGGGGACACTGTCAGGATGAATTCAGTTTTGCCGGGAGTCAAAGCGGTGGACAAATTTGGCTAAAGCACTGGGAGTGACTGAGAGGGTAAAAGGGAAAAAAAAGGGAGGGAAGCATTTTCACTTTCATTAGCCAGCCTGTCCCTTTGGGCTTAAACACATAGAGCTCAGTGCACGACCTGCCCCCCCCCTTACACACACATTCCACTCATACACACCCTCTCTGTTTCTCAGCCTCCTTTATTCTCCCTCCCTGGCACTCTCTCCCTCCACTTTCACTCCTCTTTCATCCCACCACTCTCATCTTCCTCTCCATCCTCTCTTCTCTCGCTCACATCCAGGTTTGTCTTCCTCTGCCTACTCTCTCTCCATCCTCTCTTCCTACCTCCCTCCCTCTCCCTCTCCTCGGTGCGCATCATGGCAGCGCTCACCTCCTTCCCTCTCCTCCTCCTCCTCCTCTGCGGGTTTCCGCCAATCGCTGCCGAGAGGGGTGTGGCTTCAAGACAGGAGGATGGACAGAGCTTGTTGAGGAGAGAGAGATAGAGAGAGAGAGGGAGAGAGAGAGAGAGAGGGGAGCGCTGGTGAAAAGAGACGCTTTCCCGAGCTACTTGGAGAAACAGCACCAGGCTTGACACTGAGTGATGACCGTGGCGCAGAGAGACTCAGCAGACCGGGAATAAAAACGCAGGAATAAAAAAACACACACACACACACACACACACACACGCAGAGGGGAGGAGGGTGCTCGGTTTGTGGATACCTGAGCGTCTCCGCTCCGGCCGCAGGTGCGCTGCAATCCCCGTGAAAGGAGAGTTTCTTTCTGGTCCGGAGAGGGAAGTGAGAGAAGAAGATATCTCTAGGATTATTTCTCCTTTCCGCTCTCATCTGTGTCTCACTCACTCTGAAAGCAAACTTTCTCAGCCCACTGCAGCGTCCGCCACCGCATTTCAACTCCAGGTCTGAGTCAAAATCTTAAATAGGAGATTTTTAAATTCGTGGACTGTTCACTTAGACTGCCTGTGAACGCGGATTACACCGGACACCGTCTCCAATCAGAGAGGAGCATTCCTCTGAACTCCAAACTTGTGTCTTGTGACGCCAAGCGGAGTCTTTCCATCTCATCGGTGTTTTGTTTTTCTTAATGTGCTGATGAAGAGGACAATGTCTGGATTATTACTGCTCAGCCTGCCCCGGGGAAGAGGGGAAGAGTGAGGGAAGCAGACAGAGAAGGAGGGTAAAAAGGAGGAAGAGGAGAAGAAGAAGGAGGGAAGTCGGTGGCGTTTGGCTGCCGTCCACTAGTTCGTTAGCGCCCTTGCCGCTCGGGCTCTCCCACCTCTTTTTTTACTGGATACACGGACACACATCAAGAGACGCACGGGGAGGACCTGCGTTCACACCCTGGGTGAGTTTGCGCGCGTGTGTGTGTGTGTGTGTTTGTGTACACGCAGTCTGAATAATAATAAAAAAAGAGCAGGGGGATAGAAGAGCTGTGCGTTTTCGTGCCAGGCGCATGTTTTACGCGCAGCGCACCCGCCGGGGTTTGATACGCACACGCGTGTATTGCGGGTCCGGATGGTCAGTTGCAGTGTGACAGCGTTAAAGTCGTGACGCATGATCGATCAGCAGAGGGTGAGGAAGGAGAGCTGGGAATCTGAATGTAGGTGAACCAGATTGGAGGCTGGTCTGGCTGTTTCCTCATCAACAGCAAGGTCGGCGGCAGGAGGGTGCTCCTTCTTCGGCGTCAATATTGGAGCGACAAAAATGAATGCTGTGCAAAGAGGGCGCACGTGCAAATAAATATCAGAGGTCACCCATGGGTCCTGAGACATCAGCAGTGCCTTTCCATACAGTTTTTACAGTGTTATTCATACAACGGTGTCTGATTTGATCATTCTGAATACCTGTGTTGATGCTGTCATGCAGCCCTGCAGTCTGACCATGCTGTGGAAATGTGTGTGTGTGTGTGAGTGCAAAATTGTTTTGCATTTGCATACTATAACTTTGCAACACGTTGCATTTTCCTCTCTGTGTGTGTGTGAGGGTATTTGTATGTGTGTGTGTGTGAGTCTTTGTATGTGTTTGTGTGTGCACCACAATCCACTCCTGTCACATCATTTACACAGAAACTGGAGCTGCATCTGACTTGTCCTTCAACCTCTGCTTTGCTTCATCTCACCAACGTGTGTGTGCTGCTCTCTCTCGAACCAGTGAATGCCTTCCTGCATGCCTGCCTCTCTCCTCTCTGTGTGTCTCTCTCTCTGCCTGCCTGTGTGTGTGTGTGTGTGTGTGTGATATTGTTGCTCCATCAGTCACCCTGAATGCCTGCTACGCACTGCACAATTTCTCACAAATTCTCTGAACCATGTAAGCACAACATTTACCTGTCAGCTACTTTGTCGAGACTACCATATCTGGCCGTAAGAAACCCCCTGAGAAGAGAAGCTGCTGCCTCCGATTTACACTTAACACCCACTGCCACCGCCAGAGACCCAGGGTGGGAGAGAGGTCCTGTCAAAAACATCACGGAGGAGGGAGAAAGAGAAAAATATCCAACTCGAATCACTACACACACCCACACAGACCTGGAGAATACATTCGACAGCTCTTTCCATCCTCTTGGCATATGTGTAAATGGAAGTGAGACACGCTGACAGTGTGGACGTTTGCATCACATACTCTGGCATTGTGAGTGTATAAATGAAAAGCTGAGTGCATGGCACACAGAGCTCTAATGACATGTTTTAAACCGGCGTTGTGAGCGTACATCCGTGCCGACACCATGACTGCGAGGACGATGGAAGGGGGATATTGAACGCAGGACCCACACCGATGAGTGTTTGGTGTGGACTGCAGGAGTGTGCGTTACAGAGTGTGTTCAGGTGGGAGTGTGAAAGGAAAAGGAAAACTGTAAACTGCTGTCTTTTTTTGTTGTTGTTGATGTCAATTTTATTTTGCTTTTGGCTAAAGCAAACTTTTCTGTACCAAGCCTCTGCCGTCAAGGGCTGGGCGATATGGCTGAAATCAATATCACGATATTAAAAGGGTACTTCAGCGATTTAGCATTACTCTGCTACAGTTGGGGGACTTGCAAGAGACAGGTTTAAAGAAGAATGATTAAAATCGATGAACAGGCCAAGACATCCTGACTTTTTCCTTCCTCCTATATGTCAAACTCCAAAAGTGCTGGATCCTACATTTCCCTAAAGTAACTATACTAGTACCTGCCTGGTTTTATTTGACCCCCTCTGCCTGGTAAATGTTCCTGAGCCTCCACTCTGTAACACAGGCTTTCCATTAAAAATATGTAATGTGCACACCTACAACCAGACATCCCCGAGATGTTACTCGATTCATTTTCTCAGGCTTGACAAAAGTCCGTTGTGAGCCACAGAACACATGAGGACACGCCCCTTCCATTTGAATATTTGACACTACACCCAGTGCCTGAATTGGACCAAAAAAGGTGCCAGTACTCTACTTCAGCACAACCCTAACCCTAGTTTTTGTGTGTGTTTTTTTTTGCCTTTAATTGATAGTGACAGCTGAAGAGCGACAGGAAAGGGGGGGAGACAGAGAGGGGATGACATGCAGCAAAGGGCTACTTTTTATTAAGGATATTTTCAGTGCTGTGTTCTTAGTGATAAGCTAGTGGAAAATATAAATATAATAAAAATACAGCCTTTGTGACCTCTGAGGAGGTGAGGGTACTCCTGTTGACAGAAATCGGTGCCAGTACTCAGTAACGGTGAGTGCTTTTTGGCACAGAGTACGCCACAATATGGCAACTATAGCCAAAGTTCCATTAAAAATAATAAAATGTTTCCATTCCATTCCAAGTCTTTGTTAAAAGTTTTTTCAATGCAATAATATGATCAAATTATTTCAGTATTCTTGCACTTAAAGTTGATACTATATAATAATACAGAATTTTAGGAAGAAAAACAGAGTATCCCTGGATTATATTAGACGGAACAGGCTACTTGGTCTTCAACGGACAAATTACTAACATGACAAAAAGGCACACTCAATAATACAATAACAAGACACTCAAGTTATAATTAGTAAGCTAAGCCAACAAAGAGTTGGAAAACATAAATTACAAAAGGATATTTTAAAGGCTACAGCTGCTGATTTTCTCCCATCTAAAGACCCAAACAAACAATGCATCTGCTAACAAGTATTATGTGTGTATCAAAGCCTGATTCTATAAAACTATTAAAAACACATCAGAGACCTACTGTAGCACTGGGTGACGTCTCCCTCCATTACCATGAACACCAACTGTAGTTTATTTTAACTCAATCCCACATACACCCTTCTGCTGCCAGTAACACTCACTGGAGCACCGAATGTATATTAATCCACTGCTGAAAATAGTCCCCAACAAATGCACTATTTCCGCCCATCTGAGTAACATTTGCTAAAAACTACAGTGCCCAGGTGTTTTAGAGAAAAAAAAGCCTTTTTAAAAACCATAAAACTTTATGTTGCTCTATAAATGCCACAGTGTAGTAAAGTTGTGTTGGTTTTAGTCTTTTGATGGGTTTGCTGACAAGAAGAAATAAAGAATAGTTATTGCTTATATTTAAGTATATTTAAAAGTATCTTTTAAATCCGGCTACAGCATAATAAGACACCAGTGTACAACATTCAACAGACCCTACAGACTGGACAAAATAATGGTAAAGGGAGCTATGTGCCTTCAGAATGGAGTATTACAATTTTGGGATGATCAGCCACATCACAACGCTTGGAAATGTTTTAGCAATTAAGACCTGTAGGAAAGGAACTTACAATAAGATTAGCTCACAGGAAAGGTTTATTAAAAAATCCTGTTTAAGACCAGAGATGGTGTATTGAGGAAATAAATCTAGAA
The DNA here is from genome assembly GCF_004916995.1 of Morone saxatilis. Classification (NCBI taxonomy): domain Eukaryota; kingdom Metazoa; phylum Chordata; class Actinopteri; family Moronidae; genus Morone; species Morone saxatilis. The sequence continues at coordinate 22,346,949 of NW_023339796.1, read as the reverse complement.
AGTTTCCCATTGAAGAACTAATTTAGTTTTTTTATACATCACCTCTCTTGGCCCTACCTGTCCTCTCAATACAAACCTATCTCGGTGCACTTGCATCGTGCCTGGCATGTTTATTGAATTATCATCCCTCCCTACACGAGACCACAGATGGCATCAACACTCAAGGCAACTCACTGAGATGATTTCTGACGTAGCTTTTGTTGGCGTTTGTTGTTTCGGTTCAGAATCATAAAGCAGTTAGTTTCTCGGCTGATAACCATAGTAAGTAGAACAAAGCCTTTCATCATCTTTATGCATTCTCTCTATGTAGTAAACATCTTGGCAACACAATGAAATAAGAGCAAAATTAAACCACTTCTCATTTCGCCCAGGACCCTGTGGAATCCATTTAAAGGCCCCATGTGGTCCCCGCTTTGTACTTTTGGAACTGTTAATAATAACCGTATGCTCCTGTGTATGGATTAGTTTATATGCTTATAGCATCCCACAGCTAACAAACAGGCCTCAGCAGACACATTTCATAGCTAACAACTCCAGATAAGACCTCTTAAAGATGTCAGGTTGATTATCCTCACTGATAAAGTATATATCTGAGGATATTTCTGGCTTTTTTCACTGCAAGGTGGCATGTGTGCTTTGCCTTTTTCTCTCCCGAAAACAAGGCACCAGGTTTAATGAGTTTCCCTTTGAACCACAACTGAAAGGTGCAGAATTTCACCAAATGTACTGGATGCAGCTGTGTTTTATGAAAATGTAACATCTCTGCTTTGGTATTTTCCTCCAAAAGAAAAATCCATTCAAACTCTTCTCATTAGCTCTTATTTCTCCCACTTATCTTCCCTCACAGTGTCTCTTACACTATCATCCAAGGTCGCTTATTTTCAGGATACTCTGGCGTCTGACCTGCTGCTCTGCTTCATGACTGATTTAAGAACCGGCGCTGGGTCCACTGTTGCTTTCGGGGTGAGTCACTCTGAAGAAAAGTGCATCAGCTAAATGCGTGTATATAAATGTAAATGCATGTACTGGCCGTGTACGCTCTTCAGAGATTGACTAGTGCATATGATACGGCGGTGCCCTTCAAACTGCAAGGACATGGGGAGATATTGAAAGTGCAGCCTTTTTAACGATTGATACCAGGGATGTCCGATAATATCGGCCCTCCGATATTATCGGCCGATATTCACTTAAAAATGTAATATAGGGAATTATCGGTATCGGGTTTTCATAACCGATGTGTAGGCTTCAGCATTTCTGAGCCCTGCATGAACGCGCATGGGAGAGCTTTACCGGCGCGGAGGCTAGATGACCCCAAAGAACAACGACACAACAACTACGCTAAAGACGTGGTTGGGTGGCAAAAACGCGTGGCTAAACCCAGGGTGGCTAGAAATTTGACATAAAGCACTCCTTCCAGGAGCCATAATAACAATTAAACACATCAACCAAAGCTAGCGCTTAGCTTACAGCACATATTCTCTTTTAGTATTAATACAATGAAAGTTTGGAAGTGTTCTCTTATTTTTGCACAGACAGTGTTTACACTCTGGGAGAAATTCCCATGTGATGCATTTTATGTAGTGCAGCTCTGTGGCGACATCACAGATAAAATGAGCAATAATGTGTTTAATTTCCTTAATAGTGAATATGTTATGTTTTACCTAACAGTTTTTGGTGTAAAAAGCCTGCATATAGTGCGTGACCTTAAAGGGATTTGGTGATGATTTCGGTTATCCGCCACCTCCGGGAGCTAGCTCGGAGATCAGCTAGAAAAGCCAATACGAGCATCCCTAATTGATACACAATATGTATTGCATGATCACATTCATCACGACTTGGTCGTCTCTTCAGGACATTCTGTGAGCTGTCTCTTTTCAGAATGAGTAGTATTGACAGTTCTTTAAGAGATCAAAGTAAGCTGTGAACCCTCTAGTATACACATCAGGTTATTTCATAAATAGTGGACTAAGGCGTCTGCATTATCTAGTGGTTTGGAGTGTAGGCAGTTACACAATATTAACCGCAGCAGTGCCCCAACAATAGTGTTAAGGAGATGAAATATATTCGCGAAATTATCAATTATTTCATAGTTATTAATCACAGAGGTATTATAGGATGAGTTCAGCTTTGTGTAATTTTTTTAACAATTCACACCATTTAAAAGATAATTGTACGGCCTTGGGACAGCCAGAGTGCACATAATAGGTCGTCATATTATTTAATATTTTGAATGCTGGCGCGGATCCACGAAGAACAAGTTAACTCTAAATCAGGTTCCACCATATGTAATGCATAAATTGTCACTGGGGGTCATTTTCATGTAAAGTAAAAGCACTAGTCATAAAATAATAATTCACATCAGACTGCAGTCTTGACAACAGTATATGAAACAACTTAAGACTACTCATTACTCATTCAAGGCAAACAAAAATACTGCAACGGATTCCCTGATAATTCAAGTCTGAGTAAAAAAAAAGAGAAAAAATCACTGAATGATACTACCTACTGAAATATTAGTTCACATTCCATTTCTGCCAAAAATCCTCCTAAAACTCCCTGAAACTAGAGTATCGAACCTAAAACCTGGCAAACTTATATAAACCTTGCAATACCAGATACTAAATCTTGAATATATACATTTAGCTTAGAAATCAGTAACTTACAAGAAGGTGTTATAGTCCCATACATACCCTTACTGTACTGTGTAACCATTCATTTCATACAGCCGCACAATGTCCTCTTCTATGTGACACCTTGTGAAGAGTTCACCTCCAGCCCACAAATATTGCATCGGCCCACATGACTGTAATATTTCATGTAACAGCTATAGACATAGTAGCGGTGAAAAATCTTTAAGCAATCTATCTGAAGCTGGAACAGGAAAGGCGATTCCTGTGCAATGTGGCTACTGGAGTAATCTGACTTATTGATTGAATGGGCGCACTAACAATATCATATGTACCTTCGGCACTACATGCGTTTGTTCAAGACTTCGATGACAGAAGGACTGCACGCCCACCACCACTGTCGAGTTAGACGAGAGCCTCGTGCCTCCTCCCGTTCGCCCGTGTGCGACTCGAACCTCGGCTGCAGCAGGTTTCCGACACTA
>NW_023339796.1:22317919-22343815 GCF_004916995.1 Morone saxatilis | reverse complement strand
ATCTGGCCATTCAACTTGGCATCATAATACTGATGTGATTATGACGGACAGTCAGACATCTGATCTCATACGTATCAGGCTGCAACATCATCTGATCTAATTAGTATTTATTTGTAGGCCGTTTTTTGTAATTCAGGCTTGAGTGAAAGTATTCTGGGGTCCATGAGCAGTCATAGAGCTGGAGCCTGTAAACTGGTTGATTTACCAGCTCTGTATTCACAATCAGGGACCTGCTGTAGTCCTCATTATGTAAATGTTTGTTTGTTTTGAGTTCTTGGGGGAGATATTAAATTTTTTTTCAATGTCAAGGTGAGGTTCCAACAAAAATATAAATAAGTCTGGGATGGGTTTAAATTTTAGTTTTTTTAATAAAATGAGATAAGATTTAGTCCCCAGCCTGCAGTCTTCTGATTTTGGGCTTTTCCCCAGATGTTGGAACCTGACTACAGGGATTTGCTTCCTGATGTTACAACATTATGGCGATATGGCCTGACTCACAGTTGGCATTTTCATATGTTTATGGAGATTATTGGTGTAAAGCTGAAACTGAATAAATGGCTATATATATTAATTATGTTTTTATTTATGATTAACTCTCTCAACTCTGAATAAACCCTATAACATGTTGGTCCCTCCAGGAACAATTAAAAATTAACACAAATTCAACCAATCTCTGTGATCTCTTCACATCCTTACAGTTTTGTCCAATCACCACAGATTTTCTGCAAATTTGACCAATCACTTTAGTTTCTCCAATCATAGCAGTCCCCTGCACAAAATGTGGAACCATGCTTCGCCAAACTATTTTATTTTCACTAGAACTTTTTGCTTAGATTTTTTTTTTAGTATATTTTTTTCGGCTTTTATGCCTTTATTTGATAGGACAGCTGGAGACAGACAGGAAAGGGGGGCAGAGGGAGGAGATGACACGCAGCAAAGGGCCACAGGTCGGATTTGAACCCCGGACCGCCGCAGCCAAGGACTCAAGCCTTGTATATGGGTCGCCAGCTCTACCCACTGAGCTAACCGGGCGCCCTGCTTAGATTTTTTAAATGAATTTATGAATTAACTATTTGCTAAATGTCCTAAAACATCGTAACATACATCCAAATTATTTTTAAAAGCTGCCGTGAAATCACATTTTTGTCTAGAACAATCGCCCAAAAAAGGCAGTAAAATGAAATATTTACCATATAAAATAATAATAATAATAATAATAAAAAATTCCAGAACCCAAGTTGGTGTTGTCAAATTGCTGGATTTAAATCATACACATTGTAAATATACATGTCTTTTTTCAGTAGTGGTGACCTATAAATGAGTACAGCCAGCAGCTAGAACACTGAGCTCTTCTTTTTCAAAAGATCACAATTTTTCTTTATCTCCCTTGTTTTTGCGCCAGTCATTAGAAAGAGCACCTCGAGGGGGGAAAAAGAAAAAGATGAAACAATAGCCGTAACCACCAACACCGCTGCACCCATCCGCAGCGCTGACACGCCTCTCGTAGCGAACCTCGGAGACGCGGCTGGATCCAGTGGCTTGTTTAAGGCAAAACAGTGGAGTGTTGGAGTGCATGGAGGGAGGGACATGAAAGACAGTTAAACTCTCTCTGCCCGAACTCCCCTTCTCTTTGTACATCAAAGTGCTCGTCTCTTCTTAAGGAGAAGCCACTGCTGCTGTAGTAGGAGGGGATGACTAAAATCGGCCTGAGTGAGCAGTGTGAACGCTCCATTGTTTCTCATATGCACATTAATCCTGAGCGGGGCTCCGACATGGACTGTAGCAGTCCAAAGCCTTGCTGACATTTCAATCTACACAGGGGTGGACGACAATGGTGGGGCATTTGTGTGTGTGTTGTGCAAGTGGGTGGGGTGTGTTTAATACCCTTTTTACTACTGCACGGGGGAAAAAAAACACAGCTTTCTTTTTTTTTATCCACTGAGGATTTCTTTTAAGCCGCTTCCAAATATTCTTATAGACTAATCTGTTGAGTTGTGTGGAAAAATGTCCGTCTCATTAATGAGTTATTCTTGGAAAAATCAGCTGAGGGATGAGGGATTGGTCCGTCTTTCCCATAAGGCCCAGGGAAATTGTTTTGCAGACACTTGTTTCAGGAAGGTCAAGCACAACATTTCTGCAAAATGTCCTCATAGTTCTGTCACTGCACAAAACAAACTCACCTCTAAGAAGCTGAACATGTCACAGAAAGTTGTAACACTAGAGAGGTATCCCGATGTATACCACGAGATAATAGAAACTTGACAGCTGTTAGAAATTCTATTCTGTGTATCTCAAAATAACCAAAAATATCTGTTTGCATTAGTTCATTATGGGCTGTTGAGGGACTTTTCAGGTTTATAGTAAAAACATTCCCACCAGGAACCTCTACAAAATGACACAATATCACAATATCAATATCAACTCTATTGCTTTTTGTGGGTGCAACCAAGTGCCTACAGAGAGTGATAGTCTGGAAGTGTGGAGGCTCATTGACACGCAAAAGTAGCAAATTCTATGAGAGACAGGGGAGGCTGTGGGGTGTAGCTAGGTGGCAGCTCAGGTATAGGGGATAAAGGTATAAACATCTTAGCCTTTAGAACTGGTCGTTGTTTGTTTGAAGCATCCTGAAACCTGTAGGCAGTCCGCAAATCTGACTGCATCTTTCTTGCTTTTCCCATGCTACATACTAAGCTCAAAAGTAGTTGTTTAAAGAATGAATAAACAGCTTGAGAGAAAAGTTCAAATTGTTTTTGGAGAGTTACATAAATTGTCAGATGCAGCATCTCCAATCCAAAAGTTGGAAAGGTGTGGGAGGAGGCCGTTTGACGAACAGACCAGCATTTCATTTGGAGAATACTGATGCCTTTACTTATTGCTTTAGGGTGTCCTAACTTTACCTCCCGGAGATAAGGAAAGACCACTTTTTTCCTTGTCTTTTCTTTTGATGAAACTTTCTGTAGGTGGTGCTCTTTCAAACCACCCAATTCTTCTATTCATCCCCAATGCATAAATTGCTGTTGATGCGTAGCAGAAAACGCATCTCTTTCTTCGGGCAGGATGGTTTTTGCAGTGAAGATAGACAATACCATGCAACCATGTTTAGTAAAGCAAAAGCCCCTCAAGGATTCCATTACTGTTTTCCTGTAGCTGCCAGTGATAGAAAATCCCCAATTGACCTGCATTTGCATAAAAATGTAGTGCATTGTTACTTTAAATTCATGTATAAGTGATGTTGAGTCTAAAAACTTGTCATCCAGGTCCCTGTCAGAAGCTGGAAGAGGGAACATTAAGGAACACCAAACTCTCTCAGTGCTGAGGCGGTACATTATTCATGACCTATCCAGCACTTCAACGTCTGGCGACTGCATGCGATTCTCTTTCTCTCACCTCCTCTTCTGCCTCTCCTACACTTCCCGATAATGATTAGGAAAGACATTTAGTGGCAAGAAATACAATGATTATAAGTTGCAGCATTGATCTGCGTATTGAGCTATATCATCCGGATTCATTGGTTCTGACATCCAAACTCCCACCACTGATTTTCACTGTGGCTGCTGAAGGAGATTTAACCACCACCACCACCCATTCTTTCTCTCACACACATACACACAACCTGCCTTAAGCCAAACAGGTTATGCTGCAGAAATGTACCAATTGTACTATCCTGACCCACTTTATGGGCATTCATGTGCTCAGTGCTTGCGCAAGCATTCAGTTCTTCCTCTTCCTCTGGTACAGGAGAGAGTTTCGATAGTAGGAGAAAGGAGTGTAGAGAGATAGAGGAAGTGAGAGAGTATGGTCACATACTCATGACTTTATATTCTTGCTGTTTTACATCATGCATGGAGGGCAGAAAATTTGCCAACCGTGTGACGGGAAGAAAATCAAGTCAAACGGTGCCGCTTTGCCTCGTCTCTCATATCAGCAAGATACTCGTTGGCCCCTGGAATACATTTTACAGCCAAACATCGGCCTTATTCCTGTCAGATCGAGTGGGTTGCTTCAAAGTGGAATGAAGTGGAACGACCGGGTGTGCTTATTAAAAACATATCAGGCAGATGCATCAGCCCAACAGACCTTGCCAGGAACATCTGGGAAGACGTGATAATATGCCTCATGCACGCTCAGACACGTCACCGCAGACCCCATGGGATTGGCAGGTCATTGCGGTTACATATGGGAGAAGGTGGAGAGGCAACCTGATGTGCAACGTGATGAGAAAAATGGATGACATTCTAACAGATCTTATACATTCATGGGTGTTACGTAGCGGACAGTTGTCATCAGGGGGCAGTAGAATGTCGAGAGGTAAAAAAGCAAGGAGTTGTCTTAGTAATTGATGGAGAGTGAATATTGGACTTAAATTAATCAAGTCATCAAAAACACAACTCCAAATTGAATTCTGATGTTACTCTGTGTCTGCTGCAGGTGTAATGAAGCCTTCTTTTGCTAACACATTAGCCAAAACAACTTATAGAGAGCAGAAGTCCAGAGGTCACATCTTGGGTAGCTGCTGTCCTACTAGCTATAACCTATTCTCATAATACCAGACGGATATCGGATATCTTATGACCTACCAATCATCTGGGGATTTCTCAATGCAAAGTAGTTGCTTTAACGACTCTGAAAACATACGCTCCTTAATTCACGAACACGTCTTACCTGAAAAAATCGTTCTTCCCCTTTTAACCTCCGTAGTGAAACAAATTGTAGATATTACTTTGTAACACAACAAGAGCTTGTTAAAACATTGGCAATAGATGCTCTGAGCCATGTTATATGGTGCAACATTATATCTAACTCTCTAATCGTTTCAATCCAGTTTTAGAAACAAAAGCTGGAAGAAAGTCCTCAGTCTCTATTGAGCAAAGCATTTAGAGAGTCTACCTATAACTCAGTGGATCAGCCATTGAGCGTTGCCTTCAGCTGTCTTTCTGAAAAGTGAAACAGGTGCCTGAGGTTACTAGCCATACTGTAAGGTAAAACAAGATGAATTAAACCCTACTGTCCCCAAGGGACCATCACAACACAAATCCAAATAAATGCTCATTTTACCTTGTGTAAATATAAAATAGTTTGCTCCATTGTCAGAGTCAAACACCATTTATTTGCCATTTGTGACATAGTATGTCCTTCTTATTAGAGAAATCAGTCTTATTTTGAAGCATTAGTTTGGCTTTATGTGGATCACAGTGATTTTATGAATATGGACAGCTGGGGTCTTTAAGTGCAGGATGAGTTTGTGCAGAACACAGCAGAGATGTTGTATTCATTATAATCTCTGTTGAAATCTGAATATCAGCAATAGTTTATCAGCCTTCCTTTTGTTGACACAGGGAATTGTGATACTTAACTAACAGAAAACCTTCCAAGTGAAAGGAAGGAAATGAGTTTCGAATAACCGTGCCTCTAATAATGCTAATTTATTCGTTGAGGAGGCATTTTTCTTCCTTTTATTGGCTTGGTTTCAGCACGTTGAAACTCCAAATTTGTCTGGCTCCGTTTGCATGCCTGATTACATATTTAATTCATGAGAAGACATTCCAAAATACAGGCTAATAAACCCCTCTCTCTCTCCCCACTGCCTCCCGCGTTTTGGCCAACATGCGCTTTTGAACTTACTCATGCGGGCGGTTTTGAGAAAGCACTCATGCAAATCTCACTTCACACTTGACAACACCAAAGTCAAACACATGGATTTTCATTCCGGGGGAGGAATATTGTGAAATTTAAATGCTTGGAAGGAATGTGTGTGCGCGCACATGTCCTATCTTTAAAGGGTGGAATAAGTAAGAGGCTTTTGATCTCAATCAATATTTATAAATAATAAAGCAGTTAAGGGAAGAAATACTGGCTGATATTGCAGCTCAGAGCAGCTTCAGAACAAGAGAGCAGAGCACATTAAAGGCAGGATGGTGAATGTTAAGGAAACATGTCACTTATCTCAAGTGCAATGTACTGTAATATGGAACACATCATACAGAGCAATATGGCAGACTGATTAACATGCAGTATACGTTTGCTTTGTGTGACATTTTTAAGTGAGTTTTAATGTTCAATTACTGTGCGCCACAGGAAGGAGTGAACTCCACTGCAACAATTTTGCCTTGGGTTTCGCCTCTCAGGCCACATTGACGTTGTCCTAACCCTGAGATTGGTGGAGCTTGTAAAATAAAAACTGTCAAGGGCAAAACTTCCGCTGTGGATGAGGGGGACACGTCGCCCTCAATTTTTAAAAATCCTATTTTTGTCGCCCTCGCTTTTAATATTTTAGGTTCACTGAAGTCTCTCTGATCGTTCCCTTACTGAGGTTTAGAAAAATGTTGACACACTGACTTGTCACCTCCAGTTATTACCTTACCCAAAACCACAAGCTTAACGAGCAACAAGAGCTGCAGGGCTTCTTTTTTTGCCCTGAGTTTAGTCTCTCAGGCGAAATGGTTGTTGGGGCTGTGTGTAGCCCAAAAGGAAGACCTGCAGACACCACTCAGGGCTAAAAATAATGTAGTGCCAAAGTTGTTTTTATTCACAGTTAAAATTCTCCTAAGAGGATGCAAGAATCGATCACCAGTCAAAGATGTGACAGGAAAGCACAGTGGCCTTTTTAGGACGGACTAGAATCTTTTTTTGGTGACTAAAGCTTTTATGTTATTTTGTGGTTTTCAGTCGGGGATTTAAATGCAGTATTATTCCAGTCTCAGTTCTTTTTCGATACAAGTGAAATAATAGTCAAAGTACTTTAATAATTCAGATATGTAGACACACAGGCAAATCTCAGTATAATCTTCCAGGTTAATATAAATGGGAATCATTCACATTGTGTTTTGTTTATGTGTGTGGGTGAAGAATAGACCTCGTTTTGCAACCCCTCCACGCCCTTGAATTGAACATATCAAATGAGAAGCCAAATATTTTCTGCTTCTCCAATATGAGAATTAACATCTTTTCGCTTGTGTATTATTATAAACTGATTTTCTTCGGGTTAAATGAGCATTTAACATTTTAATAGACTAAACCATTAACCGGTTAATTGAAAAATGACCTAGTATGAAGAATATTCATTGTATGTAGCGCTAGTTTGTATATCTTTCAGACAGACAAAAATCTATGTGTGATTTTTTTTTTTCCCCTCAACAGGGAATGAGATGTTTTCTATGAAAGTAAATGATTTTATTAGAGCTTTGCAGATGTTTGGAGGCTCAAACCATGGTCCAGAAATTGCTCCCAGTGTTGCAGAAACGTGAGCTGCTTTGCATAGAGTCAAGAAAGTTTTTTCAATGTTCCTAAATTTCCCTTGAAGGCTATATTGAGTTGATTTTAATTTAATTACAGACTAAAAAGTCATAAAAGCCTTTAGGCAAATGCAGGTTAATCGCTTTATGTTCCGTATGCTAGGACTGTATTTAAGACATCATGATGGACCCCGCTACACTCCAAAATCTTTGTTCGGCACTTTCCTTCCTCCAAACATCAGAAGTCGGTCCAAGTTTGAAGCGTCGCTTTCAACTTGGCGTCTGCACTGATCCTGCAGTCAGCTGTGATGTGCCAGCTCCGCTGAATAGCTTTAACAGGATTGGACCTTCGCCTCCACAGTGACGCACTAAGCCAGTCAAGGTCACTAACGGCATCACATAAAAGAAGACATCCGTTCTTAATGAAGTCATACATCACATTTAGCATATGGTTCAATTAGAGGCTTCATAGAGATTATTGAGATTATATTATCCCAGTGCATTCATTAGCTAAGCTCCAATAGTCGCCCATCTGATTAAAAGCTGTGAGGGGATTTGCTGCTATTGACTGGGTGAGATCCAAGCATGGAGGAAAATGGAGACGCTGGTAATGTAAGGGATGTAGCTTACATGTTTGGGTGTGTGTTTAATTGTGTAAATGTGTGTTTTTCTGTAAGTAGGTGTAGACGTGTTTACATGTGTAAGCACCAGTGGGGGCCGTAGAAGCTCATAAATGCTAGTCTGTATGTGTCTATGTGCACTCATGTGTACCCAACCGCCAAATAATGAACTTTAAAGTGTGTGTAAACATTCTGCGAGTGTGTATGTGTGTATGCATGGGTAAATTCAGTGTGATTGATTGAGAGGTCATGAATCTCCTGCTAGATGATGAAAGCAGAGAGTTGTGTTGCATTTAGTCGTGTGATCTGAAGTGATGGAGCTTGTGGCTCAGTTCTCTTCAGAGAGACACTGAGCTTTTCCATTAGTGTGCCTTTTATAATGGCAGATATTTTTCACTGTTGGCCTGATGTGGGATTTATTTTCCAGGTTATGGGCTGTGATTGAGTTTCTTTTGGTGTTGTTTTCATCCTGGGATATAAAGTTTTGTCCTTTGGATAATATTCTTGACAATTTTTTGAAGAAGTACCAAGATGCAATTAGTGAATGTGTATAATTACAACTATAGACTGTATTAATAGAAATGGATGTAGTCTCTGTGATATCACCCATAGGTTTCTGAAGCACAGTTGTGAAACTCCAACTGACATCACTATTAACACAACAAAAAATGTTCTGATTCTTCAAATGTTCATTTATTAATAAAGTTCATTAAAAAACACACTTTGGCTTTCATAGAAATTCTAAATAAATTCTTATATTGTGGGCTGATAATGTATATTGTAATTTAATTTTCCCGATAATTCATAATATTATAAATTTCCCATCATCAGCCTACAATTTTTCTGCAAATAGACTATAGAGACCAAAATGTTTTTCTACCAGACTGTAAACATGATTTTTCTGCTGTAAATTTGGGCCTTTTAATATGGGGCCTTAAGGCCTCCGCACACCAACCCGAACAGGGCCAACAGTTCGGCAGAAAAGCAGTCGGACTGATCAGTCGGCTCCCGTCTCGGGAGTCGGGTCAAAAAAAATGCCTCCGAAAAACACCAAACGACGCCAACTGGAGCGTACGTTCTGGCCATGCGCGAGGCGTAATACGTTCCCATAACAGCAGGCGGCGCTAATCTGTGTTGTCGGCCCAAAAAAAATGACAAATCACTCTAGACCTAGTAACACAGGAGCACGCTGTCGTCAATCATTGTTTTCATCAGAGAGTGTGATAGTAGTCAAATAAGTTATCGTTATTGTCATTACTCGCTGAACAGAAAATACTATGGCTAATAATAACAAGATACTGGCGTTGTTTACCATCGTACTTCCGGTTTTCTCGTGCACTCACTGATTCGTTAGTCAAGGGCTAGCACTCCACCAATCAGATTGGTCATTGAGGCGACGGCCACTGGCCCATTCTACATGTCGAATCGGCCAAAATGAAGGCCGACGCCGACGCCGACTGACAACGGCACGGGACACACCGAACCGGATCGAGGCCACCGACCTCGCGTGACGTCAGACGGCCGTCCGACGGCGATAATCGGTTGGTGTGCGGAGGCCTTTACAGAGATTGACTCACTTTTTAGAGCCAGCCTCAAGTGGCCATTCGAGGAACTGCAGTTTTTGTCACTCCCATGTTGCTTTCATTTGCAACCACATATGTCGCCGCTTGGTTACAACATAGTTCTCTTCTTCTTTTTAAAGTACAGGTAAACTACATTCATACTACAGCATTTATAGCCTAAGCTAGTGTGCAACCCCTGTCCCTAGATGTGCCTTCATACCAACACATACATCTCAACAAGAAAACACATACACCATAACACAAACAGTAATATAATAAAAAATACTGTATAATGCTTCTTCCATGACTAACTGTATAATCCCTCTTTAAAAACTTGAGTTGATCCCATTCATAATTCTGTGTGTAAGAGCTTCACAGCAAACAGGAAAAGTTTTTTGTCTAAAGGAAGAATTCAGGATTCTTGGGCTCCACTCACAGACTTTTAAGAAGCCTCGAATCTTTTAGGGTTTTGAAATAACTGCAACTTTGTGTCAGAAGTGGAAGTGGAAGTCTGGATTTGAGGAGTGAGGAATAGAGAAGAAAAGGGAGGAGTGTAAGAGAAAGTGAGGAAAAGAATGAAGGAGAGAATAGGAAATGAGGTGTGAAAAAAGCATGTGAAGAAGAAGAGGGACAAGAGATGAAAACGCAGAGGTGCTAGCAGATGTAAAAGAATACGATATGTATTTAATCTTTTTCATCTCAAGTTCAGAAATCTTAATGCTTTTTTGGTTTTATATTTTACTATCTCAACTGGCTTCAAAAATAGTTCCGTAAATGGTATAAGTCTTTACAACGTCTGGCTCCACCCATTTAGATGCCATAACAATAGGAATGTTGTGGAGGGTAAATCTGTGTAAAGTAAAAATCTTTATTTATAGGAAAAGAAATATCAACCTTTTAAAACGGTCTGTAGTAGTTCACAGTGCAAAGCATAATAATAAGGCGTACAGTAGAATGGTGGTTTGAGACATCTACCATATCCTCACTCCCGATGTCAAAATTGGCAATAATTTAATAATAATTTAATAATAATAATTTTAAAAAGTCTTTTAAATTCTTTATATTTATATATATTTAAATTTCTCTTTTTTGTTAACAGCCACACACACATTTATATTATTTTGCCAACAAAATACATTTATTTGAAATAAAACTGTGTTTTATTTATTGTATATGAAGGGGTAGTTGAAATTCATATGAAACAACTCTTTTTTTTCTTTTTTTAAAAATAATAATCTTGCGGACTGAATTATATTATATTTTTGACAGCATGTTGCAGGCCGGAGGGAGGGGGGCGGAGGGTTGGAAAAGGCCCCCAGGCTGGCAGTTTGACACCCCTGCTGTACAGGCATTGAGTTAGTAAAACAGGATACTCCCAAAATACAGCGTTGAAGGGATTTTAAAGGCTCAGTTCACCCAAATTAATAAACTCTATTTCCTCACTTATTTATATTGCCATCTAACCATGCAGATGTTATTTATTATGTTCTTCTTTACTGTATTTTTTATTTTATTTTTCTCTTTTTCATATTTTGCACTTTTTAAATCAGCCAGGACTACTTAACCTCATTCCCTCTCACTCCTCTCAGAGGACAGTGAAGTGACCGAGGCTTCTGGGAGGACATGACAGGAACAGCGTGCTCAGCCTAAGCCAGCTGCTCCCTCTATTGGATCTAAAGACACTATACTGTACTGGGTACTTAAAGTTGTATTGTTCGACATATTGCTGTAAAATGACAACTAATCTTAGAGACACAGGTGTGGCTGAATGTGTTCTCCACTGCCTGATTGCACTGTGCTGTGGGGTCTCTCTCTTTTACACACACGCACACACACACACATAAACAATAAATCACATCTGACTCCGTTCACCAGGCGGCCCAGCCTATCCTGGGGTCATCTCAAAATCACTGTTTAATGTTTAACGGCAAAGATGGCTTTGATATCAGCGGCAGATAAAGTGGAATTTCTTGATTGCCTCGGTCAAAGAGGCTCTGCTCGCTGAGAAAATGATTTATTGGACATGGGAAGTCGGCGCAGATCAAAGGAGATGGACAAGCCTCCGACTCACACCGGGTGCCTGGAGAAGGCTGGGGCCCCGTCCAATCATTCGCACCAGCGGGGCCCCTGTCACCACTGTCGCTGCTTTTTAATTGGCCGCCGAGAGAGAGAGAGAGATAGAGAGAGGTGTAGGGAGGTGGAGAGGAAAGGGGAGGGCTGAAGGGCCCCGCAGGTCAGCAGAGAGCTCGGGCCGGAGCCCATTACTCACAGAGGAGATAGGAAGGGTCAGCTCCGGTGGAGGGTCGGCGGAACACTGATTGCTCTGCCGAGAGAGAGTTTCCACTGAAGCGCATGGAGATTACTCCCCTGCCCTGTCTCCTGAATCGGAAAGAGGGCGATGGGACGGAGGAGAGGAGAAACAGAGGTTGCGACAGAGAAAGAGAAGGCAAGAGAATAAAAAACGTGGAGAAAAAAAAAAACGAGGTATTGATTTTTTATGAGAGAGGAGATTTGCTCCCAAGATTGAGAGCAATATCATATTAAACCCTGTTGCTGGCCCAGAATGAGAAAATAAAGCCTGTGAATCAACCCTCCCCCTCTTGTTTTTTTAATAACTTCCAGCCTGAACTGCAGCACCAGAGAATTACAGCTTGTGAGATAATTGGAAAACATCAGCATGCGAATGCTCGTTTGGTGGAGGGATACGCATTATTCATGAGACATTGTCTAGGTATTGTTACAAAGAGGAATGAGATAGTAAAAATAAAAGCTGACCTCTGAGCGAATGGTCATCATAGCACAAAGTGCAAATTAAATAATGGGTTGATGCCCATTTATCCAAAAGAACTTAGGTACACTAAGATGAGTTTATGGGGTAAAGGTTTCTCACAGGCAGGTCACAGTTTAAAACTGCTACTTTGCAAATACAGTAAAATGAGCTATAACATGAGTTTATACTCCATTCTTTTATTCATGTGTCAGGAATATGGGGTTATAAAAGGTTTAGCACAGCTGAACTTGTTACGCTTTGAGTTTCAGATATGTAACTATTTTGGCAGTACATTTTTATTTATTTAGTAATGGAGATATGGGATAGGACATTTCTGAGAACAGACTGAAGGCTAATATGGTGAGCTGGTGCAGTAGATCCCAACCTGTGGGTCGAGACCCCGACTCAGGGTCGGCAGAGCTTCACAGGAGGTCGGCAGGACTTCTTGATTTTAAGGGAGGAAATGTTTTAAAATATACCCAGTAGGCTTATATTTCAGCATTTCGTTAGGGTTAAACTTTGAAGACCTGAACACAAGCTGTATACACAAATCTTTCACACTTTGATAAACAGTGTTAGAAAAGTATTAAGCTAACTGAACAATGGCCAAGTGTCAAGAACAAAACACAGAATTTTTTAAAAGGAAGTATGTATGATGGTTAAAAATAAAGAAAATAGATATTGCAGACAGATCATTTTCTAAAAAGTTACTAAAATATAATGATGCACTGATGCAATATTCACATTTTGGGTTAATTGTACAGTTTATCAGTTAGGGCTGATCAGTTTACTCAATGAAAATAGGTCCCCTTATGAAAAAGGAACCCCCTGAGCTAATGAAAATGGTTGCTGGATTTACCAACCAATGTCAATGGAAAGTTTTAGGATTCTAAATGATTCATAATATTGATTTATCACAGGAGCATGTATTCGATAATCTGTTCTCAAATAGGAAAGTGGAGCTGTCTACAGTCATGCTAGAAGCTCTGTGACGTGGTAGTTAAATGCTAACATCAGCATGCTAACATGCCTGTTTGTTCATATTTGCATTTATGTGAGGCTGTGTGGCTGTATTTCTGTAAATCCCACTGTAGGAGATCTTTTTTGCAGTCTTATACTGTCTGTAAACTGTCTGTAAACTCTCTGTGCATGTTGGAAGCTACAGAGAGCCACAACGTCACATCCTAGCTAGCCTCCGTTACGCTAGTTTCTGCAAGTCATTGCAACATCTCACTTAGCATTTCCCTCACTGATCTTTCTAATAGGATTAAACAAGTTACTGTTGTTCACTTTCTATATTCTAGGACAAATCAGCTACACTACAAGAAACTGAAACCTTTTCTTTCTTTCTTTGGAAAGTTACAAGGAAAAACTACAGCTCCCAGAGAAATGAACAACATATAACATATTTTGCTGTAACATGTAGCTGAGTATACATACAAGATTTATTATAAATCAATATATCCAAATAAGTCCCATGACCCATCACTAACATGGGTCATGTAGATGGCCAGATACTCAAATAAAATCAATCAAATTCATTCATTCACTCCTGTAGCAGTGTAGTTTTACATCAGGATGAATGTCTTTTGTCCAGAGTGAAAAATGATAAAAACTCCTGTTGTGCAGACATTTGCAGCTCAGAATGGTGCAAGATATTTACTGCGGTAAAACCACACCACCCATAATATTAAGACTACATCACGTAGTCATGTGTGTACTGAAACTAATGCACCGAAAGATTTTGTTTGCATATCCTCTGGATGCTGGTTTTTATGCCGCACGCCGACTGAGCTCACAGAGTGTAAAGAGGGACAGCAGAGAAATGGGGGGAAATGGAGATTAATGGCTTATGCTTAATTAAAATCTCCAGAAACTAATGGTGGGAAAATTGAAATGTTCCTTATAGATTAAATTTCCTACTACTGCCCGGTTTCACAGTACAGTGAAGCAGAGTGTGACCATCTCGTGATCTCTTCTGCGTGTTATAGAGTTTCCTACATGTAATTGGAAAGTGGGAGCCGTCCAAAAGTTGTCAGCTGCAAACGCACTTTCTTCCATGACTCGAGACCCCCAGTTCTCATGCAGTAATTCATTTTCTACTTATAGGCCTGCACTCGACCCGAAAAAGAAATTGTGAGAACAATAGTCTGTTATATTACTTACATGTTAAAGACTTATATTTGGTAATAGCAGTCATTCTTACCCTCAAACTCAATGATAGATTAAAATTGGAAGTGTAACTGAAATCATTTCGAGGGTGATCAATGTTTCCTATTAATTTAGCCCACTTCAAGCTAAAATTCAGATTTTAGGTGCCTTTGTGAATCCAATCATTACTACCCATATTAGAGGTTGTCTGTCTGCACTGTACAGGTAGGCTGATTAACATTAATAATTGATGACAGCAGTTGATAGATCAAGTGTCAAATGTAATAGTGGGTTTTGACCGAAATAACTTGTTTTAAGTTACAGTGGGTGGCCTTTTAACATTAATAAATTCTTACTTGATTGATTGTGAGAAATTACCGTTCAACCAAGTAAGGATTTTGTGAAACTGGAAAACAGAAAGTCTACTGAATCGTTTTACAACAACTGTTCTGTTTGCCACTGTATGGTCAAAGGAAAGAATAACAAGAAACCAGGAAAATGTATTCAAAGCACAAGACAGGTAGAGGACACTAAACCTGGAAATTGGAATAAAGGAAATCTTCTGGTTTGCTTTACAGCTCTAGAACGTAAGATCATACAGACCCTATCTGATCGTGTGTAACTACATCCTGATGTTGGTAAATAATATTATGTTTGATTGCTTTACAGCGCAAAACAGGAAGAGATCCCAAAATATTTGTTCATTAAATCATGAAATTGGAAAACGGGAAATCCCCTGCATAGCTTTACAGCACAAAATAGGAAAAGGGCCCAAAATGTATTGGTCAATTCCATTGTTTTTTCACTAAATTGTTAAAAATGGGAAACAGGAAATTGGTTGGATAACTGTGCAGTACAATAGCAGGGAAAGGGGAAGTCATTTTCTAAAAAAAAGTGACACGGAAATCTGATCCAACTTGAGGACAGGTAATATCCTCAATAACATATTGACACACAGATCCAAGAACCTTGACTTAAAATGATATGTCGGTCTGACTTGATGGTTAGGAGATTGTTTCTTGCAGGGGGGGGTTAGCGGTTTTAAAGAAACAGAGGTTTTTGAAATGCGGAAAAAAATATTGCCGATGTGAGATAAAGCTTCCTGTCACCTCAACTATGGTTCACTTATTTGTCACTTAGCTTTTACTGGTAATGATACCAAGGTACTGGGACATTCCATCTGACAATGATGTACTGAGCCATTAAAACACAATACATGACAGCATTACACTTGCAATCCTACACTGAGAATTTCCGAGAAACACTGTGAACAGAAGGAAAATACTCAAACCGAGCACATCTGGTCTTCCTGTCTGAGGAGGTAATAAGAATTAGAGCGGGGCTTATAACACACACCACATCACGACATATCATAGACCCCGGCTGTTTCGCGTCCCCTCATTTGCCCCCTTGTACTTCAAGATGGATGTTTATCATTATCTGCCCTCTCCTGGTTCCTGGCCAGTGACCTTTTTTTGGACCAATGCCATCAGGGATTACCTATTGATCAAACGCTCCGACATAAGGAGCTCGTTGAAAATGCGGCGATGTGTGTGTGTGTACAGCACAAGCGTGTGTCCTCTACAGACATGAAGACTATTACCGATGAAGTGAGTGTGTGTAAGTGATCAGGTGAGATTTGTGCACGCGTGGTGTGGTGGCGGTGGGTGCATCTCCTTGACCGAAGTAATGAGCATATCAAACATTTGTGTGTGAGTCTCCTTGACCAGGGTGATGGGTGTATCAACTCACGGAAGGTATTAAAGTTGATGAGGTGATTTAAAGTGAGCAATATGACCAATGGACTGAACAATGGGACCCTGAGGACACACATACACACAGCCACACACTCTCTCTCACACACACAAACAGGTAGGTTTTTAATGAGGACACAGAACTTTGATTGATGGGAAATGTATGTCCCTCCTCTGATTCATGTACTGCATCAGGCCGTTACTCTTTTCTTTATATTGAGCTGTAATTTTATCTCTCCGGGGTCAATCATAGGTTGCTCTCCAGCAGGATCGTTGGGAGAACTCAATATGGTGAATGATGAATGATGAGCTCGGTATGCTGTTTGTCAGGGAGCTAAGCAGCAGTGCTGGAAGTGCAGAGGAGACTTCTCTGCGTCCATACACAAATCTTCCGCTCCGCGGCCTGCTGATGAAATATGGACTTGCGTATTTGCCATAACAATTCACAACATGGTGTCATCAGTGTCATGTGGCGATCTTGTTTGTGTGTTCAGCCGTTGGAGCAGCAGTTCTTTCCCCTACCTGAGAGTCTCTCTCTATTGCTTATTGGTAAAACACAATGGTGATTCAACCTCCAGCTCGTGGAGGGGTTTAAACACTCTGTAAACACTGTGCTGAATGCATTCAGTGTTTGAAGCATCGGCCACAGCGGCGTGTGTGGAGTAAACAGATTGGTTGCGCCGAGAAAAGAAAGCCACTTAAAGACACTCAATTTTTATCAGCAGAAAAGTGCATTGATTGAAAGAGCTGATCTGAGTAATCAATGGCAGTGGTTCCTGGCCTTTTTCCTTGTCTATCTCTGAGTAAACTGACAACCCCTGTAACATGTAAGTAACTTATGGATATTAACAGCAGAGAATAATTGATGAACTGTAAAATAAACCCAAAAAGTGAACACAATGATTGCAGGAAGTTTGTGTAAAATGAGCAGTTTGGATGAATTCTGAGCAGATTATTTCCTGTAAATATTGCATCAGAGCTGAGTTTTCTGATGGTTTTAGCAACTTTTTATACAATTCCATGTCTGTATTTTTTCTATTTTTTAACAATCATACATTCTATCTTAGCAAACATTTTTATTTAATTTTCTTCACAGAATTAGACAAAATACTGATATAAAGGCCTACTGTGTATATTTTTGAAGTTTTCTTACACCCCTTAAAATCAAGAAGGCCTTGCGACCCCCTTGAACCTTGTGTAACCCCTAGTGTGCCTGCATGACGCAGGTCGAGTGACTTAATGCATTCTGACAAGACTGTTCACACTGAGGTCACATTGCAAAGAATCAGACCTGTATCTGATTTAGACCACATAGGAACGTTATCCAAATCAGAATGGAGAACATCAGATTCCATGTGGTTTGTGCTGTTCACACTGTCAAGAAAAAATCAGATCGTAGTCACATATGAGCAAAAAAATAATATTTGGGTCGTTTGGCCTGCAGTCTGAACACAGCCATAGAAAAGTAGAGTGCACAAGAACTACAATCATAGTTTCTGCACCAAAAATATCACAAAAATATAAATCAAGTACATATTCATAATGATCATATATATATATATTTACAGTGTTTTTAGCACAATTAGTACCATATATGCTCACTTCATCAATACCACTCTGAACTATATCAGTGATCCATTATATTGCTCTGCATTTTCTGTTGAATATTTAGTGTAATAGTGCATATAGTATGTTTGTTGTTAAGGACCCCCATTTGAGGATCCCATTCCCAATAAAGAATTTCCATTTATAGTTCAGCTCTAGAATTGCCCTACCCCTACACCAGAGTATCAATATATATGTATATTGTATGCAATGAAGCTGCATCACCCACAGCAACTACTACATGATTTAATTTACCTTTTGATATAAGGTACAGCACAGGTGACCTACTACGTATGTGCTCATATGATTAGAGTTATTTCCTGGTAACTTTATTTTCTGGCTCAGCTCATTGCTGAACAGGAAAATTACTGCCGCAGTCAACATGTTTATGTTCTTTCATGACCGTGATAGAGAGCGGTGATTGCAGTCAGCAGATTTGCAGTGTAATTGGCTTTGCTAGATGTGTGTTAGTGAAATGGAGACGATAACTGACTCTACCAGAACTGAAATCTCGTAGGAGAAAACAAAAGCAACCCAAGCTCACCAAACACACTTCGTGCAGTCTTAATAGAGCTGCTGGACCCAAAAGTGCTGTTACATTTTTGAGGATCTGCACAAAGCTACGCTATAACTTTCTACCAGGCAATAAACGTTGAGACCATATCACCCCAGTTTTATAAGCATTGGCAACCAGTAAGAAGGTCCAGCCACTAGCTTTGTTTCCGACCTTTTCACTGTTGGTTTCACAATCCAGGATTAAGACTAAAGGAGACTGCGCTTTCCCTATTAGAGCACCTGTACTTTGAAACGGAACCTGATGAAATTAGTCTAGCTAAATCAGTTTCATCTTTTAAATCCCTCCAATGCACTTTTAACCTCAGGCTTTTATGTGAATTTACTCAATATTTCTTGTGTATCCTTGTGATTTATTTTTAAATATTTTTTTATTTTATTTTAATCATTTTATTTTATTTCAGCACACACTGCTGTTTTCCCCATGTGTGTTATGTTTTCAATCTCTTTTTAATAGTATCTTTGATTGTTGGTGTGTTTTGTGTTGTGTTCTGTAATACCTTATGTATTGCTTTTAATCTTATTTTTTATTGCTGAGTATGTAAAGCACTTTGTAAACTTTGTTTTTAAAAAAGTGCTATACAAATAAAGTTATTATTATCACCACACATCTCTAAATCATCCTTTACGACGTTATACACTAGTGCGTTAATGGCAGTCTCATGTAGAAAGTATGTGTGACTTCAAGCTACCAAAAGAAAAGTTCTAAATCCCAAATTCTCCTGAAAATGATGTGCTATACCAGCTAACCTTTTGACAAATCTTCAAGTTGGATGAATACCTCACGAAAGATTCTGCAGCGTGGTTATTGCTCACTACAGGTTGCCTTTGCACCCATGTTCCTTTCTTAAGAGGATAGTGAGGCTTGTGGTGCCACTGGGATATTTCATAATACTACTGCATGTTTCAGAATTCAGGCAGTGTTGGACACAGCACAGTCTTTCTGTGTGGAGTAAGTGAATGCTCCATGTTGGTATATGATTGGGGAAAGAAGCTTACCAGCAGACCAGGGGTGGGTCACACACAGTGACAAACACTAGAGTCACATGAGCACACAGAGATAGAGTTCATTTAAACAGGCTTTCGCTGTATCAATTTACAACAAATTTCACACAAAATATGTTTCCCATCTGTGGTTGTGTATGAGTGTAGCTGCAGCTCTGACTCTTGTATTGGTTTTCCAATATGTATCGGTTCATATTAACACTCCATACATAAATGCATACATACATACAGGCACAAAGGATCCCCACACTGAAAAATAAACACTTCTTTTATCCTCACTAATTATGTAGTTTGTTGGTATTGATTTGACTCACTGTTTTGTACATTTTCTACTATATAGAGGGTTTCTTGGCTGTTTGTATTATTATAGTTTCCTATACAAATTAAATTAACTGCACATATAAACATGTGTAGTAACCCATTTAAAAATGGTTACTTTAAAGAAATTCACTCATGCTTGAATAGTACTATATAGCACACTAAAGAAAATGGTTCTACATGGCACAATAAAGGCTTTTGTTAAGATGTCTGCTATAGAACAGGATGATTTGACTAAAACTGCAGGGTTATTTGCTCACATGCCAGCATATAACCTAAAAAGCAGACCTGTGGATCTTTTGTAAGGTTTTGTAACAGTGGAGCTGCTCGGCTGCAGTATTCTGCCTCTCGCAGTTTACTCTTCATCCGTGTGGTCGCGCTCTAATCGATTTCTGCATTGCTCCAATCTGGCAGCATATGAGGCCAATTTCATACATTCCACTGTTGTTCCTGCTGAAGGCACGCCGAGCTCAACTTCAAATGTGATCGATTTTAGAAAGACGATTTGCTTGAACATGGTAATATTTGAAAGCAGCTGCATTTCTAACTTCCTGGAAATTTACTGAAGTAGTGTCAGTATGGCCTGTAACTATCTCTCATCTCTGTGTTCATCATTCGTTTTCTTTTCCTCAGCAAGAACAAAATTCACTCATTGAAACATTTAATCATCAATACTTTCTGATAACTTACACTGTGTCAGGTTTGCTGGGATCGGCCAGTATTTGTTAGCGCTGACCTGAATTCCATCTTCTGTGTTTCCTTTTGCTTGTCAGTGCTGTGTTACTGTTACCTGCAGAAGATTAATGAAGAGCAATGGGCTGTTGCTTCAAATGCCAGCTTCAAACGGCAGCACGACAAACGTGTCTTTATCCGGTAGATGCTTCTCCTTACTGAGAGCTTTGATCTGATGAATGAGGAATACACCACAATAACTGTTATCATCCTCACTTTTAGCGAGTGACTCCTGCAAGCCCGCAGCTCACCTAATGTAACAAAATTGGACAAAATGCCAGGTTCATCGCTCAGATAAATTGTGAGAGGTGCGCTACAGGTTCATTCAAGAATTCAGAAGGGTGCATGAGATGGAAATACATAAAATGAACCTTTGAAAGTGTGTTGCAGGATACACTTAATACGAGTGTCTATGGACTTAATAAAATACATTTGATAAAAGCAAAGATGAAACACACATAGATTCAAGTTACAAAGTTTCAAAGGATGTCTTTTATATTTGTTATGTCACAGGTGACACAGGTGAATTTAATCTTTTAGATTTTCAGCAAAGTTCAAAAATATACTCAGAGTTTCATATTCTGAAAAAAAGGACAAAGAAAGAGAATGCTTTTAAAGGCTGGATTGCAGCCTGTCTCAGTATACTTATCCCCTAAGGCAGAGTGAAATGTAGCATACTGCCGAATGAGGCTTTGAAACACCTGCTGCATGATGGAAATGTTACATTGTGATCTTTGCAGCAATAACATTCAGGTGAATTATGACATGATGCACCTATGTGGCAGCACCAACACACTCCCCAGGCATACATTTCAGAGTAAATATCACAATGTGTGCTAAAAGAATACACCACGAGCCTGTCAAGATATGGTCAGTGTTGTCACTGGGAAAAACATAGTGTTTTATTGGGCAAATGTATCATCACTCAGAATTGTATACATTACAGGCTCCACAACATGATGTCTGTAATGATGAATAGCCAACTGAGTGCATCCTCCAGTGTAAAGGCCTTGACACGTGAATGTGATTTATGTCAGTACTATAACTGCTGAATATTCATCTACCTCCTACATCATGTAAATAGGCTGCACACGCGACTTTGCTGAAAAGAAGGGGTGTGTAATCATGTCTAGTTTGTGTGCTTAGTTCTGTATTTTAAGTACAAAAATGCATACAAATAATGGTTTATATGCACAAGTTAAAGGTATATAATATAGTACAGTAATACAGTATATGAGATTTGTTGTATAAAGATATAGTAGAGTCATGGTGTCCTGAATGATGTCACACTCCCTCTGTCTGTGTTGCTATCGCAGCCTCTCTGTGATTTGTTTACAGGGCCAGTCTGCTCCCTGAGTAGAGCGACTGAAACTGCTGTTTTTAGTCATGTACATAGGGGAATTAAGGATTTTATTTATTTTAGGATTAATTATTTGTGATTGTTGAAACAGTGGAAAGACTAACAAAGATGGTTTTGTTAAGTTGTTGTCCACTTTAAATTAGGTGGATAGGTAAGGGAATTTTGTATATCTAACCTACATACATCAATTCCATCACCTAATGTTGCATATTTGATGTGTCATACTGATAGAATAAGCATGTGTGTTTAAATGTCTGGAATTATGTTGATAATGGAAAATCGTGTGTGTTGCTCCTTAGTGGTAGCTTGTGTGTGGATCAGAGTTTGGGTATCAAGGTGGCCACCAGGTTTGAGATTTGTGTGTTTTGGTGTTCATACTAGTTAAAGAAACAATCATATTTGCCAAAAAAAAATCCAAATTATTTCTGGAAGGCAGATTTCATACAAATCAGCATCTACAGATGACAATGCACAGTATATACTACTAATGATGTATAGAGTTTAAGATTGAGAGTAACTTGAATTGTACTGCAGGCCATTTTGATTGTAATTAATAACACAATTTTCATTTCTGGTTGTTAAAACAAGTAGGCACACTGCTAAGACAAATTGCCTCTTGGAATTAGTGAGAACTGTGTGCATCATTTTTACAATTTCCTTTCTTTTTTTCAGAATAAAATATGTTTGTTTGCTTAAAGCACGTCAATGGTCACTTGATTCCACATGATGTTTATGTAAGGGGGATGATGTTTTTTTTTTATTACTCTAGGTTAGGCGTTCATATAGCTGCAGAGTTATGTTTAAACGCCTTTCTTGCCCTACACTGAGTCTCTCAGCCAGCACTCACTTGCAGGCTATGAGCTTTAACATCTGAGCAATAAAAATCCTTGGCCAGCACTCTCTATCAGAAGCAGGTGCTACAAACCTGCCCAACAATGCCACAGCACTGCGATAAGAAAAGTGAACTCTCCCACACGGATCAAAGAAAAAATATGCAAGTTTTTGTGCTGACAAATTCAAATGTCAGACAGTACAACATCCCGAGCTTATCACTTGACAGCCAAACATAAAGGGCTAGACAACAGATGAATGTAGTATACTGCAATACTGCAATATACTGAATATGTGTAGTAAGACATGCACGTATATTGCACATGTCTTTTGCCTCTAATTTTAATGCAATGGAGTAGAAGGAATGACTCATCAAAGTCAGATATCTTTTAATATAATTAAGTCTGAACATATAATAATAATTGAATAAAATAATAATGTGGATTTCAAGGACTGGTCACAGTCAATATATTTTTCAGTGGAATCACCTAGATTTGCTGGAGTGGGGAATTTGTGCCATCGACTAGTAACAGTAATGATTTTTAAGGGTACATCTACTGGAGTATAAGCTGTTAACGTCTCTTGAACAAACAATATGACTTAAATTCCTCTTAGCAAACTGGCTAGCCCAGAGAGCTATTATGAGTTGAATTTTCCTGGTTGGCTGGCGAGTTGTTGTTAGCGTGTCGACTACAGTATTTCACTAACTGGCCCTGTGAGTGGTCACTACTTCACCAAGATTCTGGCACCACTTGTTTTGCAAAGCACACAGAAATTCAATTCATACTACATACTACTTCCTGGTATCACCAGGATCTCATTAATTACTTGACAAATGCAGGAAACTATTGTTGAAACTATCTGTTTTAGCTAGTTTAGACTTAATTCAGGCTGTATTATAATATATATATATATTATAATACATTCTGTATGAAACACCCATATAAAAGCAGGTTCCATAATTCCTTTCTCTTTACTATTTCTCCCTGCGCCTATCCTTTTAGTCACCCTCGCGTTTCTCGCCACTCTCTCTTAGTCCCCCCCCCCTCTCTCTCTCTCCCACACAATGTGTTTTATAGACGTGGGTCTGTTTTGACGGCTTTGCATTCTGCCAGCCACACGTCAGCTTCCACTTTCCCTCCTGTCCATCACCGCCTAGCCGCCGCACCTATGCATTAAATATCAAGCCCCGTGGAAAGGGAAGAGTCTCACAGTACGACGCTGGGGTTTGAGTTCACTTGGCAGTTATGAAGGGAATCTCTCCCCGCCTGATGATTAAGCCCAGTTCTCAGTCTATGTAAGCCGGAACAGTTGGTTAAGCAGGGAGAACCGGGTATGGAAGAGCTTTTAATATTTCCCTGATGTAAAAGCACCATGGGAGTGTTTGAATATTGTATTAAGGCACACTGACTTTGGCACATACACACACACACACAGAAGCAGACGTATTCATCCCTCTGTACTTGCATGCACTCTCACAATGCTCTCTAATGCAGCGACATGCACCAGCCCGAACACATTTTCACACACACATACACACCCACAAGGTAATGAGATTAGCATTCTGATGTTCTTGGAAAATTGGAGGATTGAAAGAGTGGAGGAAAAATGAGAAAAAAAAGCAGAGACCCCCACTGGAATTGAGCTGATGCAGCAGTGATGACACACTTTTTAGGCAGATCGGGAGCGCTGAACATCTTCAAACTTCTTTTTCTTTTATTAACTGTTATTTTTTTCCTACAGCGAACAAAAGAGGGGGAAAGGTGGGGCTTCATTTTCTCGACAAAATCATCCCCTTTCCCCCCTCCCTCTCGTGCATTTCCACGCTCCGATGACGCAGACGGAGTGGCAGCTGGAACTGAGCTCGGCTTGATAATTGAGCTATCAAGTTGTGCTTTGATGTGTGTACATACAGGCTTATGCAACAGGCAGCTTAGCTGTTGACACCTCTGTAAATTGCTCCCTCTATTGTGCTTTCACCCATAAATATTACATGAATATCCCGCCGATTTCTTGTATCTCCAAAAAAGTCGGCTTCTCTGCCATTCACGAAAAGACTTGGTGGCATTTTTGACAGTTTTTAAATACATATTCAGTAGTCTGGCTTGGTCCCAGGGTCATGATGTGATACCTGGGGGACAATGTCAACTGTCACGATGAGTCACGGAGGAAAAAAAAGGAAATGCCAGGATTTTACGAGGCGCGAGCAGTCGATCATGGCAGCTGTGTAGAAATTGCGTGTTCACCTAACATGAACAGGTGTCGTCTTTTCTCCAGCAGATGTAGCAATTGTATTAGTCCCAATTTTACTTCTTTAATTAAATCCAGCGTTACTGCTGCACAATATGCCCTCAGCTAAAAAAAACCCTAAATTTTGCCAATCAGGATGGGCCTGCGAGTTGAAAGAGTTTACGGTGACAGTTTCAGGATAGAGCTGCTGCAGCACTAATTGAGGATGATGCTGAATTGATGTGTGATGGGTGACAGCTCGATGGGTACCACCACGCATTAATATTCCCATCCCAGCCCCGTTCTTCATCATTGTGACATAAGCCATTCAGTCCTAATTAAAAAATGAGTTGTGATGTATGTGGTCACGCCATATTGTAAAGGCATCATAAATAACTGATGAAAATGGATGGATTCATCATGTTAGAAATGCTGCAGGAAGTATAGAGACAGAGTGCTGGAAGTAGCTCGGTCAGAGACAGTCTTTGATGTTGGCCCAAATATGTATTTCTGTGTACACTTTACCTTCTTTCTTTTTTGTATTATTGACTTACATAGACGCTTAATATCCCCCACATAATACCCTGTATCTGTTTTTATGGTACAGTAATATATTTTGGCACCATGTAAGTGTTAGAATTATCCACTATTAGCAAAGATCGAAATGCCATTTTTGAGGGGGCACCTTGGGGGCCTACCAGCAGAGGAAATTAAAGTACCAATACCAGTGCCTGTTACCGAAAGCGAATCGAGTGAAGTCAATCCTTTTTTGCTTTAAAAAGGACTTTAGCAATGAATTGATTATCAAAATTAAATAAATAAATCATTTTCTGAAGATCAACTAATAGTACTCATTAGGTTTCTTGGTGTCTAGGGAAATAATGCAACTGCCATGTATAGTAGGGGTCAGTAGGGGCCCAACAACACATTTTTACCCTTACCTATAGCAGGAACAGTATTGATACCATAGTATACTACTGAATGAAAATTGATGGTTACATATTATCGTTGTTATCGTGTACATTTGCTTATCTACTGTACTGAATTCTACCGTATTAGTGTTATTAAAAAAAATATAGGACATTTTGGGAAATTAGAATACATTTTTCAACAAAAAATGCCCTTATGTTTCATTCCTTTAAGGGTCATTGTAA
>NW_023339796.1:22286304-22317819 GCF_004916995.1 Morone saxatilis | reverse complement strand
AAACCTTTAGTCTGAGACAGCACTAATGACAACAACAACAACAACAACAATAATAATAATAATAATAATAATGATGTAATACTGTATATGATATACTGTCAAATTGATATTTTCAGGTTTCTCTGGTTATCGCACCGTGAAAATCTCATTCCATTGCAACCCTAATAGCAGGATAATCTGGCCATCTCACCATTATGCTTTGTCAACCCGAAAAGACAGATTCCCATTTCATGACAAACCAATGCTGAAAAAAGAACATTGGCTGATCGTACTTGACACATCTTTCAGGATCAGCATTGCCCTAATTTTGAGTGTTCTCGAAGGTTGTTGAGTACAGCGCTGGCTGCAAATGTTCACCGTAGGAGGTCTGCCCCTCCAAAACAGGGGAGTTGAGTTTACAGCAGGGAGTAGTAGCTCCTGAAATAAACCGACAGTGAAATATGAAACAGAGACAACACAAGATACAGCTTTGGTAAAGTAGTAATACAGGAGGAAGGTGAAGGTGAAGAATCAACACTGTTTCTGTTTTTACAGCACCAAAACAGGAATAAATGATGTTTTTGTTGCGTAAATGATCCAAGGACATGGAACAGGGAGACTGCTCTTGTCTAGATGTTCGAATGGGGAGGTGAGTGCACGACAACAACAGTCCTAGTGGGTCCTTGTACCTTCAAATACCTAACTGAGAGTGTCGATTCCTTTCAGAGTCACTTGGCATTGATTCATCTTGGTGTCACGATCACTCCAACTACCTAAGATGGAAGTATTGTAAATATTTATTTATTATTTTCATGTAAGACCACTTTTCTCAAGTTACATTTAGCAATTTGACGAAATTCAGATGGAAGATCTGTCTTGTCTTTTTATAATATTTAATTTAATTTAGGGTAAATGTTTGAGTAAAAAACCAACCAATCAAAATGTATTTGATGGCTGTATGATTCAAAGAATTCATAACTGTTTCCATGTCACAGCAAGATGCATGGTAAAAGAAGAAACCCCATCAGAACTTGATTTCTATTATCTTTCTACCAGGGTGTCGTGTTCACTTTTGAGACTGTCTGGTGAGATAGATCAAGAGCATGTCAGGCTGTTCAAGGAGTTCAAATATTTGACACTTTAGTCAAACATTTTATTCAGGTCTGTCACAGAGACGTCACTCTGAAGAGATTTGTCATTCCTTGTCCTTGTCATCACAGCTAGACTGCTTTGACTCGGGCTGCACTCTCAACATGGCGGGTAGGGAAGACTGCGGCACTACTGCTACAATATAGTCAACCGCTGAATTGTGTTTTCTATATCATTTAGAAGCCCCCCTTTGGAAAACAACCTCATTATAATGTCTACTTATCTATGGTGATCTTGTAATTGGAAACTAAAATGTTCTCACCTAGTATGAAATTGTGTTAGGGCCTAAGTGGATTTTATTATCATGACATGCCGAGGACATTAAAATGTAATCGAAAAAATCAGCTTACTGCTCTGACTGTGCTTTAAGCAATTAATTTGGGCATTGTTTTCTTTGTCATCAGTCCCCATTCTAATAAAGGTTACCTTGTGCATAGTGTGAGTCTTATTGTTTTAATTTATTATCTTCACTGCGTTGGAGCTCAAGGTAAATCATTTTGGTTTGGCCATAAAAAATATACAATAACGTGACATTAATAGTGACGGCAGTGTGTTGTTGCCACGCCAGAAAAGGAGTATCATGTTTGAAATTTTTTTTCATGTTATAACAAGATATTTTCACGTTGGTACAAGATACAAACTTATCACATCAAAACAAGAAACTTTTTATTATACAGGGTTTAACCATGCTGCCATCTTTCTGTAGCATTAAAGGTGCACAAATTCATATTTTTATATTAACAACAGATCAAAGAAAATTTAAAATGTCACTAGTAATGACAGAGAATTAAGCATCTAAATAGCATCTTGCAGTTCATTGTTTTGGTTGTAAGGACTGCACTACTTGCCCACAAGTAGTGACACAAAGACATTTTTAGCGGTTGAACATAGCATTTAGCAGTTAAAGAGCCAGATATATTCCTCAGGAGTTAATAGAGGCCAAAACGGAGCTAAAAAAAGGAATGAATAAACACAACTCCAAATGCTAATGCTAATGTTTCTCCATGTCTGCTGCATGTATAAATGAGCAACAAACATTTAATTCAAGCAGCTTTAAAACCACTACACTGGCTGCATTGTGGATGTCTAAATACGCAATAATTTGCTACAATTATAAGATGTGTTTTCAGCTTGTTGCACTTCCTCTAAGTGGCAAAAAATCAGCACTCAAACCACAATATTTCTCCAGTCAGTAGTTTTTGCCCAAACCTGGCCAAACCTTAGCCATAAAAACATTGTTATAGTCATATGCATGTTGGATAAATATTGTTGTCTTGACAATAGGGGCCTAGGATCAGAACATTTTCAGAAGCATCATTTTTAAGTCAATGAGAAACTACCAATTTGATGTTCAGTTTGCCGCAGTACCTGTATTGCACTAGGAATCAGTCATGAAGACAGTGGGAGAAAGTCTAGGATGTCCATGGTGTTACCTGCCAGTACAGTATATTATATGGCTATAATAATGCCACACACACCCAGTGGACAAACACTTCTCTTCGACACATTCATTATCTCCCCTTGTCTTCTTCCTCCCTCTCCTTCACCCCCTTGCACTCCCTCTCTCTATCTCACTCTCCTCTTCCTTTTTCTCTCATTCTGTGGCCTCATCTATCATCTTTTTTGCTTTGTTTCTTCTCTTTTTATTTCCCTTTCTCCTGTCCCCTTTTCCCTAACCCTCCTCTCTGTCCCCCTCTATTTCAGCCAGGCTTTGCTGTGGCCCCTCGGCCCTTCATTACCTTGTCGTTGTGCAGTGGCCACTCCTTTCGACCTAGCGCCACTGTGGGATTAGTGTTATCTCAATCTCTGTCACTTGCTTATCTATTTTCTAGACTCTTGAAATAAAGCTCGGCCAGACGTGTGATGTACTTAAGATTACCGGAGGCGGGAGGCAGGTATGGAAATCCTCCACCGATTAGATGCCCTTCTTCAGTCTGAGGGAGATGTGCACAGACTGCTGGCAAACATCTTAGAGATACACCGATACACTCTAAATCCCAAGTCCTAGAAAGGTGAGGGAAAGTTTGTCTTTTTGTTCTTCCATTTTACCTTTTTGCTGGAGTGCCTGCTTCTGATTATTATACAATTCTTTGGTTTCACAGTGACTTCTGTTACACTGTATATAAACGCACACAGTATGTAATCTCAGGTAAAAACTGTAAAACTAAAAAAAAAAAAAAGAAAAAACGTAGTTTGATGACGTCATGACAGCGTGGGATCATGGGAGACATAATCTATATTGTTAAACAACCACCATTGCTGATGAAAATCTATATGTCTTTGTTTTATTCACATATATTACATTTAGTCATGTTCACTGACTTACTTTCTCAGTGTCTGACGTGTCCGAAGTATCCCGTGTTAAAATGTTCCATAAGATACCTTACCATTATACAAACCATGAATGCCTAAATACTTTTAATCATGATGACACTGAGACATTACCAAATAAAATTTCATGAGCAAAAACTACAAATAATAATGCTGTTTGATCAACTAACAAAAAAATCTAATAATCTGATACAATACATGTATCTTATACAACTCAGTGGAAAATGAAAGACAAAGGCAAAAAAGCCAGTCCAGTGACCTGACCTTTGGGCTGATGGTGAACTGATTTCTGGTTTGAATGTTGATTCAGGACTGTATTTGTGATGGCTGACTTCCTGTTTTTCCTTGTGGGCTGCTGAATTCAGTCCATGTCACAGCCATGCAGTTCAGGTTTCAAAGATCAAGAAGACTGAATCAACTTTGTGTGTGAATGTTTAGAAAATGTCTTTTCAACTAAACTAATCTTTTTATTTAAATTATATACTCAATTGTTGTTCCTGAGCATCTGTTAAAATGTATAAACTCAGGGTTCGAGTTATTTGGGAGCCAGTGGGACTCCCATATGAAGAGGTCTGAGCTCTCATTAAAGCTGTAAAATCATCCATGCTAATACAGTACCAACAGCATTTATTCTAATCACAAATAATGTATTTTTCAATGAAATAAGTATAATTTCTCTCTATATTGACTGCTTGCTTTATATTAGATTTACAACTTGCAGAAACTGATGCATCCTCTCGCTGGTGAAGTGCTAGCCATGCATAACATAATAACATCTTTCATATGATACCAAAATTATTTTCTCAAATTCTTTCTTTGCCACTTCAAGCGTTCAAAAAGTGTTGGCTAAAGACGATGTGGATTTCTTATGAATTTGCAGAGGCAAAATATCAAAGACTAACTTGTTGACAGGGCAATGTGCACTCCAACAACTGTCGAAGCTAATTGCACACTATAACTAACATACAGAAAACCAGAACTACTTTCTCAATGCTCACGGTCAGATAGAACACTAACATCAAAACAAGCTGAATTAAAGGAGAGAAATCTGGACCAACATGTTGGTAGAATTTATCTTTCTCTTTGATTCTCCCTGACTCCCTGTGTTTCCTTCTCTCTCAAAAAGGACCACACATTTGTTTTTAAGTCTTGTCTTAATTCCAGCAGGTCACACAGTTCCCTACATTATGAATTCATTACATTGTTACATAAATGCTTGTGATTGTTGAACTGGAGCAGTCTGTTTTCCATGTAAATGTCATACACGACTTTGCCTTTTTATGTAATCCTTTTAGACCCCTGCAGATAATGTTTCTGTATCAGCCTTCAAATTGAGTATAAATTTACTAAACTGTAGCATACAGCACATATGTGACAAAAGAAGGAAATGTCACAACAGTAAATATGATTTAAATTAAGTTTTTCTAGAAATGCTGACATGTGTTGGCAGTGGTGGATAGGATAGTGGCATATCTTGAAGTGGTATTGTGCGTCAACTTGTAATGATGTGGGCTTACACACAAAACAAGAGATCTGGGTTGTTATGCATTACAATGATGTGTATTATCCTGTAGTGTGTCATATCACCAATGTTTGGTATTTAAAACATCCCAAGATTGATTTTGTATTGTGCTCTAAATAACCTTTTGGCAGCTACACATTAATGCAGCCTAAGTTGTGTGCTGTTATTTCCATTATATAACATTGTCCAGAATAACTAATAATGCAGGGAACAAAGGACAAACAAAACGGAAGGACCAGAGATCAAAGCCACATCATCAGGAACTGGTATAATATATTTCTGTCCTTTAACTCACTTTTTCACCCACCCACATGCTTACTTATTTATAAAGCCAACGGCTGGTTATTATGTATTAATAGCGAGAGCTTATTGACAGTGACAGTGACACACCCACGCTGTTCTGTCTGCTTCACAGTGTTTAACAGAAGACTGGCTGAGCACAACTGAGCCATAGTTACAGCAATCACTTTTAGTCCAATACTCAATGAGCCTGCTTACTGATGTCAGGAATTATCACGTTAAAGGTAGAAAGGGCATAGTGTGCAGCCTATTTATATAGAGCAGAGCTGTCATTGCATGCTGTTTTCGTATGGCCATACCTGCCATGTACTTTTTCTTTAGAACAAAAGATATTTTATGTTCTGTTTTTTTTGTGCCACTTTGATTAATTAATTAATTATTGATTTGATTGATCGAAAATGTATTTGCAACAAGCATTCAGTGGTTCCAGCTCTTTTAAATGTGAACATTTGCTGCTTAGATTATTCTAAATGACATATCTTTGGGCTTTCGACTGAGAAAAACAAGCTATCTGAAGGCACTACTTCTGCAAAATATAGTTTTTTACTTTTTGTAGATCAAATTAATTAATCAAAACAATAAATATCAGATTGATGGATAATAAAAATAATGATAATTGGCTGCGACGGGGCTCTATTTTTGGTATTATCCTAACCTGCACACCATCCACAAAGTGCTGCTGGCACCTTCAGATAGCTGTTTCCCTTGCTATTTTTAAATATATGGCTCTGGTGCTGTTTGTTTATGCATTTTACCTGATTTTACGACCTGAGGACTCAAAATCCCCAGCACCTGCCAATAAAAATGTATAGTATGCAAGAATGTTTGGCACTTTTGTGGCTGGCACAGCATGCACAGGACAGTGGTGGAGCAGATAGACAAGTGATGCAGAGCAAAGAAAATTGTTGGTATTTTCGTGGGAATTGTGTTTTAGCAGTTAAAATGATGTCTCTCTTTCTGATGCCACGTTGCTCCACTAGTAATTGTATGATTCTGTCAACAAGATAAACGCTTAACTTAGTTAGTTAGTTGCTAATGCTAATGTGTTCAAGAGGACCTAGGTCTGCAGCCAGGTGCCTCTCAATGTGTTAGCAAACGGTTGCAGACATCTGAAGTCATGTTTCTGGCCAGGATGAGTCCAATATCTATTATTACTGAACACTACAATTGTATAATTAATACCCAACCAGTATGTATTTAAATCAGCAACAAAAATCAAACTCTAATGTGATTACATGTCCATAAAGCAATCTGAAAAGTATATTAGTATTATAGTGTCTGGTATTTACGTACTAGACGCTTAATTCTGAGTGAAAGCAAAGTAAATTAATAAAATATTACACAATGTCACACATGATAAATCTGTGGCCTACAAGCTGAGACGCCCAACGTGTATAAGAATAAAAAATAGCAGGTGCACCGAGCTCCCAAGACCCAGGACTGCAGTGGTCATTGTGCTTGTGCCATTAAAATTGCACCCCAAGTGTTTTACATAAGTGATTTTAACAGTGTTGGGATAGGGATGAATGTGGTGAAATGTTAGAGAAAATGACAGCAGAGAAGATGTATAAGCAGATATTTCCCCCCATGCAGCGTTCAGGCCATGATACACAGGTAGCATTTTAAAGCAATTTGAGTGGGTCATGGCTTTCAGCAAACAAAGTCTGTAGTTCCAGGGTCAGTATCAAAATGATACATACAGTATCATAAAGCCAGAGCACAAAGGTGTCATAAAAAAAACATATGTTTGCCATAGTTGTTTGAAACATTTCCCATTTGCACTCCATCAAAATGTTAAACACATGTCACAGTTGTCCTGTCTCTCCTGCACTGACTTCCTCCGTTGTCCATCATGCAAATTTATGGCTACAGCTGTTGCCTCTCTTTATGCACCCCGTTTTATGTTACCGATGATAGCAGGCGAAGGCAGAGAAGACAAATAAGCCTGTGAAAAAAAAGTGAGATATGGCAAGAAAGAGAAAGCAGAGGGTGTGAGAAAGAGGTGACAGAAGGGTTCAGCGGCTAAATTTAGGGCCTTCCACATCCAACACCCACTCACGCAAACGCTGTGTCTGCGCACATATTTCACACCAACAACCGGCGAAAAGAGAGAAGTTTTACATGGAAATTGACTCTTCCTCTTGTTACCTGAGTTATAGTTTTTCATTAGCAGGAGGAGAATATGTGGCTCTCTGTGTGTTTTTTTTTATTTTGCTTTTTTGTTTTCCCAGTTTTCTTCTCTGGCTGCCTACTTGACTCATCATCTCCCTGTCCTGCTTCACCTACAGGCACACATCTGCCGGGGTAGGATTAAGCAAAACGGAAGCGCGATTAAATGGCTTTGGCAACTGTCTTCTCATAAATCTTAATAGAATTCACAAGTAGCTTTCCTCTCCCTCTGTTTAGGGCAAAATCCGGCTGCAGTCTTGGATGTTTTTTCTCCCCCCTTTCATTTATCTGAAGTGAGGGGCCTCTTTGAGTCGACAACTGGCTTACTGCGCTCATGGGCAGGGCAGAGCAGATTAGTCAATTAAATGAAGCCATAGAGGAAAAAGGGCTCAGTTTATGCTCATCCTTAAGCTTCTATTCTGTTGCTCTAAAGAAGCTGCTGAGGGAAATCAAATGACCAAGATTGTCGGGAAAAGTGAGGAAGACAAGTGCATGCTTGAACAAACTCTCTCTAATGCAACAAATTGAAAGAAAATAAATCTCACCATTTGGCAACAGTTCACAAAAGGTTCAAAGGTAACAAAGTCCACCTAGCACCTCTAAAGCTTACTAATTAAAATGATGTATCTGGTAAAACTACACTGCTTTAAACAAACATAAGGTGTTAAACTAGTATAGTGTGTTAGCTTTAGAGGTGCTGACAGGGGCGTGTCCAGAGATGGGGCCGGCAATCTGATTGGCCACTTTTATTTTATTTAAATAAGCAAAGGCCTGTCATGGACCAGCCTACAAATCTAGCTAGCTGGATCTGTAGGTGGATACCTTTGTACCGAGCCAGGCTAGTTTTTTCTCCTGTTTCCAGCATTTTTGCTAAGCTAAGCTACCTGGCTGCGGCCTTAAGTGTTTTTTCCAAAAATGCCAAACTATTAATTTTAAAAATCGAAAAATGTAATGAATAATACCAGACAGTGTGTTATTATTCCCAGTGGGGATTTATGTGCAGAACCTTTACTTTAGATGCTTTGAGAATGCTTTTTTCACTCAAGAACATAACATTGTTGTGTTCATACTTATACTCACTAGTACTTGCATACTTTTTATCTACTATCACTGAAAAACAAACACCTTACATCTGATTGTTGAAAAGCAAACTCTTCATAGCCCCTCGTCTTTGCGCATAGTCTTTTGATGCGGATCAAAAATGCAACGCTACATTAAAGTGGAAATTGAGTTTCAAGCATGATTATTCATCAGCAAAGAGCTCAATATAGATTATTTACAAACGGCCATGAATTTTGAATCACAATAAGCCGAGAATGAATCATTTTAATACCAACTTTCCATGAGCAGAGAATAAGAAAACCAAGAGGCTCAGTAATAATAGAGGAGATAATTACAGCCCTCTTTGTCGTCTGCGGGCAGGAGAAAGCGGCATTGTTGCGGCAAAGATCCTTAACTAGCCGCATGTCTGCGACAGACTTGCTCAAAGGTCAGGCCATTGTGTGAAATTAGCAAAGACAGAAAGGTCATTGAGATTGTTCCCGGCTAATAGATAAGCCCCAAGGCCTTAATGGGTTCCTGTTTTCCCTTTCTATCAAAGAAGGATAATGCACATCAGCTGGCCCTGTTGTTTCTTATGGACTTATGCACACACACACATGCAGAGAGGAACACTTGCTCACAGATGCACCGAGACAGAAAACACAGCCACACATAAAGCGTGTAAAACCGGGGCAATGAGCTTCTAAGTCCAAGGTTGAGTAAGTTAATAAATAAGAGATGAAATATAAATTATTGTACAATGCTTTACGCCTTAGCTTTTACCTCTGTGGGTGTGTCTGTGTCTGTGTGTCTCTGATTGCAATTTCAGGGCTTTAAACAGGGAAAGATAAAGGAGGTGTGTTCAGGAAGCTGTGCTTAGTCCACAAAGCAGCCAGGGTGCATGTCAGGCCAATAAATCATGTTTTTTGTAGCCTCACAAAGAAACACAAAGCAAATGCAGATTCATTTTAAAATCAGGGCTGAAAATGAAAGGGGATTGGCTGATTCTATCAGAATTATTAGGCTTTACATCGACCTCCAAGAGATGTAAAATACTTTATTTAAGCTTTAACAAAATCTAGCTATCAAACTGTCTTTGTACAATATGTATTTAGTACAAATTTAGTAAGAAGGAAGGAGGAGATTTATAACATTTTTGTTTCAAGCGTCATCATCATAGTGAGGGGAACTAGGAGGAAATATATGCAGGGCCTTCAAAAGCCTGGAATATATCTTCATTTTATCTGCAATTTCTAATTTTCAACTTCTTAGCTTCGTAAGTAAATTTTTAATGGTGCTGAATAAACTTTTAGAGTGTCTATAACATTATTGGAACCTCTGTGGGTCTTCTTTCAGCCCCCGCAATAAGGTAGGAAACACTGTATAGTTTGTCTCTGTCTTTGCGGTAATTGCACTGAAGGGAACCAAGCAGAACCTCAAGGCCAACACATCTTTCAAAATAGCTTAAATCAAGCTATCAAAAAAAAAATCGAGACAGGAAAGACTAGGGGAAAGCACCTGTGGAAAAAATCCTTTTAAAGGACAGATGAGTATACAACTTGGTAGCACTTGTGTTAGTTTTATCAGGCTAGGCTAAACCTACATAGCCAACAGCTTAGCTTCCTGATACAGGATCTTCTTCTGTTAAAGTGAGCTGCTTGAGTGTTGACAAAAAGATTTATTAAGCACCTTTGTAGCAGTTTACATTGAAAGCACAAACGTATCCTGTGGAGGTTTTTTAAAGATTATTTTTGGGGGGTTTTATTACCTTTAATTGATAGTGACAGCTTCAGAGTGACGGGGGGGGGATGACATGCAAAGAGCCGCAGGTTGGAATTAAATCAGGGTCAATCAAACTCCATAATAAACATTCTCCAAGCAAACTTTAGTATCAAGTATAGCTATATGTATAAAGAAATCATTATTTATCAGGCCAATATCCACACCGGATTCATGTGTTCAGATTTTAAGTAAAAGTAGCAATACCACAGTGTAAAAATACAAAGTTACAAGTAAAAGCTCCACATTCAAAATCTCACTTAAGTAAAAGTATGTATTAACATTAAAATACAAGTACTCATTAGGCAGAATGGGCCATTTCAAGGTAAAATATATCATATAATTGGATTATAATCAGTGATGCATTAATGTGTAATCATCACTATTGTTACAGCAGTTGAAGGTAAAGCTATTTCAACGACTTAATATACTAAAGGGTAGGTTAATCTATAATAATACATCATAAATTATTAGTTAGACCATTAGTTATATTCTGCATGACACATCTGAATCTGCTAAGTAACTAGTAACTAATGTTGTCAAATAATAGTAGTGGCATAACAAGTACAATATTTGCCTAATGTAGTGGGGAAGAAGAAGAAAAAGTAAACCTTTTCAAAATGGCACTTGAGTAGACTCAGCAATACTGCAGTAAATGTACTAAGTTGTATTCCACCATTGGTTTTTATTCGTTATATGTGCATGCACAAGAACTGATGTTTTAAGAGGGGAAGGGTGCCCACTGAAACTGCATGCACAGGTCCCAAAGTCTCTGGCTACAGCCCTGTCGCATGTGAATGCTGTTCCTGATTAGTGTGTTTCACTCTTTAAAATAATACCAACATAACAGATAATGCATCCCACTGTATTGCCTTCTCTTCAGTATTATCAAGCCTCTCTAAGCCTGTAATACAGTGATGCTGTTTGGAAAATTGACCCATGGCAGTTGTTATAGCAGCATCCGGATCAGACTCTGGCTTTCAACTGCTTTTTGGAAAGCAGCAACAATAATTTACAAAGAAGAAAAAACTTTTACCTGCTGTTATATGGAAAGAATGGCCCCTTCACAGTGGTGCAGCGAATGTAGGGCTATTTGTAGTAGAATGTGGACGCATGCAAGTTACATTACTGCTTGGTATGAAGTACAAGTACCTTAGCTATGAAATAAAATCCGACTTTTGTGTGCCTCACCTACTGTGGTAATAAATGTTACTAATTATAAGAAAGCAATTATAATAGAGCTGCCAGCACAGATCCAAAGATGATGAATTTAAAGTAATCTGTAATCTTTTGACCACACAAATGTGGGGTGCATTCACATTTATAACTTTGAACTGGATATTAAATCTTTTTTGTGTTTCTCAGCTGATTATAATTGAAAACATGTGCATAATCCCCTCCTTATATCACTCATGTAAACAAAGCAACAGCAGCAGCACAACAAAGTTAGTTAGTTACTTTTTATGCAGTGTTTCAGTGGATCCAAAGATGTGTAGTATTTTACAGCTCAGGTGTAATTTAAGAATTTGAACCAGCTTCTTTTTAATCTGCTCAGCAGAGACACAACCTGTAGTGATGAATAATGCTACCGCTCCCGGCAGACAATGACGGCAACCGTGGTGATTTGACTGCGATATATGAAACAATTTCTGACTCACAGCTGGAAGCCCCACATTCAGATTCAACACATTTGCATGTTGCATCTCATTACAGAAAAATGTTTATTTTGGTGTGCTGCCTCAAAAGGGCAAAAGTTATATTTTTCCATATGTAAGGAAGATTCCGAGAATTTGTAACCTAAAACTCAATGGCAGACATATTCACCGATATATTATCAATAAAGGTAACATAATAGTTTAAAGAAAAGAGTATTCAGTGTAAAACAGGAAAAAATTGGAGAGAATATGTAAAAAATATAATAATAATAATAATAATAATGAACTCACATTGGCCTAATATACATCTTCAGATCATTGTGCCACCTGTGCCCCAGCTTCATTGTCTTTAATAGGCAACAGTGAGCAGCTGAGCAGCTCCTCAGGGTACCTTTGCCCCCTGCCTTTCACAGAACACACAGCAGCATGGCTCCATAAACTTCCTGGAAAATAAAAGCAAAGTAGTTGGTCTGTAGGGTATTATATAATGCCTGAGTTAAAATAGAGACACACACACACAAACACACACATGTACACTTTGATTTTAGTGAATGCTAAACAAGAAGTTTAAATGCTGCATCCCAGCAAGCAAACAGAAATAGTATCTCTTGATTAGTTGGGTTTTGATTGTTGAACGATCAATCAGGAGCAATCAGGGGTGTTTTCAAGTCTTCATCAGTGTGTTAGTGTTATGTTATGGATTTCCCTCCTCCTCAAAGCTAGGCTTCAGTAAAAGTTTGTTTTCTTAAAGCTGTGTTAAGAACTTTTTGACCACTAGGGGGTAGAAAAATGCCAAAACAAACACAACCTTGATATACCATTGTCTTATCAAATCAGGGTTAACTAGCCGATCTTGATCACCCCAGTATGGCAACCGTGCGAGATCGGTGCTGTCCTGGCAGGTACTAGGTGGGAATGTGTGTCTCTGTATGACTGTGATAAAGGCATGCTGGAAAAAGGAGCAAAGTGCTCAATACAGGTTCCTTGAATAAATAATGGTTAAACACGTGTAAACACACACGTAGCTCCCGTTCATCAGTCACACCCACCATGCAATTTCTGCATGTGCACATCAGTGGAAGCTGCTCTTCAGCTCTTTTAGCTTCCTTAATTAAACTGGCCATCGCTTCTCCAATTCCGTCCCATTAAGGAGCTGTAAATCTTGCGAAAGGCTCCGACTAACAGCAATTTACCCACAGAATGACGCAACCAGCTTATATTGGCCTTGGAGTCTAATCAGCCTCCATGAATAAATCAGATGTTGGTGAAACAGCAGGGTGGCAGAGATGTGTAAGCATGTATGTGGTTGTACACGTCATGATGTTGACATTCGCTTTCATGGTTTGTTTTCAGGGGTTGCGTTGGTTGAGGGTTTGCATTCGAGGTATGTAGTCATCTCAGGCCGAACAGATGGAGGAATAAGGAGTGTGAACAGAAAGTGTCAAGCATGGAAGAACTTATTGTTTTGCTCATTGTTTCCCTGCAGTTATTTTTGTTTAGTATCTGTCAGTTTTGGCCAGGAGCAAACTCTGCCATGTGTATTGTACAAGGCGGCCTGTTTGCAGAAGGCTGGACAGAATGGATGAGAATCTGCTTCTGGAGGAGAGACAGGCAGCCGTGGGTAAACTCGCTGTGCTCAAGATGCACAGTGCTATTATGCTGTGCAGAAACCTCATATGTTCTGTGCTCCTGCTGTTTTTGATGACACTTTCTGTTGACATTTTCTCCCTTGTGTTTTTTTGTGAATAATATTCCCTATTTGCACCACAGTCACAAATACTTATATCAGCAAAGATAAACATTCAAATATATACAGATAAAACAGAAAGAAAAATATACACATGTGCAAGCCAACACACAGATACCTGAGTGTGTGTGTATAGATATAAATTATAGTTATGCTGGTATGTAGGCAACACTCATATTTGCAAAAAAGAAAATAAAATTTAGTTTAAAAAAAGGTATTTTGCACTATTTATTACAGTGGTGTGTTTTGGTCTTTGTATCATGCAGATATGCAAATATATATATATATATATATATATAGTATGAAATAAATGCATAAGATGTCCTGTGTCAGAAGGGAAACATTATAGTAGCATTCATCTTTAAGTCCCCTTATTTAGCATTTATAAGCAGCACATAAACATTTTATAAATGGATAATACACATATCCTACTACTACTACTGCTACTGCTACTACTACTAATAATAATAATACAATCATCATCATCATAAATAATAACTTGTATAGGACTTTTTCAAAAACATTGTATGTTTACAAAGTTATTTACATACACACAATAACAGCATTAATAAATAATAAGAACATTGCTTGGGAGGCTGATTTGTGGCATCAGCCATCCGAGGCCACAGCACCCAGTACCTCCCACTTCCACTGATTGAGACTGTTAACTGTTAACTATTAACCCGTTAAGCCCAACTCTTTTTTTGCAAAACATTGCACATGTACAGTTACACACAGGTTAGAATATTTCTGTTAACCATTATTGCATATCCTGTATATATTTAAATATTTCATAAAGGAACATCTAATCTTAAAAGTAAAAGCAATGTATGAGGTAAACATACAACCAAATACACACCAACCCTCAGAGACGCTATTAAGAAGAGGTTGAAAAATGAGTGTGTGCTGGAAAAAAATAAAATAAATCACAACACAAGACATTGTGAGTGTTGCATTGTATTTGTTAGCAACTATCACTCAAATGGAGGTTATGAATGACAATGTAATCAAACTGTAATCAAATAAAACATGTCTTCATAGAAGAAGTTGTAATTGTCATTGATAAACACTACAAACTGTTTATATCTGTACATAACTACATTATATACTGTGTTTTAAACCAAATGCTCAATGGGGGGACTCTTAGTAAAGTGTTACTAACATTTAACATGGATCATCTTTGACCATTAAAGTGTGTCCTATGAGCAAATTTATAGTGAATTAACTGGGGAAACATTTTGTGACGAATATTTGAGGACACATCCATCAGTTTTTCCTTAACATGACAATGCCTAAACCTGAGAATAAGACAGGTCCCTGAGGTCCCCATCGCAAACAGTGATAAATAGAGGGAGTCCTTTAAAAGTCGCCTTTTTACCAGAACAAAAAATATCTACTACTAATAATAATAAAGCAGGAATACATTTTCCTTTCTGTCA
The DNA here is from genome assembly GCF_004916995.1 of Morone saxatilis. Lineage (NCBI taxonomy): Eukaryota > Metazoa > Chordata > Actinopteri > Moronidae > Morone > Morone saxatilis. The sequence continues at coordinate 22,302,708 of NW_023339796.1, read as the reverse complement.
GCTGAACAGAGAGGATGCAGTGTGGCACTTTGTAAATCCGCCTCACATTAATAGTTGTTACACACACACACACACACACACACACCGTGGTCTGTTAAATATTTTTCCCTCTGTAACATTTTCACTGCAGGGCCTCATCAAGTTTGATAAAGTAAAATCATTCATCATCGCGCTCTTTGTGCCGTTCTCGGGCAAAAACCGAAAAGGCGTGGCCGGTGTCATTGCAGTCATATATCACATTTCCCATCATGCATTGTGACTGCTGCCATCTATCATAAATCCCATGGTGCAATCTGAGAGTCCAAATATTCAGAGATGGTCATGGTTTCTGTACGTCTGTCAGGTATAAGATGTGTATATGTGCACTGTTTTAACTCGAGTGTGTGAGCGTGTGTGTGTGAGTGGATTAATCTGTGTGTATATCTGCCTTTAAGATGAGACAGGGAGATGTGAGATAACACCTGGAGGCTAAATGTAAAAAGCACCTTTCAGAACTGCATTTAAGATAAGAAAAGGGATGAGACAGCTTTATATTGCACCTACACACACACCCACACTTCTTGAAACCTGCAGCTGGGTGTATTCTGCATATCACTGCAATATTTGTGGCAAAGAAGTACAGCCTGGAACCAAGATGACTGAAGAGATAGTTTGATATCTTCTCCCAACACATTCTGTGGTTGCCTAGTGGTACTACTGGTACATCCAAACACGCTTCAGGTATATTATCTTTTATTAAAACAATACTGTGCCTGGCTATGTTTAGGCCAATTTATTACTCTTGGCAAAAGCCAGAGCAGAGAATGTACTGTGCTGAGATAGTGCGTAAGGAATATGTGGATACTGGACTACTCCCATTTATTGTGGCACGCTGCTCACCTCACACAATATATAATGAGAAGATATACTGGGTAACTTCTTACAAGAAGCCAGCTGAGTACAAAGGTGAACTTTTTAATAATCCTAAACTGGATCTATCTGCTTCCATTTACGTCTCTTAAAAGATATAGGAGAATCATTAAAAAGAAATAACCATCACTTATGCTAAAAGCAAAAGCATGAACAGTGCACAGAACTATTGCATTAGTGACACTTCACAACTGTTTCACATTTGAAAATATCACATACATACAGTATATGTGGTTTTTATGACATTTTGTAAATAGGAAAAAGAAAAGACAGATGCTATTTCTCAGTGTTGAGTAGATTTTTACTGTAAAACACAAAACACACTAATGCATTTCCAACATTTCTTCTGCTTCTTCATCTTTTCAGCCTGTAGAAGAATGAAGCACTTGTACTGCAGTGCGCACCCAGCACACTAGGGATGATATATAAACCCCAGCCACAAAGCTTTTTTTCCCCACCAAGATCAATATGTATAATGTTACATAGCTAAAACCTCCATACACTTTCCCTACACTTTCCTCCACTACTGTATACTTCCATGTTGAAGCATAGTAAAATAGCACAAAGATAATCAATACATTAAATTTGCCGTCCTGAGAGTGGGTGTCTTGAGGAAATGTTGGTCTCAAGTTTCTTATATTATATTTTCCCTGTTGGGGTATTTCGTATTGAATTTTGTCTTGCTTACAGGCCAGAAGCAATACAACAAACTCTACATTTGCTTCTAGTTTAGTTGCCCTTTGAGCCCAATGAAAGGCTTAGGAAATGTTAAAAGAAAGGCAAGGTTGGCTGGTAGAATTGGCTTCTGTCACGTACTATCATTTACAATAGGAATGGTGGTCTACTTTAACAATTTGTGCCTTATATTGTAAATAAAAATAGCAAAAAGTACACATGAACATAGCTTGAAAACATTTGTTTCTTCTACTTGACAGATGGTGATTATTTGGTGTAAAACATAAAATGATTCATTATTCATTTAAGATTAAATGTGTTCCCACCTACACATTCTAAAGAAAAACATTTTTACACTAGCAGTGAAGTAGTCCGGGCTGACACCTCATAACTTTAAACAAGTATAAGCTCAGTATCAGAGTTGTGTCGCCTGCGGCATAAGAAATCCACATACCTGAGAGTGAACTGTCACAGAGGACACTGATGAAGGATAGGCTACAGCTGCTGCTAGATAATGTAGGACGGATGGATAACAGGAGACCTATCAACCCTACAGATTGGAGCACCGCCCTGAGTACATGTGACGGGCTCAACAAACACTCTCCGGATCTCTTTCATGTGTTTATTTCACCCTGACATCTAATTCAGTTTCCTGCTGGAGCTTGTACACTGCAAAATGGGCATGAGAAGCAACGGCAGTGGCTTGTATTATAAACACAAAAATGTCTTCCCCATGATTCTTATTTTGTTTTATTTTTCTTCTGAGCAAAGTGCCACCTTAATGTTGGTGAGGATCAACATGTGTGCATATCACACAGACCAGATTGGATTAGAACTAATAGAGAATATACCAAACATTTAAACTCCTATCTCCCTACACTGTTACACACTATTAATAAGATATGACAGCGGTGACACGCTCTGCTTAACACTAAACACCATGACAAATGAACAGAGATCCTGACACAGACTGTTATGGAGAATTTAATGCAACTCTGTGAGCCAAGACACTGGTACTGCCATTTTTGAATGTTATTTTAAAGGAGTATAATTTCCATAAAAGATATAAAAATGAATAAAAATAATCCACTTATGACCCACCAGAAGTATGTGGCTGAGCTGCAGGGCGGAGAGGCCACAGCGGACAGGATGAAGTATGCGCTTTGGCTGAATTTACACAAAATCCGACAATGTGGCTCCTCCCTGAAGGATTGTGCAGAGGAGTGGTCCGTGTTTATTTGTGCTTTAGAACTAGAGCTTAGATCTGGGCCCAAAAAATCAGGCCTCACCGAACCTGAGCCTGAAAAGATTCCCAAACCAAGCTTGACTTACAGAAGCAGTTTTGGGCTCATACCCGACCCGAACCTGAATTTCCGCTTATAATAAATAGATAATTAAGTCAACTAAATTGTGCATAATTTAATGTAAATTATTATCAAATTCACAAAATATATATTTAAAAAAAAAATGTGTCTGAGCCTGACCTGGTAGTTGGACCTGAACCCAGCGGGTTGTGTCAGGTTCAGTTGGGTCAGGCAGAAAATCAAAGCTCTATTTGGAGCGTAACCGCCGTGAAAACAATCAAGAAATGTTTTATTTCTCAGATTCATTGCTCTGTTCTCACTAACTCCGCTCCCTCTCTTCATTCACTCTCTAATTCACTCAACCATCACAGCTCTCCCTCTCTTTCTCTCATTCGCTGAGTCGTGGATGAGAGTCCAACTGACACACCCTACTTATTCTGCCTTTAAGTGTTAGGAGTTACACTTAATGTACGTTTTTGAGCTAATAAATTACATGTACAGTAACTTTTTTTCGTTTTCAATGCAACGGACGGTATTTGGCTCCAGTAATTCTGTCCCCAGAAACCTGTCAGAAATCTTTGATGCTGCCTCGTACGCAATGTCTTATTCATCCCTCCACCACAGAGCTCAGCATAAGGCACAGTATGAAGTTGTAATTTGTGGACTGATTGATAGCATACAACTGAGAACAGTAGTTGCAGAAATACAGTAGTAATATATCTAGTGTTCTAGTATTTCTACCAATAGTTTCCAGTGATTAGTGCACATTTACATTCTCATTCATATTCCCTGTGTCGCTCCCCATTGTCTCTGCAGCATCTGCTGAAGGCTCACTAAGCTAAGCTACAAGGGCCATCATCTTGGATGTAAGTAAGGGTGGAGACTCAGGGGAACTCCTCTGTCATTGCATTCAGTGCCGGCTGATAAAAAGGACACAAATGTTAAAAGGAGCATTAGTATGTTTGTATGAATTGCTGATGGCTGCCAGCTTTTATGTATACGCAGCAATATGGCTGAAAATAGTTGAAATGAGGTTGGAATTTGTGAAGGGGGGGTGTTCAAGCTATAATGCAATGTTGCTGTAAAACTCCATCCTCTCCCTGCCGATTTGCTGATCTTTTTCCTAAATTGCTATCCCTGTCAAAGGCAGCACCTCCCAGCTGAAATGTCTCACAAAAAGTCAAAAAACAAATGACATGTCAGTGAAGGATCCACCCTGAAAGTAACAAGTAAACTGATAGCATCAAAATTCAAGTCAAAGTGCAGCCCAGCATCACATACAATGTCTCATCAGGCTGTACAGGTCCATGTATCTCTGAAATCAGAGAGCAAGAGAAAGAGAGTCACATGGTGTTATTCTAAAATGATCTCCGCTCTCGTCCGGTCTAAATTGCAAGTCATGGGCTATTTCTGGTGGAAGCTTTGTCAGCTGAAAACGCTCCCTGATGAGCCAGGTTATACTGCTGATGCCCATCTCCACTGGAAATGACTATCCAGTGTAATAATTCTACCGCTCCGCTAAGGGCCAGCTAAATTATTCAACATCTTTTTCAAAACACGTTTTCCCATCAGCTTAAGTAACATGGACATATAATGGGATTGTATACAGATACAGAATTATGAAATGGACAGCTAGTCCGTGACAGGGCCCAGATATGGATGCATTGTGGGAGCTGGATACAGTGTTCCAAGATGAACCATAAGCTGGGAAAGTTTGGACTTTACAGGCATTTTTGGATGAAAAGCATGTGTGCATTAAGCCAGCACAATAAATAAACATATTTAAACTGTTCATATGGTTCTTTTAAAATTGGCCTTAATGGCTGAATGTTTTTTGAATTTCTGTGATCCAGACTTGGTATTTGGTTCTCCATAGAGGTGATGCAGGAAATTGCTGATAAAATAAAAAAACAAACATCAGTATTTTAAAATACCACATAAATAGTGGGACATTGTGATTTTTTTTTTTTTTTATATTTCCATGAAGGGAAGGGAAAGGTCTATTGATGCTTCTCCTTTCACAGTTCTTATTTCTTAATGTTAGATTGTATTACAGGCTAACCTAAACGTGTAGGTGGTTGACAAACTCTCCAGAATTGTGGTATTATTTCTGATGCATGCTTTAAAACTGCAGAACAGATAATTTGATGCAGTAATTTTACTGATGAAGTTTACACATATGCATATGTGCACTGTGCAACAGAAGATTCAAGGACAGTAAGCACCAATAATCAACTTCAAAATGCATTAGAACTGGTGAGCGACTAAAACTGACCATCCGACAGTGAGTTGAAGCGGCAGTCGTGTTGTTACCTCCTGAATGTGAGAGCAATTCAGAAGAGACACAGCGGTGATCCAAAAATCTGGTGGTCCTAATCCACAGCTCTGTGCCGTTCCTGTTTTTTCATTTCGTTTGTGAGGACACCTGTTACAAATGAAGGAACTCTGATACTGGGATTGTAAATTGGTTTTATGGTAAACTGGTTTTCCCCCAGAACCAGTCTATCAAAGCTTAGCACCTGCAGCCAGATGGCCCAGATTTACTGTGTGTTCACTGGTCCTTTTTTTTCTCTTAATACCTCTTGTATTGATATTTGCCAGGCATGCTTTATTAATCCCTTTGGGGAGATACATTTTTTCACTGTTATTTGACACACACAGGCCTGAATGCACACAAACCGGACCTATACACATGCAATAATGCACGGAGAGATGTCAGAGCAAAGGGGCCTCCACATCATCAGGCGCCCTCAGCAGTTAGGGGTTTCTTGCTCAAATGAGGTAAACTGGCTCATCTCCAGCTACCAGAACCGGCCAACCTCTGGTTCCCAAGCCAAGTCCCCACAGACTGAGCCCTTGTTAGACAAACCCAAACATAGGTCATATGAACGAAAAACCTTTACGCACTTGCATAAGCACCTCTACAACACTGGCTAGGATATGTGCTCGGTTTAGCTCATCTTATCTGTCAGAAACATTACTGTCAGATACTGACTGGCATGACAGAAGAGACAGTCTTTGCCTTTTAGCGATACTAAAATGAATAACCCTTTTAACCCCTCACAGGTTCACACAGAGCCTTCAGGCTGCATTTTAACTTGTAGTACAAGTTAGCTCACTGTGGCTGATCTGAAACTGCAGCTTTAACCTCTAATACTTCCTACAGGCAAAGCTAAATGCACATATTCCGCGAGGTAGGAAGGTTAAGACATATTCATTACATTAAGCTGCATAAAGACTCAAGCCGTACACTCATGTTCAGCCCATTTAAGCATGTAGGCGGCATATTAAATGTCCTCAGCAGAGCTTTTCCCCTTCCTCGCACTATTTTTTCATGGCGATACAGAGGCAGTCAGATGAAGCCAGGAGGCTGAATCGGAGCCTGAAAATGATGTTGCTCCTCCACTGCTGTGTAAAGCTGAAAGAAGCTTCTGAAAACGCCCGTGGATATAGATTCAGAGGGTGAGAGGGAAGCGAGTTATGTGAGAAAGAGGGAATGAGAGAGATGGCCGGAGCCAGACAGAACAGAGAGATGACGAGGAAAAGAGGAATACAAAGAGAGAAAGTAAGAGCGAGGCAACTGACAGATACGGCAAAGACGGGATGCAGCCACTGCCTCCATTATCTTCTGATACATTTTTCATACATTTTTGGAATTTAGGAAATTAATTTCAAACTTCTGCCCCGTAGGGGCCACACTAAACGGTGCCGCAGCCAGAGAAGTGGGAGCGAGGCGATTCCTCTTCTCTAACATCCATGTCTAACTGTAGAGGAAAGCAATCACAGCCTCTGTACTGTGGAGCAGAGCTGGGGAGTAACAGCTTCCATTAAAGGCTAGTTCAGTAATCACTGCAGCCATTAATGCTCAGTTATCTCTCTACCTTTTAAGGCGGCTGGTCTTTCTGTTAGAAATGTGTACATCGTTGAGATTAGTAGCAAACTAAACAGTTGTTTTTATTAGAAACCTTTGATTACTACACACTTACTGGATTCATTTGATAATGTTAAAAAAATGAAAATTATATTTTTATTTGTCATAGTCCAAAGCTAAGCACTAATTGCTGTGGTGTTTGTGCACAACACTCCAGTAGTCTATGTATTATGTATTAAAATGACTGGATACCTGAGTCCAAGATGGTGCCCATTCGTCACACAGCATATCTTTCTACCAGACCTCATCTGCCTGTCCTATAAGTGCTATATTCACTCTCTTTGTTTACTCTGGTTTGGTCTTTACCAACTCCAGACAAAAAGTTACTGCATCTGTTACTGCCTGTATGTTCTAATTATGTTCAATTAGTTCATTTCTAGGCATTGCTGGCGAGGTAGTTGTACAGTGGGTTTATCAGCAGGTCAGTGAGAGCTTTGCTGGCCAGAAAACCAAAACATGGAGCTAAAAGATCTTAAATGCTGCACAGAGTTAGTTGTTGCTGTGGGTTTGTCACTTTAATTCACACTTCACCTTACACAAAGTCACTTTATCCTTTTTTGAATAAAGATATAGAATAGTGCAGCTTTAAACAAAATATCACAGATTAATTATTACTTTACGTTCACTTCCAGTCACTATAGCAGGCGTCTTATAGCACTGCCTTTATTTCTGGAAAATCAATAGTTTCCTAAACCTCTTCTCTCACTTTTAAAGAGACACAGTGCAGAAGTACATTGTTTACAGCCTATTTCTCACACAGTCATCTCTCACACACCACACACTTTTGTCTTTGCCAAAAACAGTACAATACAGCTAACAACTACAGCGACAGTGGGCTAGCTGTATCCGTAGCCCACTGCTTTTCAGAGGCAGCCGCCAGCAAATTAAGCTCTCTATTTCTGTTTGCTCTCGCTTTATCCCTCTGCCTTTATCTCAGACATCTCTCTTCCTCTCTCTCACTGTGACCCCTCTCTTTCTCTCTCTCTCTCCATCTCTCATTGAGCATCAAGAACAGAAAGGTGTTTGTTCCTCGTTAGCTGTTGGCTTCATCCTCCTGGGGGACTCAGCTGTTTTGTAGCGATGCAGGACACATGATTGGAGTTGGCATGGCAGCGTTGCCAGGGGCACTGTGCCTCCAGCGTCACAGGCCCGTTCCTACACTGAGAGAAGTGACAGTGGCCAAAAAAAGCTCAACGTTTTCACCTAAAAGTCCCGCTGGCAGTAATTTAAATAATCACCTGTTCTCAGGTCTGTTAGGTACGTTACTTTGCATCTTTAGATTTTGTGTAAAAATCATACAAGGCATGTTGGTTTCACCACCAACTTCAAAAAGGTGGCTTGATATTTTGAAGGCGTCTGACCTTTCCTCTTTGCCTGTGTCCTCTCATTATTGCCTCTTTTCTCCTCTGTTACCCTGAGGGCCAGGAGTTGGCATGACAGTGCTGCTCTGCACCCGCTGCGCTCCAAGGTTCAGCACCCAACCCACCTGCTCATAATTATTTAACACCACAGTTGCCCTAGAAACATCTAAAATGCATTTGTGCTTGTATGAATCCAAAATAAGTTATGAATGTACCATCCTTTATGTAACATTGATAAACAGCAGGAACTACTTCCTTCTTTCTTTTGTTTATTTAACCAGGTAAAAGTCTCATAGAGATTAAATCCTTCCTCAAGAGAGATCTTAACGAGAAGGCAGCATAAAAACACCTGGGTCATGACAATAACTAAAATACAGATGACAACAACATAAAGAGTTTGGGTTTCTGAGCATACATTACACAGATCAAGAGGAAGCATCCCATATTTATATATACATGCCAGTGGCCATTGAGCAATACTAAAAAAATATTATTATTATTATTATTAGTTATTATTAATTGTTTAAATTACTGATGCTTCAATGCTGCAATGAGCATACAAATGTACTAAAATGTGTTCATAAAAATGTAAAACAAGACAATCAGTGCAAGGACATACTGAAGAGACATTACAGAAAAAAAAATTGCACAATTAAGAGAACAGTGTTAAGGGAATTCACAGGCTCTACAGCACTGTATATATAAATTGGGATCACTTTGTTCTGTAGCTGAAATGCTACTGCTGCTGGGCCAAAAAATGCTTTCAATTTGAAAGGCTTCAAGAACTTGTGTGCAAAACAGAAAACTGTGAGGACTGGTCAATTGAATTGACTCTGTGAAATTTTCTTTGCAATGCATTTCAGTTCAGCCCAATTCAACTTAACAATGTTGCCTTTTGCCAACGTTAAGTGCATTTCTAGTGCAGTGACACTGATGAATAACCTTACAAGAAAACATCTATGCTCAGAAATAAAAGACGAAAAGGATTCCTGCACTAGAGGTTCCGTCTTCCACGTACCTGTCTTCACATTAATATTTACTTTGAACTCAGCTCTTTCAGGTCAAGTACTGTATGTGCCGAACAAGTTTAATTTCCTTGGAGCATATGACGAGACCAATATAAAAACAAATTTCAAAAATGTATGTCCATCCAGTTCTGATAGTGATTTTTGGGTGTTTATTTTATAAATCCGGAGGTTGCTTCTCCTGTCAATCTTTCTATACTTTGTGGTAAAACTTTAGCCAGAAGAAGCCCTAGTTTCCAGACATCTAAAACCTCCTAACCTTCTTTACCTTTGTCACACACCTGTGTGCCAGCAAAGCTCTCTCTCTATTGATCTGTCTGCCCTGAGAGGCTTTAATGGTCTCTCTAGCCTCTTCCCCAAGAGTTGGAATTGAACTGAGAAGGGAGATAGAAGACGGTAGTGTATCGTCTGACTCCAGCTGCCTAGTGTGTTGTTAGGACAGTCGCCGAAAAAAGAGAACAGGAGGAGATAGGTGAAGAAAGAGATAGGAGAGGAAGATATGTTTGAATAGGGGAGCAAAAGGCAGAATAGGTGGACCAGTGTAGAGTTTGGGAGGATTTCCACTTAAGTAAAAGAAAAGAAAACTGAAAAGGGTGAGAAGAATGGGAAATCTTGAAAGTAATGCAGTCCCCAACTCCTAAAACTCTCTACAAACAATTAAACATAAAAGGTTTTGGAGCAGTTCAAGCCATTTTGAGTGGTTATGTAAAGATGCTGTTCTAGTCTTTCGCTTCTAAAAAGGCATGTCTTTGTACTTGAAGCAGAACACAATTTGCTGGCAAAACAAGATATACACAAACACAGCTTATACATTCACAAAAGGCTCTGACGGGAGAAGAAGGTTGTCAAAGTCAAACAAAAATGGAGGAATTGCACTGGCCGTCTTTCTTCTCCACTTTTTGGAGTCTGTTTGTTCAGTGAATTGAAAGAGTGTACTTTATTGTTACTGCAGTATCATGGGAAAAACTTCCCTTTTCAGAGGAACAGGAGATAAAATTGAGTTTTGATGTCCGTTTTGAGGCAGCACTTGTGCTTCCCAAACACCAAGCTTTTAGCTTAATTCAAATAAAGAGCTCAATATGGCATGACTGCAAGAAACTGGACCTTATCCAAGAACCACTCTAATGGACAAATTAATTAATTTTAGGGAAGTTTTCACGTTTACATTTTCTTACATTTTACATACATGTTCTTACAGGGCAGCACGGTGGTGCAGTGCTTAGCACTGTTTTAACCCGCTGGCTGGCTTATTATATTAATAATCTCACAAATCTCATGAATGCAGACCTACCCATTATTCAACAAAGAATTCACAACAAGGTTCTGCAGTAAAGAGGGCTGATTGAATCCGACTGTTTTTTCACGAGGCCAATTGCTTCAGCTGTTTTTATAAATCTCCAAAAATGTGCTTTTGGCATCAGCATGTAAATAATTATCTGAATTTCATGCACATGATCTAAGATGTTAGATGAAATGAATGTTTGTGTCGTACATGCAGTTTCCAGTTCCACAACTAAGCTGGAACATTTTTTGTTTTGTTGTCCACTACAGTGCAGCTGACCTGATTTTACTTACCCATGTCCACCCTCTTCGACACCGCAGCCATTTTCTGTGGGGCCATCACTGAGCGCAGTGTTGCCCAATCTATTTTCTCATCTCATCCCTGATCAGTTCAGCTCAGCTCGGTGTTATTAGAGTGGAATGAAAGCCCGTGCACACAGCCACTTTACAAGCATATCACTTGGAGAAAATTATTTGTCAAATGGCTTTGGCAATTCTAAAGAGCCTGGGGAGAAGTTCCGATGTTTGCATAGTGGGAAATAAGCAGCTATGACAGAAAACCCCTCTTAAAGCTGCTTAAATCTGAGGCCTGGGAATAGTTTAGGTGATCAATTTCTCCCTTCCTCTTGTCTGCGATGCAGAAAAACAGCTTCTCACTGATTTCTGATATGGCCCCATGAGCAGCCACGCAATAGTTTTCCCCCTCAAAGGTGCTGAGAGGGAAAGGTATTTCTCAAAACTTTCTGCTGCACTAAGAGACCAGAGAGCAAAGAGTGTGCACTCTCCACACATACAAACACTGCCAAGGCTCCAGCAGTCCTGACAGTATCGAGCAACTTTTACAGACCATAGAAATAAATAACTTCCCTAAAGAAACATTTCCAGCTGTAGATCTTTACTGTAGGAATTAGGCACACCATGCATTCTGGTCTGTGTGTAATTAATTCAGAACACCATGTATTGTTTTATCGATCCACAAAGTGCAACCCCAGAAGAAAAGCCAATACATGTGTTATTGATCCAAATAAATAGCGGAGGGACTCTGTAAGCCTGGTTACGTACTGCTCAAGCTAAGGAGACAGGCAGAGTGGAAGATTACTCTATTAGTGACTCTCCATGTTCCTTAATGCAAGTGAATGCAGCCAAAACAGTGCTGCTAATTTAAGGAGCAGCAGCACAGACCAATAATGTGCCCACACCAATTTATTAGGGAGCCCAGGACCCTGGTGGTAATAATGATGGTAGGGTTTGTGGTTTGGAGAACATTTCTGATTATATCTTGTAAAGCAATTGTAGGTGCCATTAATATTTTCATCAGAAAAGCATGTGTGAGTTCATTTAAATTTTTGTGGGTTCACTAATATGGTGAGTGATCAAATGAACATAAAAACGCAATACATTTCTTCTAAATAAATGATGTTTAGTTTAAGTTTAGTTTAGTTTAGCAGTTGTTTTGTCAGTGTGACATACTGGTATGTCACATTTGAGGAGTTTGGGAACATGATGAGGCTGCGAGCTACCTCCCTCCTGTGATTGCCCCCAAAATCTGTCAGTGCCTATTTTTGGATTGTTTTCAAACATCAGAGTTAGCATGGCTAAGCTAGTGGCAGCCAACAAAGGCTACCAAAAAACATTTCAGCCATGCTAGCTAGTGTACCTCTAGGGATAGCAATGTCGGTCAGAGAGTTTTAGTGGCTAGTGTGTCCCAGTGTGTCCCAGTGTATGTGCAGTGAAAACACTGTTGATTTTTCTATTACCACATTTCTACAATTGGGTACCGTGGTACAAAATAGCATTTGTCTGTCCAAGTAAACAGAAATAGGAGGAAACTATGGTGGTAAATGAAACTTCACTGTGGGTCAGTTTGACCCTAGGCCACTCCCTGGACAACCACCAGTCCATTTGAGTTAAAAAGGATGAATTAGACGAGTTACTGAAATACCAGTAATGGCTCAAACACACAGAACAAATGCATCAACATTAACAGTGAACGAGGACAACTTAATCCACATAAACACTTCACATACATTGGGACACACTGGGACACACTAGCATTGGAGAAACTCTCTCCTTCCTCTAAGCTATAAATGGACTGAGGCTAAATTAGGGCAATTTTCATCTAATGTGAACCATTAAAGACATTTTAACATTTTCAAGTTAGACTTTTTCCCTTTGTCCCGACAGGAATAAAATCAGCAACAAAGCAGTAATGTGTAAGTAATGTGTGTGACAAATGGCCTTCATTATCAAGGCTAACACATAATAAAGAGATACAAAAGACTTGTGGTGTAAATGTGCTTGGCACAAAATTGGCTTGACCAGTAATGCTTTTCTGCTCTCAAAAGGTGTTGAGGTAAAAAAGAAAGATAAATAATAAAGAAACAATATGAACAAAGGACACAAAAGCAGGCATAGCCACATTTTGCCTGCTTTGAAAATGCAGAGGGAGATATCAAATGTAATCAGTGTCCAGGGAATTAAGAACTAAGTTATGAAGAAAAAAAAAACATATTCTGCTTCCAAAATGTGAAGGATATACTGTATATACTTTTGAAATACTATCTGGAGTGAACATGGACAAAGAGGGAAGAGAGAAAAGGGAGCAGCACAGAACAAAGACAGCGAAAGTGAGAGAGGCCACTATATCGGCAGTCAACAAGCAGATGATAACTTGGTCCTAACATTTCTGAGACATTTACAGTCCAGATTCAGTCTTAACCACCACAATCAATTCGTGGACTGCTCTGGGAATATCAAACATGTTTCATGTTTACAGCCATCCACAGGGTCCTGAACCGTCCTGTGGTGCGAGGAGGATTACAGACTGCAGATATAGCCCAGCACTTTCGGCAAAGAGAGGCTGCCATTGTTGCTCTGATTGGAATCACATATCACAGGAGGTCTTACAGGATTAGAAGCCCTAATGTTAGCAGATATATCAAATGGCAAAAAAAACCTACCAGAATTTTTGAAGGTTGAAGACCAGTGACTAAAAAGCACAAGAACCTATCAAATTCACATCATTAGTGTTGCAGTTTGGTTTGATATTCTCGATAACATGGTCAGTGAAAGCAAAGACCTTTAACAACCAACTAATGTTAAAGCTCCCCCTCTAGGCTTTAAACGCACCAACCCAGGACAAAACCCCATTTATCCTCCAATTTATGGCAGCCGTGTTTTCAGCAATAGCCATTTAATGTATATGCCTTTTGTATTTGCCTCTCTAAAAAGCATTTTGAATTGGTACTGTTAGACTTGCCCAGGATCCAGCCACACACAACAGATTCACAGGAAATGGTGCATACATTTCACATAATGCATCATTCTATTATGAGCTAAGTTTTACAGTGGCAACATTGTCTATTGTTTGAGCTCAAAACAGCTACCTGCTGCTGCTGTAAACTGCTGTTGATGAGAGTGGTAAGGATAATTCAAAACAGTAAAGTTGGAGGGCCGTAAAAACCAAAACAAAGAGCTGAAAGATGCTAAAATGCTCCCTTCCCCCGTGTAGAGGGAAACTGCAAAGTGGGGGTGATAATTCTCTCCGGGGTTATCATGCTGAGAGTAGTCCTTTTTTGCCGCCGTCATTTTGACAGGAAATAGTAGGGTAAACACAGTGACACACCAATACTAATTAAGTTCCTGTTCCACTCAGGTGAAACAGAGTCAGGCTGCTGCTATTGTGCATGTTGGCTCACTGGAAATGCTCTGCTGCACTAAATGGAACAGAGCCTTAATTAGTGTAACACCTGCTTACCATTTCATGTCTAAATGGCAGCTGTAAAAAAAAGGTGTATTATCAAGTTTTTATTAGCAAATTGACTCAATGGATGTGGACTAGTGTTACAACCATTCCGGAAATATCTAGCAAATTAGTCTTTAGCTGTTTGATACAATGCATGTTCATTATCAGTGTAGTTTCACATCTTAAAATCGATTTTACTCATGACCTATATGTCGAGAAAGAGAGAGACAGAGTGATACAGAAAGAAGTGTAAGGAACCAACCTTTAACAGAAACATCATCAGCTGCAGCAGCAGCAGGATTGAGTGGATGCACATTGTAACCTGAGGGCCGAGCTGAATAAGAGAATAGCTTGTACACATGCCTCATGTGAACCCTCACACACATACAGCAAAGAAGCGAGGCAGCCCTGCCGAATGTAGTACAGAGAACTTGCTTCCATGTGAGTTTCTAAAGTGCTTTAGGAATGACAGCACAAATTTGAGTGGCAAGATTAAAAGGAAATCTAAATGCCCCTTTCTCCCCCACTCCATTTAGTGTTAGCTTAGAGATCGGGGGAAAAAGAGAGTGAGCTTCCAAACTCTGCCTGTGTTACTGGTAAGAGACGTGAAATGAATACTGTGGTGCAGACTTGCAGTATAAGCTTTCATTTCTAGTGTCAATAGAAAAAGGTTAGATAAGGTGCATTTTCACAAAAGTCTTGTGTTGACAGTATCTTGGGTTGCCTAGCGGCTAATCTCTCCAAGCTGGAAAAGTGCTGAGCATTCAGATGGGGAAATATTTGCCATGCACACTTTTGAGCAAAACTGCTTTAATGTTTCAGATAATTTTCTGTAATTAGAGGAAGCAAGAAAAATATGTCTACAGCTCATTTGAACATGATGAATATATAGTATGTAGCGTTGACCCTGGATGCCATAATGCCTTGCTTTTATAGCTAAAATTTGTTCATTTAAAATGTACCTTCATTTATGATTAGCTGCTCTGAATTAACAATTTAAAATAGCTCTTTTTGTATTTCTGTTATCTTTAGAGTGGACAAGACCTTTTTTTGTCCCTCTGTGGCTTTCAGATGCACCTGCTTTTCAAGATTTGTATATACGCTGCATAATTATGTTGCTTTTCTCAATTACCTAACTCCCTCCAGTCAGGCACTCTGTTGCCTTTACACCGAATGCTTCCACTGAGAGGACCAGTGTGCCGGATTCAGTTGGTAAAGTTGCAGGTTCCAACCATCTGAATGCAGCTCAGCCTTCCAAGTGTGAAGGAGAAACTACAGTGGCTGTGAAACTTCAGAAAAACGGCAATGTCCCTATCTAAAGCCAGAGTTTGGTTTGTCTGTTCTGGGCTACTGTAGAAGCATGGCGGTTGAAAATGTTGGACTCTGCAGAAGATAATGGTAATGAAAACACAACAATTCTAATATTCAGGTGATTATACTCTAATGAAAACATACCTATGAATATTATATCCCATGTCTGCCAATAGTTCCTCCTAAATGTTCTACACTGGACCTTTAAGCAGGTTTAAAAAGACAAACCAAGTTGTCATCCCTGTGAGAATTCTTATAATGTATTCTGTTTAGCTAATTTAATCTAATTTAACTGATTACTTTTTTTATTTTTTTTATTTGGTTTTTTGAATGTCTGATTAGAAATAGAAGATTATGTAGTTGAGGTGCTGACATTTTGCAACATTTCATATTTGAGAAACTGACAAAACAGCATGAAAAACAGTGCATGTGTGTATGCATGTGTATGTAGTTCAACATTTAGGTATTTGTCTTTTTGGCTTTCTTTTCTAAGATCAAGATGACAAGAGTTGAGTCAGGTCTAAGCCTTGCTAAACATAAAGACTGGAAGCAAGGGGAAACAACCTAGTTAGCTCTGTCCATAGTTAAGATACGCAATTTGCGCTGACCAGCGCCCTCCTATAGGTTTGCTGATTAACATGTACTTTTCATTTGTTTAATCCGTACACAAAATGTTAAATTGCAGTATTAGGGGGACTTATGAGCTGGAAATATTTCTACAAAAACTATTTTTACATCCATCTACCACTTATGTGTAGCACCTTGGCTATAACGAGTGTTGTTATAGAGCTTTGGTCTGTGTGTAGGCACAATGGAACCAAACCTGTCAATATCACTCGCACAGACGGGGGGGGGGGGGACT
>NW_023339796.1:22275523-22286204 GCF_004916995.1 Morone saxatilis | reverse complement strand
TCCCAACATCTGAAATGCAGCTCAGGTGCGGCTTGCCAACAGTGTGAAGGAGAAACGGTAGCAAGTGGCTGGTGGAAACTTTGCAGAAAAACGGCACACTGTCCCTACTCTAAAGCCAGGATTTGGTTTTTGTCTGCTTCTGCTACTGTGAGAAGCCAATGGCGCTTGAAAAGTGTTGGACCTCTGCAGAGAGATACATGTAATGAAAAAACAAACAATTCTAAGTATTCAGTGATATACGTCTAATGAAAATAACATGACTCATGGAATGGATTACTATTACCCATGTCTGCCAATAGTCCTTACCTAAATGTTTCTACACTGGCTTTAAGCAGGTTTAAAAAGAAAACCAAGTTGTCATCCCTGTGGAGAATTCTGTATAATGTTATTCGTGTTTTAGCTAAGTTTAATCTAATTATAACGTGATTACTTTTTTTTACTTTTTTTATTTGGGTTTTTTGAATGGTTTCGAGATTTGTAATGTGCTGAATTAAAATAGAAGATCGTAGTGTTGTTGACCCGGTGCTGGACATTTTGCAAACATTTCATTCATTTTTGAGAAACTGGGATACAAAACAGCATGAAAGAACAGTGCATGTCGTGTGATGCACTGTGCTATGTAGTTCAACAACTTTGGATTATCGGTATTTTCGGTCTTTTTGCTTTCCTCTTTCGTAAGAATCACAGGCATGGACAGAGTTGAGTCATGGGTCTAAGCCTTTGCTAAACATAAAGACTGAAAGCAAGGGAAATGCAACTAGACTTAGCTTCATGTCGCATTAGGATAAAGATAAACAATGAGCATACGGCATCGCCTCTATAGTCTTGCTGATAGGAACATGTATCTTCTTCATTGTTGTTTCATTGTAATCCGTACACAAGATGTATAAATTGCGAGTATGATAGGAGACTTAATGAGCTGGAGAATATTTACTACAAAAAACGTATTTCTTACATCCATCTACCACTTATGGTGTAGCCCACCTTGCTTATAACGAGTTTTGTGGTATAGAGCTTTGGTCTGTTGTGTAGGCCAGCAATTGGAAGGAAACCTGTCAACTACCTCCCTCGCAGCAGACGGGGAGGGGGGGGGGGGGACTAATCAATGAGCTTTGGGTTTTTAAAATAAAAAAAACGATTAAACATTTTTGTTGTATCATTTGAATCCATTTAGCAGCAAAATGTGAAAGAAGGAAAGAATGGGAGCTTTGAACCAAATTTTTGTTTTTGCATGAAGAAAATGAGAACATTTAGTTTAGAACTACTAGTTTTCCTTTAATAGCGTAAAGAAAAATTGGACAATTGGCAACACAAACTGCTGATCCAGTGTCAATCGTGCAAAAATACAAATTTGAATTAGCTTTTAGCTGTCCTTGTCTTTGGATCACATTCACGTGTTGTCACATAAGCCTCGTGCTTTGGCGAGTCTTGTTTGTCTACATGGCTCATAAATCTTTCTCCCAAACGTCCACGCTAGTGGATTCTGCTTAACCAGAGTGCACTCTGTGTGGGCTCCGTGTAATCTAAAGTGTGCGGCAGAGTTTCCATGGCCGTTGGAGTGGCTACGCTGACACTTTATGTCTGCGGGATGTCGATGCATTGACTTTGCTAACCCAGATACTGGAGTAATGCTCCATTAAACTAATTGTTTGAGAAGTGGTGGGGAACTCTCAAAGGACAGGCCGCACCAATTAAAAATGCACACACACATGCATATACACTCACCTACATGCAAGTAGAAAGTCAATGAGTGCTGGCCTTTGAGTGTGTTTTGAGTGATTTTTAAAATAGTGGTTGTAGTCGTTTGGAGATATGTCAGCAAATGCGTTGCTATCGATCCCCTCTGTTAACCTTTACCTCTCTCACCCAGCCATCCTCCCACCTCGCTCCATCAAAATCTCATATGAGCGCTGTAAAGAGGGGATGAAAGAGTGCACTCATACAGTATGTGTGCGTGAGTGAAAATTTGTTCCCAGTGTGTGAAGTTGTTGAGTTTAAGTCCGTAATACAACTTGTAGCTGCAGCCTGATATCCTGCTCTGAAAAGAAAGACAAGATTGTACTTCTTGGTTCTTTGATGAGACTATTTTGGTGCAATTTTCATGTCTAACCTTGTCGCTGACATACCTGTACTCACACTAAAGAACACCCAGGGTATCATTATGTCTCTTGGGCGCCATCACATTAAAAGTTCCATGAGACAATCCGAAGCAATGACAGTCTGGCGCACATGAACGGTGAAATTATGGGAAAGAAATCACATAGATGGGCAAGGTTGTTTAGAATTATCCTTTTTTTCAGCCAGCCCAGTGATATGGAATATATGTTTAACCTTCACGCAACACTTGTTTTAAGACTAGACGAAGTTTTACGCTTGCTTGGTTGTTAAGCAAATGGTTGAGTGGATCTTAATGTGTCACAAGTGAAGGACACAAAAGAAATCACTTAACTGGAAAGTGTATTTATAACCAGTTTTTATGGTTTCCATATATTAGGGTGCTTTCACACTTAACCTGTTTGTCTTGGTTTATTTAGCCTAGTGTGAAAGCTGTCAGTTGAGCTTTGGTACAGACCAAATAACCAGACGGACAGTCGGGCTGGAATAAGATTGTCCTAACCAGGTGCCGGCATTGCAGATTTGTTTCGTGAAAAAAGTATGGTGTCATGTCCATTGATGGCAGTTTGTGAACACATTTTAATTAGATTAGCATTGGCCTTGGCAAAGGACTGCCCTGTCCAACTGTCTTTCTAGTTTTAGATGTAATTTTTGTCAATGTTGTGAGCACTACGAAAAGAAAACATTCTATATTCTATAAACTATTTTTACAACCATACTCATGTTGTTTCCTGCACCCCTGATTTTGGCCACACAGTACATTTTGTTCAGCCTGACTGCAGCTTTAGACCATTATATACACCAAATTGTTTGGTGTTCCTTTACAAACCTTGCTCGTCATGTACAATTCATGCAGTTGACACCGCCTCAAAGCAAAACTTCTAAATGTGCTAATTATGACCTGATACAGGAATTAACTTTGCTGCTGCTAATTAACAATCTGAACTTTCTGTTCGCCTCGACATAGCTCAGGGCGACAGCGTCTTTCTCCGTGAGATTTATGAGAGTTTTCCTGAACGTTTATCCTCATTACACTAATTATATTTTGGCAGGGTCACGTAGGTAACCATTTGCTTAAAGAGTTGCATCATAAGCAGATAAGCTTGTTATTGAGTGCATAAAATACAGTATAATCCAATCAGGATGCAGTCATTGACTTTAAACAACATTTAGTCTCAACCAAGCAGCCTAATACATGCTGATAATTCTCACAAAGCATTGCAACATGCCTTTATTTGATCATTCTGCATCTTTTACAGAAAACAGTAAGCTATTAAGTGATCCAATCTGTTTGTTACTCTTAGCTTTGTTCACTCTTTAATAGCAGACATTTGACTTAACATACAACAACAACATCTACATATACACTATTGTATAAATTCCATTATACCCTTGAGGATATTCTGTACTCGTCATTATGACTACTTTGGTGCTGCATCTGTCTTATACCCCTAATCACAGTAAACAGTAAATAACAGGCTATCCTCCTGGGTATTACCACTTTAGTAATCAACATACTGTATATAAAAACATCATCAGAAATTCCAATAAGACTCATACACATCCATATGCATGATTTTTTATGAGATAGGAATATTGTATAGATGCCTAAAATATGTGTTTAGCATTATGTGCTTACAGTTTGAATGCTTAGGAGACATTGTCCTAATGAATAGGATCACAGTAATGGACCAGGCCCTTAAACATAGTCCATGATTCCACCAAAAACTAGATGTCGAAATCATGATAACCCCAACTCACCTTACTGGAAAATAACATTTATCTTTGCAGCATTTACTTCCCGCTTGAGACAGACTTTAGGATTCGGGAGTATTTGCTGCAATGTTTTATTAAACATATGATTCAATTTAATGGGAAAATATGTCCATGTTGGCGTACATCACCGTGGGTACTGTCTAATAATTCACAGAGCTTCAACAAAGAAGCCCCAGGATTTCCTGATCTACTTCCCTGCTTTGGCTTTAGGAGATGTTTGGTCATTATCACAAATCTTGACTGAACAGGCTGCCATCAGAGGCTGATGTTGTCAAGCTGAATCAGCTAGATCTTTGCCAAGGTCTGTTTCATGAGAGACATTAGCTCTTAGCTTTGTTCTAATTCTTAGCTTTGCGTGTTCCTCATCTGCTGATACTTGGGGGCGTCCTGGGGCTCCGCAGCAAGAGGCCAAAAAGACTGCAGTGTTAATCCGACCATGCTTGAGGAACAGAAGAGTGCTGCCAACTGGTTTACCGTAGATTTTCCTCAAGGTGAGGATCACAGAAAGATAAGGCTCCATATTCACAAGGGCCAAGCACAATGAAGGTCTGCAAGAAGTGATAATGAGCCGTGTGGCCAATCGAGCTTGGAGAGGATCACTATAAGCAGATGTATGGCATAGTGCTATAGAATTAGATATGTCTATCATGGCTGACATTGTTAATAATGTCTGTAGATAACTGATGACCGGGAGACACTTGACTGACGGGTTTTGTGTTTGAATCGAACTAATCAGATTCATGAGATTTGAGACCGGAAAGGTTAAAATGACCACAGATATTCCAGTGGAGGTTAAATACAGCACAGATGCATGATGGGCCATTTTTATGATGCTGCTGCTGCAGTTTCTGCTCAGCAAAATGAAGCGTTGCCGCTGTGGCCTGGTGAAGCAATTACAAGACCTCTTCTGACTTCATTGAGGAGCGGTACTGCTAACTAAATGGTTTTCTGTAGGAATCCCAGGGGAAGAGATCATTAAGAAATAGTTCTCAATCTATCCGTGATGCAGTGGGAAATATACTCCCTGTGTGTGTGTGTGTGTGTGTGTGTGTGTGTGTGTGTATGTGAGTGTGTGAGGTATACATACCCACTGAGACCCAGCAGACTGTAGTACATCTGTTACAGATGAGGGGACTTCTTAAACACATTTCAATGAACTGACTATAAGCTGCTAATGTGCTCCTGTAATGGAGGCAGGTTGCTACTGATGATGTTGGAAGGAGAAATAAGCCTTCAATCATGCCTTCTCTTTCACTGTGGGCCAAGAGTGTCTCTCTCTTTCAGGAAACACAGACTAGAGAGGGGGCGTGGGGGCTACTTTTGTCCCAGAGGCCAACTCTGATGAATCTTATACAGATTAATCCACCCTGTAAAAGGCCTTGAGTTGCTTTTTTTATTGATTCACCAAAATGCTAATCTCAGGCATTCAAATTCCACTGCTAGTGGCGGACTAGATTCAATTTGCACGGTTTTAATAAGGTCCAAATAGAAACATACGCTCCCCTGAGAAATTCCTGCAGATTATTTTCTTTGATAACGGTCCAAGTTTGAAATTTTTTACCCCAGCCCAATATGAAAACACCAGCTGATTGCATTATGGCTGAGGTGCTCGGGATAAAGCCCAAGTGACACACGTGTCAACATGTGCAGCCTGCCGGAAGAGATGAGACGATGGCCTCGCAATTGGCCTTGATTACCATCACCACCAGAAGCACTATAGTTACAATGAGGAGCATATTTCTGTGATGACAGGGTCGTAACGTTGCTGCCCTGTCATACTCATTCCCCATGGTAATGGAGCAATAGCACAATGCATGACCCTGGCGACTGACACGGCCCACACAGAATTAAAACAAGTGGAACATGCTGCCCACACATGCACTAGATAGCACCCTATTCTTTCTTAAACTATGTACTGGGACCTACAATATTTCACGGCCCTACCTCTGCTGGGGTTCCCATATGACACCAGTGGCAATGAATAATGAGGCTGCATGCGACCCAGGGGATGGGATTACATTTTTCATTTTGGTCCAGAACAGAAGAAGTTTTAGGACCTCTGAATTATGCAGCAGATGCTGCACTGTTTATCAAAAGCCCTCAGATATAGAGGTTATTTGAAAGGATCGAGTGTTCGGAAACAAAGAGATTCAACATCAAACCTTTTCTCCTAATGATAAAAGAACTAAAAAAAGAGTAGAACGAATGTAATGCGGCCCATAGGAGTGAAATAAAAAGAGCATCTATTTGTCTGGCCACATGAAACTAGTCTAGAACAAAGCAAATAAGAAATGTCTTCACAAAATACCAATGTAATGAAAGCAGAATGTGATGTTTACCAATGGTGACTGGTCTGGCCCCACACGCTTAGTAAGAGTACATCAGATACTGTCTGGGCCCAAAAAACGATTTGATATAGAAGACACTGACTATAGTCGGAGCTGGGATTTATCCTTCTGTTATTACTGTGAAGCGAGGATGGATAAAGATGTTGAGCAATATGCCATCTGTAGACCCATGCAGTCTTATCCATGGTACAATTGGTGTGAATTTGCCAAAGCAGTTGACACTTACCTGGGATCAGACACTGCTTCGGTGCTTCGGTTAAAATGCAAGCTACCGGTCACTTAACAGCTCCGACCACTAAAAGTGTTCCAACAGATTGCGAAGCAAATGTTCACCTCCTGTTTTGTGCACAAATTTGACCGTTGGACTGTCTGTTTATTCTCTCTAAACAGCCAATATCAACTGCCCAGATTTTAGCTGTAGCTACTTAGCAATGTGTTTGTAGAGTGTTTTTTTATGGTAACTAAACCCCTCACTGGTCACTGGCAGATTCATAAATGACTTAAATTTCTCGCTTGAAGTTGAAATGTTTTCAACTTTGCACCAGTTTGTCTTGTAATGGAGCATATTTTACTTTGCAGCACTTTACCTCATCAAAGTATCTGAGTACTTCTTCCACCTCTGGTTTCCAGGAACTTTGAATAAAAGAGGACTGCATGTGAAATTTGCTTTTCATCTTCATACTTTTCAGTGGAGCAAGGAATTGTCTTGTCATTGTTGTAAACTGCCATGACTTCAGTAAAAAATAAACTAAAAAACTTCTCATCTGACAGTTCCACTTAAACTGAAGCAATGTTTGTTTGCTTCTTACTTTTGCTGTTGGGGCACATTCTTTCCCACCATAGCTTGGTAAACCTTTTAAACTTCACTTTTATGCAGGTATTGTGAGTCTGGTGCAGTGTTAAGATGAGATGGAGGTAATCCAGTGACGGTTTTTTTTAGAAAAGCACATAGTGGTTAGTTTTGTAATTGAGAGCCACACTGGCATTCATTTTGGCTCACCAGGACATTGATGTCAGTGTCATCTCACCTCCTCCTCCTTTTGTCTACACGGACCATAATCCACTTGTATTTTTGCATTCCTCAGAAAATCCTAACCAGCATTTAATGAGGTGGGTATTGTTCATGCAGCCTTACCAGTTAGCGAGCAGTCAGATAGTGTCAATGTCGACACTCTACCTTTGGTGTTGTTGTCTGAATAGAACTACACTGTTGTGTGCAGTCTTGGCCTTGTTCTCTCTCCTGGTTTTGTTTTCTATTATGGAATTTTATAGAACTTATGAGAAATTAGCCTTTTTCGCTGCCTTACCAAGAGTTGGGTGAGATGGTCAGTTATCTGTGCGCTAAATACAGAGGTAGTTAGTTGACATGTTTAGCCTAGCTTAGCAAATGTAGGAGCATATTCAGTCACTGAGGGACAAACGAAGTTTTGAGGTTCTAGCTGCACCTATTTCCAAATTTGTGGTTTGGGGTTTTGTAATGCCCATTTTCCTTAGGAATTATGCCCATACCGGATATAACTGCGTGATTTAAAGGTTTTAGTTGATGTTCACTGTGTATTACCACTATATTTTCCTATCCATAACTGAGTGCTTTGGTTGCTTAAGGAAATTGTTACATACCAAGTGCGACTATAAATAAAATCATGTATTTAAAGTTGCATGTATGTGAATCAAGTTTTGATGTGATTGACTGTAAAGACAATTATGCTTATATAATTAAGCTCAAAAAAGCTGATGAAAAGACACGACACAGCAAAATGCTGATATTATATGTTGTTAACCTTCTCCGTGATTGAACGTCATTTCACAGGTCAAGCAAAGAAACTTCTGTATGATTACAATTTGGCTGAGCAGCTGTGTGGGCGAGCGCTGAATGAGCATAAACATGACAGTTTTAGAACAAACTCACTTGCCTCTCTAGCTGCCAGACGGCCCGTAGCTTATCCACCTGCCTGCTCACCACTTATTGAAGATAAATGACTTCTGGGCGGCCATTACTTACCTTTTGAAATGGCCTTAAAAGGGATGACATAACCCTCGTCAGCGCAAATGTAACCAAACTCCATAAAGTCAGGCTCATTTAAAAACAGATCCATTTTATGAAGGCCAAAGCAAGAATAATGCACTTTTGATCCAGCAGTAAATAAAAAAAGAAAAAAAGAAAATGTATATAACATTAAATATAAGGAATAAAAAAAGAGAGTGGTGGTAGTATTCAGTTTCTTTACAAAAATAACATATCAATTCTATATATATATATATATATATATATACATGTAGAAGTCCTGTAATCAATAGTAAAAGTACAGAAGTACTGTATATCAGCAAAATGTCAAAAATAAAAGCAATTATTATGTAAATGTTTGTAGCTGGTAGCAAAAAACACTAATATCTGTACCAGATTTCATGTCAATCTATCCAAATTGTCAAGACACGTCACTAAGCCAAAATGTCAACACACTGGTGGGGCTAGAGCACAGGTGCCCACACCTTTTCCTTGGAGGGCCAAAACTGAAAATGAATGGTAGGCCCGGGGCCAAAAGCAAACACTTATTTATGGTTAAGATGCAAATGGTTCCCTTAATTGACCGACTTCCTGCTCGGCCCACCATGCTCAGATTAAGAAAAATAATTAATAATTGAGGATCCTAAATATTTAAAGAAAAGTTTTACCTCACAAAAAGATAAAACAGCATAAAACAGATTCATATTATCATTGTATTTATTTTTTCTCTGCTAGAAATTAAACCTTACGGCATGCAAACTTCAGCCCTCAGGCCCAACTTTGTGCAGCCCTGAGATAGAAGAAAGGTCAAGGGTCACCAAAGTCAGTATGATCCATCCTCAGAAAACAATGTATCTGTACAAAATGTAATTTTAATCCATCCAATAGTTAAACAATTAATTAAAAAATTAATTTCAATTATAATTAAAAAAAGTCATACCAACATTGCCAACCCTACAACCATGTCATGGCTTAAAGATTCAATATTTCTCTCTGAAATGTAGTGCATTACTAGTATAACGTAACAATACCTCACACTGTACTCAGGTAAATATACTTAGTCATAGTACCTTCCACCACTGGATATGAGTGTGATTCCTACCCACCCTATCCTGCTCTTTACAAACAGAAATACATTTAAGTCCAACTAACCGAGGGAAAGTCACGTTCCCTTGAACCATGCTAATCTCTCCCCCTTTATTAGCCTCTCATTCTTATTCACATCAGTACTTGGTGCATGTGTCCAGCGTCTGGTCACAGCAGCCCCAAAATGACTGCGTTCTATAAAAATTTAGATAAGGTTATGGGAGCACTGATACAGTATGTGCCTGGAATCAGAATGAGCCCACCTGTGTTTCCAGGTTTGTCTATGTGAATCAGAGAAGTTTGGCATTGGGAACGTTCCCCACCTCTATCACTGGTCTCATTCTAACACTATGGTTGGCCCATTAGCCCACATATGGCCTGCCTGGCAATGCTCTGATAGGCCATTTGTGCTTAAGCCAGCTCAATTAACAGCCAACTGTTCCTTTAGAGTACTTCTTTGACATGAACCAAGATACCAAGTCAGTAGTGCTGACTGTTCTAATAGTACCATTAATTGTAACACTGATGCTGATTGTACTAATAGCTTAATGGATTTGTTGATGAACGGTGCTTTGGCAGTCTCTTGTTGGGGCTGTACTGAAAAATACTACAAACCAAAAGCACAGCGATTGCATGTAAATAGAATTTATTTGGTAAGCAAATTCCTGAGGAGCTTTATTCTATTTTCAGGAGCGGAATGACTGCACGTGTGTAGAGCATGCAACATGGATTTGTTTAAATAGCAGAATATCCAGCGCACTCTCCTCTGGTTGTGGATTTGGCTTGTCCTTTATGTCTGTCAGACTATCCGGAAGATTCTGATGACTGTAAGTGACTGACCTATCCAGTGGTAAATGACCAGCTTTTTCTTTGTCCATTGATTTCCTTTAAAATGTGATAGGCCCTCGGCTATGGCTATTTCTACCCATTAATGGTTGTTATTGTTGACTTAGCAGTATTGGCGGATGGCGATGTGACTGCATAGCTGATTAATACACACTGCTGATCAACGCTGTGGCCACCGCTGCTTGTCGGGAATGACAGTATCAGAGGCAGTTCAAATATTATTAGACTGACACCATCACAGAGGCTTTTTAACAGCGCAAGGGGGATCTATATTAATAGGAATCTGAAGCCCCTCCAAAATCAATCAACCTCAAATCAACCTTCAAACTGACATGAAATGTGCCATTATCCATCTGCACTGCAATAACAAAAGTAAATAATTGCACAAAATCAATCAGCAAATTCATCTATGGATGAAAAGCTAACCCCCTCCACTCCAATGGCATCCTAATTTCATACTGCGATGACTGCCTAGTTAGATTGTGTGACGACCCACTCCACCTTG
>NW_023339796.1:22266403-22275423 GCF_004916995.1 Morone saxatilis | reverse complement strand
CTCCCTCCTTTGTTTGTCACGGCCGTATGGCCCGGTTTGTGACAATTGCATACATTTATATTTCGCGTCTATACGACTCGAGTCGGTACATTCAGTCACTCGAACAGCTGTGTGTCCACAAACGCTACCATGAGCTCATCATTAATAAATGTGGTTAGCTGACAATGTGGCTTCTATTTGCAGTACTGAATATGTCAGGAATCAGCTTGTCCAGCATAATGTGCGTCAGTCCAATCATCATTACGACACTGTGGCTAGTTAGTGTTTGTCTGTGGGAATAATCATTACAGCTACATTTAGACCAGTACTAATTGCATGGCCGCCCTATTAGCCTACGTGGCCAGACTGGTAAGCATCAGATGGGCCACAAGGGGCCGATGCTCGCTCAATTATCCGCCAACTGTTTGTGTATATATAAAGATTTTACTCAGCTGTGGACGGTTCCGCTAAGAGCTTGTTAACATTGTTTGTGCGCTCACTGTCTGTTGTGTGGATGCAGGCAGCACTGATTATATTTAGCATCAGCATGAGGCGCTTCAGTAATTAGCAGATCTGATACGTATGTCATGACAATTTAATTTTGCTGTATTATTTATTTTCTGTAAGTTTGTGTACTGGGTCAAAGGTTTAGAAATGTACCCTTTTCCAGGCATTTAGCATGCTGAGGATACCTCAAAGTCAAGGTAGCTGGCAAACCGTGCTAGCTTACATTTGGCACTATAAAGAACCATGAAAGCAAGAGCCATAGACAGGGAAGCTATATTTGTATTAGTTTGTGGAAATACAGATGAATAAATGAGTGAAGAACTATAACAAATGCAGATGCATCCACACAACTCCACTGCATGGTACAATTAAGCAATTAAAATCCAATCATGCACTGTGGCATCTATAAAAATGCGGAGCAAGCCCAGTTGATTCTGATTTTGTCAGAAGGATATTATAGTAGGGTTGCAGTGCGTAAACCCCTCATTACAAAGATAAATGCACATCTGAGAGTTTAGTGGTGTGAAAACCATAGGCACTGCTCTACAGAGATGTGGAAAAAAGGGATATGGTCAGATGAACCATCACATGTGGGCGAGTGCATGTGTAGCATACACCAAAGATATTCAGGCTTGAATGCTTGACCCCTACAGTGAGGAGATTGGGTGGCTCTGTTATGCTTTGAGGGGTATTTTTCTGGAATGGTTTGGCTCAACTTGTCCCCTTAGAGGGATAGGTCACTGCAGATCAATACAAAGTTGTTCTGAGTGATCACCTTTATTCTGTGATTAAACATTTCTATCCTGATGGGAGTGGACAATGCCCCCATCCAAAGGGTACGAGAGGTCACTGAATGCTTTGATGAGAATGAAAATTATGTGCCTTTGCAGTCACCACATCTGGTGGAAGATTTTGCACTGGTGTGTTAGACAGTGACCTCCACCATCATCAAACTCCAAATGAAGGAATATCTTTTGGAATAATGTGTTCATCCCTCCAGTAGAGTTCCAGAAACTTGGAGAATCAATGCCTGTGGCACATGGTGGACAGAGCATTCATGTCAAGGCCAGATGGGAAATATTCACTCTCCTTTTAGTTTCAGGTTTCAAAAACTTCTGAGAAAAACATTATGTCTCTTTAGCTGCTAAATGCTACATTATGTTCACTAGCTAGCAGCTTACTTGATCTGTCTTCTGTGTATTGCTGGGCAGGTAACGGAAAGCTGCCTGCTGTGCTTATATAACATTACGTTAATTTGGGAGACACTTTTGTCCAAAGCGACTTAATAAGTGCAGTCAAACTCAAATGAGATATGCTTGTATTTTGAGTCCTTGGCATATTTGCCAGCTCACATTCACATCTAGCTACTTTTTTTAGTTTCTTTGCTTTATCTTATTCTCCAGACAGTTTCCCCTGGGACCCTGCCTTAAGTGGTTTCTAAAATGTGTCTTGAGTGACCACTCTGCATCATTACGGTGACTTTAGGAAAGCAGATTGTTCCTGCAAACAGGTATACAGGCATAAGTGAATGTATATTCCAAACATAGCCTGAGGTATATTGCTGTAGGGTACAATGTAATTTGAGTTCCCCATCCCCCATGGTCCTTTCAATTACCAGAATTTGTTCTCTTGCTGCTGCTGCCAGAATATCAACTGAAGCCCAGCAGGCTGTGTGGAGCTATTTGGAAAGGATTAAACTGGCTAGCAACTAATAAAGGTGATGTTGCAGTATGCATATAGGTACTTTATGAGGCAGCTTGACTTAGTAGTGAGCAGCTTTTGTAATTATCACACCAAAAATTAGCAAGGAAGGGAGGGGGAGAAGGAGGAGTTGGATAGGGAAAAGGAGAGAAGACATGGAAGTTGGAGATGGGAGAGAAGTGCCGTGATGGAAGGATGGAGGGAATAAAGATTGAATGATAGAGTTGGAAAGACAGAAGATGCAGTACGTGGGGCTGTATGGAAAAGTCTTTTTGAGTGTGTTTGAGCCCCAGTTTATAGATTTTGAGTATTTTGTACTAAGAAATTAATTGATATATTTGGTTATTCCAAAGGAATATCACATCTGCAGGATTGTAACCATAAAACATCTGTATCTGGCATCTGTAATTACACTGTAGAAGGAAACCCTAGGTAAACACCATCTGGTGTGACTAGCCAACAATGCAATAAAGTAAAAAAAAAAGCATTGAAAGGTTTCTTGCTCATCAGTCGTAAGCATTCATTCATGCATTCAGAATTCCGGAATTTGCTTCTGTTAGCCCAATAATTAGTGATGCTGATGCTAAAATACATTTTATAAGTAATGATACCATAGTAACACAACCCTGCCCCGTGTGTATGAAATATGCTTTTCTAACAAAGTTGATCACAAGGCTCAGTAATTTTGGATTCATTATGCCTCAAGATGCAATTAGTACTCTACACAAGCCCTTTTTATCCTACCATCTGTACATTTAAAGGCCAATTATTCTGGACATAACTGATGGAAGTCAGATTCTTAATACCAGTTTTAGGCAGGTAATCAGTAACTTTCAACTGATTGCCTTTTTAAGCTCCCAGCCGACTAGTTTTTCATCATTTATTGAAGCTTTACTTCAGTACCTGTCAACAAAGTTCTAGAGGATTAATGAATGAGGCTGTAACACACCAGCCACTGACACGCTCATATTTTTGGGGAATGCTAGTCTGTGTTGTATTTGTATCTCTACTCATGTCTCACTCAGGCTGCTCAGATGTATAGGCTCTTCAGGTAATGGCCATTCAAGATGTTTTAATGCTTTACCTGAGTAGTTGGTTATAACCCAAACCCATGTGCAACATCATACATTCACATTATATTTGATAAATACTTTTGATTGATGTCAGTCCCCTGTTATTAACTGTGGTATTTTGTGGTAACAGTATTATTTGCTATAAAATGAACAGGATTTATAAACTTATTAAAAAGTCTGTTTCTGTAGGTTATTTAGGGTAAGACTATGTACTGTTGGAATGTGTTAATATGTGTGTCAGTGTTTTTTTGTTTTTTAGATTTTTAGATTCTTTACATTTTTTACTTAGGGTTTGTTGAGTAAAGTCCAATCTGCTCTGGAATTAAGCAAATCAAGTGAGAAGTCATCTTATTTCTCCATAAGACTGCATGGTATCTGTGTGTTGCAGCCAATGGAGCTGCCCCTTGCTGCCCATTACATAGAATGCTACTTTAAGACACTTGCTTCACTTTACAAACCTGGAAGCTGTGTCTATTATATATACTGTCAATGGGACTGAATCATGACCAAATTGGCTCAAGAACAAGAGAATAAAAAAGAAAAGAAATGCTATTTAGTGAGATTGTCTCAACCCCTTTGAGGAGCATTTATTTCTTCCATTAATCTGAGATTCTAATGTGTTTAATGATTTTCTCTGGTGAGCTCATCAAAAGAGTAAGTTTTTTTTTTTAATAGCCTGCCCATTTTCAGATGGTAATGGCATCTTTGTAATATACTCAAAGTGCACAAACAATGACTTATAACACCTAATTTAAACAAGGACCAAAAACAGCACATTCTGGCTTTCTAACAATAATCAGCTGGTGGGCTATGTGAGGCGGACTAATATGACTCTCAGTAGAGCGTGCTGCTGACAGGCTGCTGTTCTCTTAATTATCAGCTGGTAAAGATGTTAACAGAGGTATTGATGGGCCTTAATTGACCATATGGCTGTTTGTTTGTCTAGCTGGAGACTGACCAGAGAACACACGGATAAGACACACATGGAAACACGCATGGATGTAATATGTGCTGAACAGAACCATGAACACACACACACACAGACACACACACACAGAGCCAGCACAGCACATCATTTGTCTGGGTTCCAGTTTCCAACCACAGCCCATCAGAGTGTGTCTCTGGACATTATCGGCATTATCCTGACATTATTGCTGGCTCTGCTGCTCCGTGATCCAGCCACATCTGTGAGTGTGAATGTGTTTGTGTGTGTTTTTTTTGAAGGTGGGTGGTGTTCAAGCAAGAACAGATTCAGCCCATAGGCGCTGTGAGTCTGAGAAAAAGCCAATTACATGTTTCTCTTTTGCTTTGTTTTAATCAGATGCCCTTTCATGGCTCCTGCTTTTGTCCTCAGCTGATTAAACCAGTCACACGTTTTAATTGCGGTACACTTTCTTTATCCTTAATCTTTCTCCTTTCCCAGAAAGAGAAAGTGAGACAGCTCAGTGGGCGGAGCCGAGGCTTCCTAAAAGGCCTCATAAAATATTGACACCTACATGTTAGCTCGAGCAAGACGATCAACCTTTTCCCGCTTCAATCATTAAGTTATTCTCCTTGTTTTTTGGATTTGTCAACAAGCTGTTCCGAAAAAGTCTTCGCCACCACCAGAAAAGACCGCGCTGGAACTACAGACGGAGATCAGTTGAAGTGGCTTAATTTGTGTGGACAGATTGCAGAGGTCTGTAAAGAGACGCTGAGTGCCATTCTATTGGGCCGAGTGTGTCTCTGTTTGCCTCCAGTGAGTAGGAAGACTTGGACAGATTTTGTGTTCCTTCCCAATTTGTCAATTATATTTCTGAACATTTACAGTCAAATTATCTCCTCACACTGACAGATAATGTTACTGGACTCAATATTTTTAATTATTAGACTTGTTTGAACAAATATATCAGAGCGCAAGTCTTGTTTTACCATTCTATTAATTCAGAGGATGACTTCTTCCTACTGGCATTTCACAATTCAAATTTTTTAAACAAGTTTAGCAAATACCATTTTCTGCAAAGATGCAGACACATTGCTGTATTTGAACTCTGGACATATACAGTAAACTGCAGCCAAGAGTAAAGATGTGGCAAAGCAGTCAGATATTAAAACAAATAGTTATGCTCATTGAAATAGTGTGCACATATTAGACACGCAGGTCTACCTTGTGTATTTGTGGTGTATATATCTGAACAGGTCAACCTCCCCTCACTGCCTTCCTTGTTCAGGTGGTGTAAAATGTAAGAGATTGATCTCTAGTAGAGCTGCAACTAATGATTGCTTTCATTATTTATTAATTGTTCAATCTTTGAAATCCCACACACAATTTCTTAGAGCCTGCGGTGAGGCATTCGAGTCTTCAGTTTTCTTGTTTTGTCCGACAAACAGTCCAACCCCTAAAGATATTGAATTGACTGTTATATATGGCAAGACCTCACATTTGAGGAGCTGAAACCAGAGAATGTTTAGCATTTTATATTCATATCATATATATCATAATAGCTGCTGACCAATTGATTAATCGCCTAATTGTGGCAGCTTTAATCCTAAGTGCATTAGTAACAGTATATAGAGGACGGCAGTTTGATTTTGTAGGAGAGAAAGTTGAGGTTGCTTACAAGTTTGTGATGATTATATTGGTTAGTATCAAGTGTGAACCCATCATTGGCTCTCTCATTCACTGTGCAATTTTGATTAATTCGTAGTAGGACACAATGGCAGCTCCCCTGGTCACACATGATCTCGTATAACAGCTAACAGTACACTAAAATATGTTTCTGAAATGATTTTAGGCACTAATGGCAGTGCAGTTACAGAATCTTGATTCATATTTGATCTGCACTGCCTAGTTTGACAGTTTTATCTGAGTTTGGTGCGTTGAGCTGGACGGACTCACTGAGAATATGTCAGTCACAAGGTAGCCATGCCCTAAAGCATCCCAGGAACATCATAATGTGTGGAAGACTTGAAACTAAATATTTAGACTATAAACTCACTAGGAAACTGTTTACTGAGATAATAAATCAAGTGACAAGTCGGCTTATTCTCCATAAGACTGCATGGTATCTGTGTATTGCTGCAGCCCATGGAGCTCCCCCTACTGGTCATTACATAGAATGCAGGTTTAAGACACTGCATTGGCTTCACTTCACAGACCCAGAAGCTCTGTCCATTATGTTTTCAATGGTCGTTGGTTTTACCTAACCTTGTGAGGCAGCTGGACTTGCATGAGACCATGTAAGAATCCACCAGGCTTAAATCTATTTTTTATGGCCAAACTACATGATACCGGACCAATCTAGGTGGGCATAGATGGGGTAGATGCTGCTAGCATCAGTTACATCAGAACTAGAGAATATTTCTTCATTGGAAGAAGAGCAAAGGAACGCACTAAAGGCTTTCATTCTTCATTCTTCTCCTGACTGCCTTCAGTAAGAGTTTGACTACATTCCACCATTAGAGACAGTAATAGACAGATCGTTCATCTAATCACCTGCCAAGTAAAAAACTGCCCTTTTTCAATCAGTTTCCAACGACGACTTACATATGGTTCTGTGTAAAAAATCATCGAGTCAGGTTAGGTATTATCCGTTAAACTGAATGTAAATATTATAATAAATTGGCTCACAAGCTACAGTCACAAGCCTTCTTGTAAATTCTGTTCTGTCCCTGTCACCAAGTCAAACCTTTAACAATAGAGACACCTAGCATCCACTGTGTTCCCTCCAGCGTTTGCTCTTCACCTCCCAAACACAGACCACATCAAAATGTAGATGTGTGCTCCTCTCTCCGCCTCTGCCATTCTACTCATCTCCTCTTTTGTCTCTTCCTCTGGATTCATCTGTAACTCCTTCTGTCGCTCTCTCCTAACCTCCCTGTTTGTCTCGTTTTGGCTGTCATCCCATTCTGTTAGCATCAATCCTCCTCAGCTAGCTTTCTTTTAACTCTCGCCTCCACCCCTCCCCAGCCTCAGTGTGCGGTGAGCCTGAATTACAGGGGGGTAGAGCAGGTGTGCAGCTGGCCGGCTATTGCTGCTGACTCGCATAAACGCTGAGAGGTGAGTAGTGAGCTGCTGGGGTTGAGGAATACAGCTGGCCTTTAATGCTGATGGACCTCCCCCCAGTCTAATGTTTGCCAAGGGCCCGGCCAGGTGCTCAGCAGCATATGCACGAGCACCAGAAACATACACGGAATCTGCACAGAAACACATATCCAGTTCCGAAACGGACACGAAACACATATGTGTGTCAGATCTAATAAGGATTCCCAGCTGCGGTAATTGTAGCACACAGATAGTGAGCTGATGCATTCTGCTTCAGGTTCATGCTCTCTGCCGCAGAGAAAAATGAAGCTTGTAATTTTGTCTGGCTCAGAGAAGAAAATGGCTGGGACAGCGGCTTCCCCACATAATTCTCTGCCTTCCAAACTGGAGCACGAATGACTTAAACAAGTCAGAGGGTCAAACTGCTTCGGCATTAGCCTTTGGCTCGGTCACTCAGTGGCTGGGTGGGAAGTTTAAGGAACAAGTTCTGCTGGGAACGGCTCATGCATTCTTAAGAGCCCCTTTTTCTAGTCCAGTGTTCCCTCACTCTGTATGTCTGCCTTTGTTTTTCCCCCACTTGTCTTTCCGTCACCGCTCCCAGCTTTCCCCATGTTTCTCATTTCCCTCATTTTCCCTCTTGCCTCTTCCCCTTTTGTGCAAACATGGTACAACAACCCTCTCTTTGCTTTCACTAAAGCCGGCGAAGGCGATGAGAAAAAAATCCAATAAACATAAGCTGCCCCCCCTCCTTGGCTCTACTGTCGTCCCTGAGATGTTATTTAAGGGCGACACGTGGTCGATTTTTTCATTCCACCTGGATGCCCTCGCCCCCTCCCTCCCTCCCTCATCTCCAATACGGATTCAATGTCCGTGCCTTTTTACCTTACCTCCCGATCCCCCAAGTTGGGAGAGAGATGGGTAAATAGGCAAAGGGTGCGTGAATAATGCAAGGCGAACATTAAATGTCAGGGCTAAAAATTCACAATTTCCCTCTATTGTCTCGCTAGCATTCGCAGCATGTTTTATGCATTTTATAATTAGCGGGGGAGTCTCGGAGGACAGGAGTGGAAGAGAAGGAGGCCTGGCAGTTACTGGGATCGCTTATTTCTGCGAGAGGTGGCGTTTTAAGAAGTTGCAGGACTTCATTTGAAAGGCAAATCTCACAGCCCCTTGGAGTGGAAACCCAGGAATCAATAACACTTCCAACATGTATAAGCTGCCTTATACACATACACATATAAACTCTCTCGAAAGAAAAACCTATGAATTGGTACCGAAAGTCAAAATTTCCAATTTCCCGTTTAAATTAATTTGCAAAGTTTAAACTGTTGGGATTGAGTGTTTTGGGTTTCTAGTCAGAGGAAAAAGGAGAATAAAAGGTGGAGGAAAGAGGCAAAAATCTGTTGGTATATGACCTGGGCGTTTCTGATCACAGCATCATCTCCATGGACGTCTCCTGCCCGTCCCCCCTCCCCAAGCCAAAACGTGATATTCATTTTCGCAATATACAAAAACATCAACCCTGCCATCTTGTACTCTGACCTCCAACTGCTGGCCTCAGTCAACCATCCATCAGTCAACAAATCGGTCGAACACTACAACTATTCTCTTCACTGCCTCCTGGATACACATGCCCCCCTAAAAACAAGAACTGTGTCTTTCTCCCGCACCGCCCCCTGGTTCACGGATGAACTGCGCAAGATGAAGGCTGCTGGCCGTGCCATTGAGAGGCGTGT
>NW_023339796.1:22256915-22266303 GCF_004916995.1 Morone saxatilis | reverse complement strand
TATGGAGGTATTTGTGGGGTAGACACATTATGCTTTGAATGACCTACATACACTGATCAGCCATAACGTATTTTATACATACAACATTTTAGTACCTTATATTGTTTACCCCCTCACTTCTATTCTAAATTGGCACAATAAAAGTACAAGTACCTCAAAGTTGTACCTAAATACCTTACAGTAATTGAGTAAAGATAGTTGCACAGCTGCCTAACACATTGTCAAAAATACAACAAAATATGTTTATGAAATATGTTTGATAAAAAAAGGGCGGTTGGCTTGCATTACATTGTACAGGTGTTCCTATTTTCCAGTAAACTGACACTGATATCTTGACTAAAACTAAAACTAGAATTCACAGATGGGTGTGGAAGGATCTAGGAGGTTAAGACAGCATTTAATTATGTATTGTAAATGTAAATTAATGAGACTTTAACATCTAACTTCTTTTAAATGCTACATTATCACTTATCATCAAATAAAAGTGTATAAGTGTATTTTAATATGACTTTTGTCATCTGCTTTGTGTCAAAGGAAATGTGCCATGGGTGCATGCTGAATGACATGCCACAGGAAGACCTGACCCAGCTCTTTGGGTCACAGCCCCTCTCTTCCTCCACACCCAACTAGCAGGAACAAAAGAGCAGAGCAGTATAGCGGAGACTAAGGCTGAAGTCAGGGGCTTTTTGGGCTGCATGCCTCCCCAGGGCACTTTATTTGGGGCAGCCTGAGCCTCCAGGACTTTTATTTTTTGCACTTTGGAAAATATTGACACTCCCTGAGCTTTTGACCCTGTGCCATTGATTGGAGCTGAAGCTACACGGTTGGACTCTGACCAAAGCTGCTACATAGTAATGGAGTGATTAATTAAAAAAAAACATTTTTTTAGTATGGCTGGCTGCATGGAGAGTGGCAGCAGCAGTGAGAGAGATGGGGAGGGGCCACATACACATTCACACAAGCTGATTGGCACACTGCAGTAACTGCTGGGTGAGGGGAGGTGTATGAAAAACGTTAACCCACAATGCACTGACTTTTGACAGATTCCTGCTCCAGGGCTGCTGAATTTATAAGCCATTACTTTAGCCAGCCCGGGATCTAGTTGGAGCATTATGTTCCATGTCAGCTGCCATTAGTGGAGCAGTGACTGACATCCATTGAGAAAGCCAATGCTCTCTGACACCGATAGGGCCAGCGTGGCATGCTTGGACTAGGATGTAGCCACATTGTTGTTTTGTTTCCAGGCCCCCCTTCTCTTTTTCTTGTGCATCCAGTTGAGTTCATGTCTGCAGTAATCAGGGGACAATACTGCAACCTCCGAGCCCTCACAGCAGTCATTGTGCTCTACAGTAAGCGCCAGCTGGCCTGTTTCCATTTTGTTTTTTTAGGACACTATGGACTTGGGTTATCTCCATGAGAAGGATTTGATGTTCATGTCATGTTTAGAGCCATATGAAGTTATATTACACTTTTTAAGAAAAAATGTATGACAGAAAGGAGAGAGTCAAAAACATCAGACTGGGAAAGGAAAAAAGTAAGAAATGAGTTGGTACTTTATGTGTACTTTATCTCAGAACATGTTATATCTATAATTATAAATATACATAGTTCCTAATACAGATCTTTGGGTACAGCCAAAGAAGAATAAAAAATAGATATACCAGAAGTATTTGTATTAGGATTTCTTTCTGTATGTTGCCAACAAACAACTGAGATATCCACACTCACAAAGCAGCAGCAGCACAGTAATGGAGCAGCATTCCTCCCAGCGAGTCTGTCCGCATTAGCTTACTGTCTAAATTGCTCTTAAATGTGATGATGGAGGTTAATAATGGCATTCAGTGCCGTCTGTTGTTGTTTACACACTTCTTAGGGAAGGTCAATGTATTGACCTATCTAGATAGGCTGACAAATAATCTCTGTGGCCTTGATGTTCCATTAAATGATCGATTCAGCTGGTTTGGGGTGGGGGCGGTGGGGTTGCTCAGGGACTATGCAAAGGTCAGTATCTGTTAGTTCATTGATAGAGTGATTAATAAATCAATAAAGCCTGAGAGAGGCTCAGTGAATCAAACAAACTCCACAGAGAGTCCTGACTTCTCTTCAAAGGAATGAGAGGTGGGTGCATGGCAGGAGAAGTTGCTACCACATGTCAGCACTGCTCCACAGAAACACTCTCTTAGATTATCTGTATTCCTCTTTCCTCTGCATACTGTCTATTATCTCAGGCTCAGACATTTGAATTGCTATCTTACTCTCCCATAATGTGAAAGTACTAGTATATTGTAAGCATTTGGAGTTAGTCCCTAACACTGCTTACCACAAAATGATGTAATTTCTTTTCTCACCTACTTAATAACCCAGCTGTCACTCAAAGTGGCCACACCCTTAATTATGCATAACTTTTAGCCTTGATATAATTTAAATAGGTGAGTTGTATAAAAATTCAATCCCTGTACAGTTGTTATGAATGGGGAAATTACCAATACAAATTGACTTGCTGTTTGATGCAGTGTGTGTGGTTTCTTTACGAAACCAGTACGCAATTTGTACTGTCTCTATGACAGATTCAGGTTACTGATTGAGTCTTTCCAAAACTTCTCAATATCTTTGCATTTGCTTGATTAGAAAAACAAGCTGGCCCAGTGAAACAACTTACCCTGTTCTCTCTGATGTGCAAATTACATCAAAAAGAAACCTATGAAGAATACATTTGACCCAATCATTTTTTTTTTTAAGTCCAGCACAGACCACAGTATGGAGTGTAGACTGGTAGCTGGAGAGGTTCCAGTTCCACCTCCTGTGCCCTGCAAGCAATTCTTATTTTCAGGTGATTATACACCTTAAACACAACATACATTACATTCCCTTATTCCAATAGATCCTCCTAAATGTTACACACTTTAAAAATATGGAATAGAAATCCATGAATATCACATAAAACCAGAGCACAATACAAATAAGTGTGCAATTTCAACAAAAAAACAAATACATCAAAGAAAATGAAACGAACTGAAGAAGATGGAACAATTAGAAAAGTGACATGTAATTGTATGTTTTTATGCTGTATTATGTTCATGACTTGAAAAAAAACTGACATCAACTTAATAATCATATTAAAAAATCTACAGCACCAGCAGTAAAGGAGCAGAATATAAAATGAACTAAAAAGGCCACCGTATAAAAAGTGACCAAAGCAAGATAAGGGACCCATATAGCCTGCAATAATACAGAAAATCAGAAAATACCTGTTCATGTTCATCTTCAATACCTGTTCAGCATCTTCATGACATTGTTTCAAACTAAGATAAACATCATCCCCAACAGGGCTGAGCTGGTACATACTTACCCAAAGTTCCCTTTAAAAAGTGGAGGGACCATTGATCATTAAGAGCACAACACTCCCACCCACACACACACACACACACACACACACAAACACGGTGCTCCCCTACATGTACCTGTGTCGCTCATTACTGAGCCCTGACGCTCCATTGGTTATTCATTTAATGGAGTTGGTGTTTTGTGATTGGGCTGTGCCTTCCTTGACATGTCCTGCTGTTGATGAAGCTTACATATGAGCTGAAGCGAGAAAACTAATAAACAGAGTAATTAGAGAAACCAAGTGTCACATGTGAAAGGGGGAAGCTGCAATTTGTGAGCATGCAGTTTGGTCATCAGCAAATTGCTCAACTTTGCAGGAGGTTCTGCAGTTCTGCCTTTAGCCAAAAGGGGGCAGTAGCACCCCATTCCTCAGAGGGGCTTGTGTCCCATAAAGCCTGTGTACCAAGGTGAGGGAACAGAGATGGTTGCCATATGTTTATCATCTAATGTATCAGAGTATGTTTGAGTGGATTTCAAACATATCCCTTGGAGGCGTCTCTTTTGAATGTCCTCCTCCATGTACGGAAAGAATGAGATGATTCCTCCCTGCAGAAGCTTCCGGGGTAATGAAGGGGAACTGTACACACACACACACACACACACACACACACACACACAGGTGCAGTCCCCTCTCACCTGTAAATCTTGTATCTGGTAGAAAATCCCTGCTGGAACCTCTCTCTGAACTCCGTGTACTCAGGACATCTGTGGAAAGGTCCCTTCTCTGACAGGAGCCAGTCCAGCTGCCCCCCACTCTGCCTCGCGCTGAAGCCCCATGGCGATGAGCCGGACGGGGACAAAGAGGAGGAGGAGGACGAGGAGGACGATGACGAAGATGAGGGGGACGACAGGGAACCATGGAGCACCTTCCCGCTGTGTCCCCCACCGCCCACTTGTTCAGCTCGGGTGGGCCACGGCAGCCACAGCAACACCCACGGCAACCATAGGAACATCAAGGAAGACGCCGACCATCTAGCAAGGCAGGAGGAGCCATGGGAGCACCTCTCTCTTCTCATCGGCCAATGAGTCGCCATGGTCCCGGTGGTGATGTACTAGGGCACCTAGGACCGGCATTTCTTCTGACAGTCACCTCCCACTGGCCTGAACAAGACACAGAAACATTTTGCTTTAATTTTATGATCAAATCATGGAACATGTTTCTTTGTATAAAATAATTTCTCCTCATTCATAGTTTTGTTGTTACTGATGGACACTTCTGTCCACATATTGTGATTATAGTCCGCAATTATGAAAGCAGCATAATATCCCCCAAAGTGGTATTTATCAAGTTAACATCAATCATAGCAGTGTGATTGTTTTCATGTCTGCTCTAAATGTGCACATGAAAGGTATTCTCCTCATGTCAGAGACACACATAATTATTGTTATTAAGCCATGAACGTTAATTAAATGCACAAATGAAAAGACATTTTGTTGCTGTAAATGTTACATTTTACTGACGTGGGCACTGCTTCTTGATAAAATGTAATTTTAGGCCCCAATAACATTTGTAATTTCAAGTGGCTCATATCTGTTTTGGATGTCATACTTTGGATGTCACTTAGCCACATATATGTATGTTAGCCAGATCACAGATCTAATGCATCTGTCTTCCAAAGCTACATGCAAATCAGGCTCAGCGCAACTTCAGTCCAGCAGGTTGTGGTAATACATCCAAAGCCGCTCCGTAGCTGCCAAAAACCCAGAAGAACAATAAGTAGTGCACTTTGGCAGTTGAGTTACAACAATAACAGTTTAGCTGTAGCCAAAGCAGCTTGTATATGCATCAACTATGACAAACTTTGTATTTATGAACTACGAATGAGACATGTTTTAGCGTCTTTGTAGGCTCACACTCACCCATACAGATCAATACATTTTTGCACACTGATCTGAGATCAGATGAATGCTGAATTACTGACCAACTCGATATCATTCCAAAGCATGTAATACACATGCAGGTCCAGCGGGTACTTTGCATGCCTAGGTGAGGAAAAATGTGACACTAACATGGTGTCCCCTACACCATTAATGCCCAGGGACTGGGTTCCGACCAACATGTGGGTTGGTCACGTGTGTGGGAGAATTACAGAATTAATTTTTCTCATTTATACAGTATTTAAAATGTCTACATTATTTTGCTGTTGATAAAGTTGTGGATTATCAGACATATATCTCTTTAAAATGGCCGGTTTACCTGTTCGAGAAAATATGACGTGAATAAGAAATAGCTGTGAAAATGGTCAGATTGGAGTGATACTGCAGCCAAGTTACCCATTATAAATATGCAACGTTAGACTGTCAAAATTAAGCTTGCTGAGAAACATTTCAGGTGACAGTCACAGTGTGTGTTTGACATTGTCTGAAGTTCATATGAGAAAACGGCTTCAATGTATTGCTGGTTAACAGGAATATAATATGCTAGTCCAAGAAGAGGAAATAATCAACTCTCACATTTCAGGCTGAATTACCATTCAGGCAGAGCAGGGAACTGCCCCAGGGTCTCAAAGGCCTCCCAGTTGCACTTTGAGGCAATTACTTTGAGGTAATAAATTAATTACAAATGTATTTATTAAAATGCACTAATAAAGCAAAACTTAAAACTGAAGTAATTTCTTCTGAAGGACGTGGCATCAAAGTCAATTTTTTTATGCATTTAGTATTTCTGTTGCTTTTATGCTTACACACTGTATATTCTTACACACATTCTTGTTTGTGTTATAAACTTGAAGGTTCAAGTTATGCCAAACACACAGCAAACATGGGGCAAAGCAGTATTCCAGAGTAGAATTAAAGTAAAAATACAATACATGTTTGCCCCAGCACCCCATAAGCAGGTTGATCCCACCCCGCCATCAGAACATAACACTTTCAGTGGATTTCTGTGTTGTAATTTACCTTTAAGCCTCACTCACTGTCTCTCAAACTGCTTAATCTACTTCAGCTGGTCATCTACATTTTCCCACAATGCCTTTATGCAACCTCAATGACAATGAGAATGAACTAAATCCACTTAGCTGTGACAGAAGTCAACTTCGTGTTCAATTTGCTGCTTTCAATAACATGTAAATAAAGGAAAAGCACACAAATTAGTGTTTCCGTGTCACTACAGGCCACTGCTATTAGTCCGTCAGTCACTCATTAATATCTGCCAGGTGGACTGTCAGAGGTTGTTCAAACATGTGCTTGCATGCAAATAAGTTTTCTCATCGGTGTAATCGCTTGTTTTTATGTAAATCAAGGTCACATGAAATTCTTCCAACTTCATGGTTCAGCAGCGGAATGAGACGACATTCACCTTGATGCCACAGAACGACGGAGCTGAATCTGTTCAAACTTTAATGTGAACTGTAGGTGCAAAATGGCTGTTCATTACAGAGAATACATTTAAATGCAAATTTCTAGGTAATATGTTACTATATTTTTAATTTAAGTCTCACATGTGTGCTACTACCAGTGCATTTAGACATTTATCTATACACATATTATACAGAGCTGAATAATAAAATTGACCTGGAAGTGCAAGGTGCACTGCAATAGCTTTTTTTATAATGGTGCTAAAGTAATTTTATCAAAATTTAAATAACTTCACTAAAAAACTTAACTAAAACTGTCTGAATGATTGAAATTAATTTGGAGGAGCACTTGTAGCACAACTAATAAATATATAGCATGTAAATATATTCTTTAAGTCCATATAACATAACCTTTTTTTAGGCTTTTAATTGCCTTTATGATAGTTACAGCTGAAAACAGACAGGAAGGGGGGGCAGAGAGAGAGGGGATGACACGCAGCAAAGTGTACAAAGTGGCAGCAACATATCTGACTGCTTTCAGTTTTTTGATGCATGGTGTGTTTGGACAAGGATGTCATCACCCGTCTTCATACAGATCTGTGGTGTTAGCAGCACACACCAAACACATCAGCACCAATCACATTACAGCTCAAGTGTGAATTCTCATCATCTAACAGCAAACTCATGCTTGTGCAGACACACACTGTATTAAGGTGACACTTTGAAAAGACTTTACAGCGCCCTTCAGCAAAGTAGAGGCTTGCTCTTCATTCCACTGTTAATGACTAGCAGGCTTGCTGGGTGAAGCCTTCTGGGACAAATCAGCATTTCAAGAACGGATATGTAAAGTAGTGGAGAAGATGCTTTAAGTGGATTGGGATCCAAAGTATTCCCTGTTTATCTTCCAAACAAATTAGAGAATTAATTTCAGGTGGATAAATGCAGGCTCAGACATGAAAAAAAACAATACTCAGGGCGCTGCATTTTTAATTTTCGCTCGCTGCACCGAGAGATTACGGCAGTTTGAAAAGGCAATTAGCAAAGTCATCTGTCAAATGATTGTATTTATGCAACTAAAAGCAGGATGAGAACGTGATGAATGAAATGGTATGCTGATGCTGTTTCTTGTACTGTATGGCCCAAAGGTAAAGCTGGTGCAAATTAAAAATGTGCAGCCTGGTGGAGATTTTCCAAATCATACTCTATGGAATAAGACAGCTATATATTCCAGGCCTATAAGTGCCTGTTTACTAAATATACAAAAGCCTGCATCTCTCCATGTCTGTACAGAGTGTTACATTAAACGTTAACATTAACTAAAAGACTTTTATTTAGGCTACTTTTATGACGATTAGATAAGGTTCCCGCCTCTGATTGCGATCAGAGTCCAATCAGAGCATTGCGGGCGGGTTTAAAATTTTTTTGACTCTTTTTGTAGCTTGCTAGCTACTACATCCATAAAGCACTGACAGAACAATGAGGACAAGTGCGGGAGGGATATTTAAGTCAACTTATTGAAATAACTCTTAAATCAGCATATTTCTTTGAACGCTTTCTGCTTCTAGCAGCCACTACAGCAGCTTCTGTATCAACTGAAATTGACATTGGTAGGACAGATACTTAGCTTAGGGCAAAACAAATCAACATAGGCCCCCCTCCCAACAAGAAATCAGCTAACATGAGTATGATATCAGGCTGAATGCATAAAAGGAAACCAATTCGGATTCTTATCACAGTTCTAGTCATTATTTGCAGGACTAAAAGAGGTCCATTTAAGCATTTAAACAAACAACTAAGTCTGTTGTTTTCCTCCTAATGATACACATAGTTAATGTGACTCCGTGGGATGAGTCGATAAAGTGTTTGATATTACCTCTATCTCATTAGGCACAGTGGTACTTCACCTTATTTATGATGGCTGAAATCATCTGTCAGATACTCTTTGAGTCATCAGATTGACTATTTTAAATTCCCTCCTGGATCATGTTCTGCAGAACAATGCTGCATCTACCGTAAGCTACAAAACAGAGCAGAGCTGTGCAATCCATCCCAACCAGCAAGACACAAATCAGCATGTAATGTCC
Organism: Morone saxatilis; assembly: GCF_004916995.1. Lineage (NCBI taxonomy): Eukaryota > Metazoa > Chordata > Actinopteri > Moronidae > Morone > Morone saxatilis. Next base: position 22,257,539 of record NW_023339796.1, on the reverse strand, counting down.
GTCTTATAAATCTCGACGTGAGGTCTCAGAAAACGTGTTTTTGCACTCTGATCATATAAAGCACAACATACATTTCTACAGTGATGTGATTTGTTTTAAGGCAGTATGAGAACATTTATCTAATAACTGAAATGAGACAATGTCATGTGAAAAGGACTGTAACAATTAACAAAGACTCAAGCAAGTGCTTTTTACAGAATAAAGGGAAGAAAATGGGTGTGAGACGAACAATGGAAGGGTTAGAAATAAAAAAGATGGATCATTGCAGCTGAGGACAAGTCGCCAGTGATATGGAGACGTGGCGAGAGGAAAGGAATGACAGGATGGACAAATGAGAGATGCTAAAATCTGTGGAAGTGGAAATGAAAGGAGGAATGCTTGGAGCAAAGGCCTTGAGTATATACAGTATCCATTCACTTCTTTTAGTTCACATTCTTTCTCTCCTTTCTATGTCCTCCTCTCTACTTTATTTTTTCTTTCTGCCATATTTTCCTACTCCATCTCAACCTTTTTGTTTCTTAATAATAATAAATAATATCACATCTTATTTGTAAAAACACTTTTCATAAGAAAATCTCAAAGTGCTACAGAAACCAAAACAAAATAACAGAAGAGACACTAAGG
>NW_023339796.1:22252537-22256815 GCF_004916995.1 Morone saxatilis | reverse complement strand
AAGACACACGGTGGAAGGAAAATGTTGTGCTCTCACTTATATCTTAGCCTATGTGCCCTTCTTCTGAAGTAACACTCCCGACCTTTTTGGCTTATGACCTCAGGGGTGATTTATTATTTTGCTTTGAAAAAGGGTGCGTGTGTGGGGCGGTACCCACAAAGAGTCATTTTGAAAAGAAAAGGTACAATCAGCAGCAGAGGCTGAGATATCCTGACTTTCAGTTCTCAGTAAAGGTCAAGCTCCAAAAACACTGGATCCTACATTTCCCATAATGCCCTTCATAAAACAGGCTTTTTGTTGAACATCTGAGTTTAGTTTTTTTGTTGTGGTGTATTATATTGTAACCTTATATCTGCGCAGTAGAATTTACCACAGACCTCCTTAAATATAATCCATTCTTTGTACATGTGTGAACCCGTGGTGTGCCATGACGACAAAACATAACAGCCATCTCAAACATCACTGTAGAAACAAAACACAGCGACTACTCGACTGAAATGAGTACCTGGTACAAATAATGTATTTCTATGAGTACAAGCAAACTGAGCAAGTAAAATGTATGAGCAAGTAAAATGTGTCAGTATCCATACTCGTAAATATACCTTTGTTATGTTAATAGTTCTCTTACTCTATAGCAATTTCTGATCAAACCTAAACAAATTTCAGGCTTAAATGACAACTTCTTGTTAATCACGCCCACTTAAGGTTTAAGCTCCACCCACATCTGATGTAAGCCCCGCCCATCCTGAGTAGGACAACAGATCATTTAGTTGGTTGAGCAGATACAGATAATGGTGTAATCACTCATCCCTGGTGTTTACTGCACGCAGGATAATTTTATTACCTTGATTTGGCCTTTAACACAGCGCCTCCTTCAGGGCATCATGTACACTGTCCTCAAATGGCACCAAGCCCCTTCTCTTGCTGTTTTCCCATTCACTTTTAACTTCTTAGAGGGCATCCATGACATGGATGAGTAGAGTTCAACACTAGTAGCTAAAGTAGCTAACCTTGCACACAGCTGTGAAGTGAACATGCCAAAAGCTAATTTGCTGGTAGCGCGAGAGGGAAAGTCAGGGGATCATCAAAGTTATTAGGATACTGGATGCCTTGAATGAATTCTGTGCCAATCTGTCTAGTAGATGCTGAAATAGCTCACAGGATAACTGAAAGCTTTGACGTGCTGAGAATTACGATTCATCAACTCAAGACCATGAATATCTGAACCAAACTTCATGGCATTTTTACCAGATATTTCAGTCCAAAACCAAAACTAGGAGGCACAGTATACCAACCTAAGACACTGCTGTGAACCCTGAAGTTGGGAACTACTTCTCTGAAGTCTCATCTAAATTAGTAATGGAATATCTTAAAGTTTCACCAAGTGTTGCAATAAAACATTTCTCCAGTTCATGCTGTATAATGTAATATTCCTGATTAGAGTCACAGATTTTTCAAGAACACCAAGAACAAAGTTAATACTAAACATACACGAAGGCACAAATATTTCAATTTCACTATTTGATGTTGAGCAGCCAAGTATTAAATTCAAATATTAAAGCAAATATCAGTGAGTGGAATTTGTGAAATATATTAGCACACTGTGCTTCCATGAAATGAAATAAAAGGGCATCAGTGATAATACAATGGTATACATGCACATAAACAAAGACTGGAGGTCATATTTCTGTGTTTACTGTGCCTTTAGAGAGACATTCTTTACCATACAATAATACAATACTGTAGCACTCACACTAGAATTCAATCAAGCACCGGCTGTGTATGAGAGCATGTAATGAAAAGATGTTCTGTATCACTTTTACTCAAAACATGCATTATCAAACACAAGCTACTCTGTATTAGAATTCGCTGGATGGGTAGAAATCTAATTCGAGCAGCAGCATTGGGATTTGTGTAACGCTGGATGGAGGAATTGTGGGACAGCAATATCTCCTTTCCTTTCATTTCAGATGTATTTTTTTTAGCGTTAAAGAAAGGAAAGGAAGACTTGCTTTAGTGAATTCCACCGACTATTACCGTGTCCCTTTTTCCTTAATGCCTGCTTATAGCCAGGTATGGAGATTTCATTAGCTGATTTATTTGAAATTAGCTGTTTTTGACGGATTTTGTGTCTTTGGTGTGTACTGATTTTACAGTACACTGCTGTTGTGATTTCTTTTGGTCCTTGCTAATTAAACTAAATAAAATGCGTACAGAGATGGACTCTTTAAAGAGTAGCAAAACTGGGATCAGAGGGAATTGTAAATGCATTTTGTCTGCAAGAATAAAGTCAGAGCTTTAAATACTTGCTGTGTAATCTGTGAATAGAAACAAGGAGCTGTTGTTAATTATGAGCGACAGGCGCGGAATAGAATGATGAAACTGGTGCAGGGAGTGACTGTCATATTTTTCTTCAATCCCTCAGACTTTTTGCTGATTCTTTCTGTTCTGAGTTAGGAGCTCAGCAGGATTCGGGGAAATGGAGCACAGGGCTGATTGAGTTGAAAGAGCATTTTATGAGCAAGTATTACAAGTTGTAATATGAGAAATATAGTATATTTTTATTATAGTCATAGAAACACGACTCTCCATTATACTGTACATTCAGTAGTACATTCACCTACCTCAGACGATTTAATTTAGGGTGTTACAGGATTCTGTCTGTCTGACCGCTCATAACTCCAAACTCATTTCATTTTTCAGATTTCATTAAAATGTCAACTTCTGAGTGCAGCTTTTAAAGGGCAGAATCACAGTTGCAATATCTTAAAAGTCTTATCAGGAAAGATCAATAGATCAGTCTCAGCTGTGACAGCTGTGAGTGGACTTTGAAACCATTTTGGACCATTTTACCTGCTGTTTGAGCGTGAGCATTAATATAATTCAAAAGAGGATATAATTCCAAAATTATTATAATAGTGTAAGGCAGATAAAAGACTGTCCTTTTGTATATACCGTAGTTACAGGACATTTGAAATTTGTAGGAATTTTAACCCACACAATGGCCTAATTTATGTCATGCAACTGATGTTATGAAACATTATATTATGCAAATTGTGTTTTATGTATGTTTAATTTTATCACATAGAGTAACCCACAGATATGAAAATTCAATTCCTATTTAATTCTCATAACATAATGTCTTTATCTTGTGCTCCAGCAGCCCCAATTATAGCAAATGGATGCATATTATAATATTTATATGTAAGAATTGATTAAATATTCATGATGATATAAGCATAAGGATAAATTGATAATAGTATTAATTATCATGAGTAAGAGATATTAAGAAACAAACCTTTTATATACTGGGATAGTAGTAGCAGGGGCGGATTTAGATGGGTGGCATGGGGTGCCAAAAATGCCTGGCCACCAGTTTGGTGTCAAATGCTGTCAAATTAAACACACTTCAATTCATTTAAAAAATAACAATGACAAATGAAATGAAAAACAACATGTATTTTGAAAAGATAAATAAAACAGTTTATTGATTTCTAATGCCACCTTTAGACATTTCTATTCAATGCTTTAGTCATGTGCCACAATAGTCCAAATATCTTTATTTGGGGGCTTTTCCAAGCAAAATATTGATATATGTGATTGTTTGTGATAAAGTCAGCATATATTCTTGCCACCCCATGAATATTTCTCTATGTAAAACTGTTGCACTCTGGTAAGGTTCAAGCATCCAAACTATTTGATTAGGTTGAGGAAAAGGTGGTACTGTACCTGACATAACTTAAGTATGTTATGTAAGTTCATTTATGTAGCCATGCGTAAGGTAAAATAACATTTGGTTTCAGATGGGAGACAAAAAGCAGTCTCTTTGTGTTTGTTTGACCCATTTATCCACTCCAATGTCCTCCATATATGGTCATGAAGCAAGGTCAAGGTCATATGACTTAAAACATTGGCGTGTTGTTCGTACACCACTTGGTGATTCCAGGCTGAACAGACAGCAACAGATAATTGATTCACTAGGCTTCTGTTTAAAGGTCCAGTGTTTAGGATTTAGTGGCATCGATTGGTGTAGCTGCATACTGAAACTTACTTATTTCACCCTCCCCTTCCAAGTGAGAAGGAAAACCTACGGTGGTTGCGAAACACCTGAAAATGCCATTGCCCCTATCTAGAGCCCATGTTCGGTTTGTCCCTTCTGGGCTACTGTAGGACACATGGCGGTTCAACATGCCGGACTTCACGGATAGCAACTTGCAGCATCTGTAGATAAAAATGGCTCATTCTGAGGTAATTCCTTTTTTCAGGTGATTATACACT
>NW_023339796.1:22242119-22252493 GCF_004916995.1 Morone saxatilis | reverse complement strand
ATAGATCTTCCTAAATGTCACACACTGGTCCTTTAAGTTTCATTCACTATCGTAACCTTTCTGGTTTCCAGAGGAACGTAGAGCAGAGGAAGCAAAGCTAGCGAGTATAACTGTTAAGTTGCCAATCATTTCATGTCCTGTAATCTTTGGGTTGGAACCTAGAATCTCCTTTCGGGCCAAATAGAGGGCAGTGTGTGCCAAGACTGGAGGTTTCTCTGCGGGTCCAGAGGCTGTTAGACTTGTGCGGTCTATAAATAATGCAGTGCAGTCCTGCGCCAGGTCCAGAGTTCATGTCGACCCCTGTCACCATTATCATTACTCCAAATTTAATACCAAATGTGATAGATATACACTGCATCCGCCGAGTCTGCAATTTGAATTTCCATTTCCTCAACTTGGAATAGATATGTATGTATATATATTATATATTCCAGTTTTTTTACTTCGTTTCCTCACCCTCCTTCCTCCTTTCCTCGATGAGCTCTTTAAAAATAGGTTCTTTTAGCTCATTGACTTGAAAGTTGTCACGGCCGTTTGTGCTGTCATAAATGTAGACTCGCCTGGAAATAATATGTTCTAATTATCTGTAGCATTTTCTTGTTCTTTGACCGTTACAGGAGGTGACTCAGTTTCAAAAGACACACAATTGAGTACCGAACATGTTGAAGTGGATCACACAGGCTCTCTTCCTCTCTCTCTCTCTCTCTCTCTCTCTCTCTTGCTGGCTGCTTTTTGTTCATTTTTGACGTTGGGAGAAGTCAGCTGAGCATGTGAAGTATGTGATGGCCTGGTTCGCAGTTATATAGTCATTTGTACTCTCAGCTGGTGCCTGTCTCAGTTCTCTGCAGCTCCTCTGGTCACTTGGACAGCGGGAGGTTAGAAATGTCTCATTCAAAGCCACTTTTAACACTTACTTATAGAGAAATAGAGTCTTCTAGCTGGCCAATTTCTTGTATGTTTCGTCTATTCACTCAAACCTGAGCTGTTTTTCTTTTACAAATACAAACTCTGCTGTCTTCTCCATCTTCCTCTGCCTCAGCTCGAATCACAGGGAAATGACAGCATGACTTACAGATGAAGGGGAAATTTAGTGTGAAATGACAGGTGAAGCTTTCCTGACATAAGTGGGACAGATTGTCATATGGCTCTGCTTTTAGCTTCGGGACACTTTCAGTTATCATGGAGAAAAAAACGTGGCACACTCCTCCTCTAGTGTTATTCTCTCTCCTCATTTTTAGTTTTTGGTAAAGACGTCTTTTGTTTCAGCTCAGTACAGCCAGAAAACCCAATGCAATTTACTTACTAAAACAAGGTGACATTAAAATGGACTGTTTGTGTTTGCGCCATAGAGCTGAGGTTGAATTCCCCCCCCTTTAGCATTACAATGCTTTCTCACTTCAAAGGCAACGTGTCAGTCATTGGGTTCTCTTTGCTGCTCTTTTGTTTTTCTAATGCTCATTGGAAGCAGCCTCCACATGATCACTGCTGTTTGTGAATGTTTTCAGGTAAAAAACAGAATTAAAAAAGTTAAGCATAACAGCAAAACCTGATTTATTGACTCGGGGGTGGTTTATTGACACTCCCGAATCTCAATTTTCTGATTGAAATTCAAACCTGGCTGTTTTACTATGTTATGTTATGTATAATATTAGATAAGATGAACTTTATTGATCCCATGCAGGGAAGTCAAAAACAAATGCGTAGATATATAGGTAGTTGAAAAACTTACAATACACTATATACAGTACATTATGAGCATCTTTTATATGCAATATGAAGCAAATCTTGTATACCATAAAGCTGAGCTAGTATGTAGTCTTGTTACTGTATCTGTGGTTATTTGTTTATAGGACATTGTAGATTCTAAGAACAGAATAGCTGAACTGAATTTAGTTTGCACAAAGCAGGAGACATCATTGTGTTTCCACGTTCTTGCTCACTCTGCAGCCTTTTACTCTTGCTATGGGAAAATGATTGGGTAATGGGGGGGGGGGTGGGGGGCTTAACTTTATTATGAGCAAGCAAGGCCCTCCTTGGCATTGTGGAACCTCCCATTGAATTAAAGGAGAACTGCTTCACAAAGCCCCCAAATTAACTAACATTTCCTCATTATGTTAAAAGAAAACTTAATCCAGGCAGCCTTACGTTTCCTTGTGTTGCAAGTTAGTTGTACATGAGCGTAATTTCTAGGAAACAGGGTTGAATCTGAGTGAGTCTGGCAGGTGAAGCTGTTACTGTGTAAACTGTCAGAAGTGCCGTTCGTCTTATGAGACGTTGATGTCCACTTCCGTTAGCAGCTGTTTACTGTTAGACATAAAGCTGTTCAGTTGCTAAGAAACAAGTACAACAGATAGTCCTGTCAGTTGGGACACTGAATGAATTCACTCATCGCTGAATCCAGTTCTAAAAGCAAGGAGAACCTTCATTTCAGTTGTGATCAAGCCATATATAAGAGTTTCCTGTTGTGTCACAAATGACTGCTGCCTCTCATCTCTCCTCCTCGCCATCAGAGATTCATGGCCGCCCTCTTTGTATAGGCTTTGCGAATGCATGTGATTCCTGCGTCCCCTTCTACCCACAAGAACAAAGCACTTGTACATTTCAGCCAACACATCCTACTCAAAGTATTCCTCAGGAACACAGGCACTCTTCCGTCCCATTTGTATGAAAACAATGGCAGTGGCAGTGAAACAAGGCCAGCGGGGGCCTGATGGCATGGGCTTCAAGGAAACACTGCCAAGAGAAAAACAACCCTATATAAAGCTTTGTCCCCAGTCATATTCTTTATTAAGTTTGTTTTAAATAAACATTGTAACTTTGTTTTTGTTTTTTAAGTTTAAAAAACAATTTAAAAAAAAACAAAAAACAATCTATATTTATTTTGTTAAATAACTATATTTTTATTACAGTTATTATTAGCTATACTTTATTTTGTGTTTTGTGTTTTACATCCTGTAGAACTGGCTCCAAACTATGGACCTGAGGCAGTATAGGGAAGATATCACATGACTGACAGTACTCTTGTTATTAATATTATTATTATTTAAAAAAAATATTAATTAATAATATATTTTTCACAAAATTAGCCGTGCTTGTGGATTACAACATGAAATAATGAACATGTTTTGTGCGGTAATGGAAATGCTAATCAGTGTAAGTCCGAGCGGAGTAATGAGGAACATCATTTCATGAACATTTTCCAAAATCTGCGCATGATGTGCATGATGGGACAATGGATAGATGACTGAAGAGGCCGACAGTCAAGATCAAACTCATAATGTTGCAATTAGCCCGTAATTATAATTACACAGTATGCGCTGCTAACTAGTTATTTCACATCTCATGGAAGAGGGAGCCCTGCAGTAAGAGCCGAAGATCATACATTCTCACAGTAAACACTGTGGGGAGAAAGAAGAACACAGTGACTCTGTGACATGTAAAAAGCTCTTCTCTTGTGTTGCTAATTGCACCCCTATGACCTCACGATGCTAATATCTGATTATCATTAAGCAAAATAAGCACCGGCAGGCTTTTTTCTGCATTAACTTTCCACGGAGCAAGAGCAAAATTGGCTGCTCTCATTAGCTTTTAATAAGGGGTAATGGTGATGAGAATACATGCTAGCCACATTTTCCTGGGCTAACCCTAATCCCTTAAATCCTCTAATGTCATCATCGCACAAGTTACATCAGCTGCTACCAGAAGCCGGAAAACCATGAATGGATGGGTCGTGATGCCAGCCTTCCCCTGTGAGGTTGCTATCTTCTCTCTTATGACTATAGTCTGTGGGGAAACCCACATTGTTTGGAGTAATGGCATATACATCTAAATAATTATATACTTGATGCATTTATGCACTTAGGCTTGTAGCTAATTACATGCCTTCATCTCCTCTATTGAGAGTCCGGTAATGTTAGTTAAGAGCCTTAATGCCAGGAACTATTGGTTGCTGGGTGCTAAGATTCATCGGGTGCTATATTTTCAGACTTTGCAGATTTGTCACAAGTCTAGTGAAAGAGGTGTGGAGTCAACAGGCCCAGCTCCAGGATGAAGTGCCTGAGGGGGCTGTTGCAAAGGGGCTAAATACAACAACATAAGGTAGTGCTGGGCAATATATCGGATGAAAACGGTATACTAGTTTTAATTTCCTGTATGTTAAGAATTTACTGATACAGATGCATGTGAAACAACTGCTGTAACTTTCTTGTGCAATAGAACATTTGAGAAATTTCTCTTTAAATACTTAAATATTTTCATTATATGATGTCAGTTTATTATTTCACTATTTTAAACTATTTTGTTTTGAAAAGGAGCCAGTGTTAAATGTTGTTGGCATACAGTTTTTATTGGATTGGATATTTTAATCGATTTTTCATATTATCTTCAAAACTACAATAAACCCAAACAGTGAACTCAGTGACTGCAAGAATCTTGTGTAAAAGGGAACTTTTTATACAATTCTGTTTGTATTATGTATCTTTTTTTATATAACTTTTAACAATCATACAGACTTAATATTTTTTCTTTTCTGACAAATAAAGTGTTTTCTTGACCCTGACACTTGGCCATTGACAATTTACTATTCTTAACAGAAGTAAACTAAATGTTGAGATATAGGTCTATGGTGTATGTTTTTATTTAGGTTTTTTTACACCCCTTACAAGCAAGAAGGCCTTGCGACCCCCCATGAAGCTTTGGTGACCCCTAGTTGGGGTCCGACCTCCAGGTTGGGAACAACTGCACTAAGCTTTGACTCACTATAGAAGCGTGTGACGTTTATTCAGCCACTGAATCAGAAAAGCTCCACCAACAGCAAAAACATGTACATTTAAGCAGGAATGAGACACAGAGGCAAAGCTGTTTAAAGAATTTAAATTCTATTAAATTTGTTTGTTTTTTAGAAGTTAAAATGCAAAGTTTATCACTTGATCTGGGACTGACTCAAGTACCAAGAAACCAAGTACCTACTCCTCAGAGAAAAGCATATTTGTTTGGCACTTAATGACAAAGCTTCTTACTTCGGACAATATAACAGTGTCATTTCTTCAAATGAAGCAAATCAAGCACTGTCTTCTCTCCTGTAAATGTGTTCAACAAAGGTACATTAGCTCAGTCCAGAGTCTTGGGTCCATCAGGACTCTCTAAAGGGCCTCTAGGGGGTCTGATAAGAAGATTAATTTGCTTTCACCAGTTAGAACAATGAGACCAAGAGTACAAATAACCTTCACAGATACAGTAGTTAATTCATTCCTCAAATCATTTATCAAGCAGAAATAAAAATATAATGTTAGACATTTTATGATGTGACCTTGGCCTCAGGAAAATTGTGAGGGTCAAATTTGACTATTTTATGAAAATGTATTAATGGATTAATGAAACAAATAATCAGCCCTATTGTTTATTTAAAAAATAAAAAAGGGTTCATCTGCATCCAATCGGTCCGATGGATAAAATCACTTTAAACATCACAAAAGATTTCTTCCAGTCAACTTTATATCACTTCAAACTCCTGAGTGGAAGAGTAAAGAGTCTCATCAGGCTGGATTTGGATGTGTAAAAAAATACGGCATTGTGGGTAATGATCACGCTCTTTTCAATTTTCATCTGTCTGAAATGACAAAGAAGATGTGACAAGCAGTTCTTATAGAAACAGAGGCAAGGGCTCTGCCTAATTTTCACTTTCACCTCATGTGGACTTGAGAAAGATTGTGTGATGATGAGAGACAGGGTGGGGGTGGAAGGTGGGTGGGGGTGTCCACGCTAAGCTTTCAGAGACTCGGAAAGCTTAGCGTGGACAGAACAGCAGGGCAGAAACAGGCCTGTGGCTCTGTGATGAAAACAGTCAGGAGGCAGGAGTTGTGTGTGTGTGTCTGTGTGTGTGTGCTGACCAACATAACTACCACAAAACGGACATAACACAAATGTGGGTCACACGCTGCCCTGACACACACACATACACATGCACCGCGGGTCTTTGCAGTCTATTTGTTATGTTAACCTCTCTATTTCATAAAGGGATGAAACAAAAGAAGCCCATTTCCACTGGTCTTAAAGACCAACTGGGTTCAAACACACACATTGAGAGGGAGAGATGAAGAGAGCCGGGAGAAAAAAAAACACAAGCAGTATAACACAAAGAGACAAACATGCTTGCATACAAAGGAAAAGACAAATGAGCAGACAGTATCCTTAAAAGTATGTTTGTATATTTCACACTGTTTATTTTATCTATATTTTTCTCCATATACTGCCTGTTGGGGCATGGCAGACAACAAACAATTAATTCAGTGATGGTTAGCATGTGTTTTGGGGGGGCAAGAGCGGTTTGTTAAATTTCTCAGGCCTTGTTTACGTGTCCGGTTGCACGTGCATGAGTGCCTGCAGTTTAGTAGAGCGAGTAAAACTGCTGTTTTTCTCATTTGAATTTGTGAAATAAGGATTTATTTCAATTAGACCAAGATTGGTGATTGGTATAGAGGTGGAAAACCTAACAAAGACTGTTTTGGTGAGTTTTATTTTGTTACTGTCCACGTTCAATGAAGTTGTGATGTTACTATTATCTGCAAGGTAAAATTATAGTTTTTGTCTATTAAGTTTGGTGGCGAGTGATGCTATCAGCTGTTTTTGGTTATGAGAAAGGTTTCTCTCTGTAGGGATCCTTTCCATAATGTTGGCAGACACTATGGATAACAATCTGTACCTGTCAGTGACAAAAACAAGCACTTTTAGTCGACATACTTTGATGGAAAAACGGTTTTGTCAATGGAGTCTGGTTGGCTGTGGTGCCCACTGTTTTTGTCTGAGATACTGATGCTGTAATGCAACATCTAGTGGCAAGTGAATTCCATATATATAATCTTTAGATATACAGTTTACAATTTTATATACTTTTTGACCTGTCAGTGACACTAATTTGTTCCTATTTAAGAAAGAAACCTGTAAAATATCGCCAAAGGTGTATAGTTCTATTTCTTATGAACACTCAGTAATTTCATAAATCAGCTAAACATTACTCAAACAGGAATAGATAGATCATTTTGGGTGAGGCGGAGTGTTCATAGTAATGAAACATGTCACCCAGTGCAACAGTGCGTTTTAATAGTTTTTTGGGCAATAGTGAAGCAATAAACAGTGGCCTGGGTCTTTTCATGGGATGTGTTGACGATAGGACATATATGACTTATCCTGAAATAATGGTTCAAGGTACACTGTAACCACTTACTGTAAACCGCAGGTAACACAGCAATAGTACCCTGTTTTGTGCTCAGTTACCAATTAATTTTAATGGCCCATGAGTTAAAAATTAAAAGATGATTTAAACACTTTCCTTTCTGCCTGTGGTTACGTACATGGCATGATTGCAGTAATTCAATCCAATGTGTCCTGGTATAGAGAACAGTCTTCACCTTTGCCTCTTATTTTCATATATCAGGAAACATCATTATGTAATATAGCTTACAAAGTGAAGAACAGGTCCGCTCTGCTACAAAGCTGCAGACTTTGTGTGTATAGTTATTTCACTTCATTTCGAGCAGCCATCAAAAGCAACATAGACTCCTTTTGTTCAGGCAGCATAAAGAGAGAGGGTTTGATTGTTATTTTCTTTTTCACTGCGAATTGTGCAAACTGAATTAATATTGTGAATAGCAGTTTTTTCATTTGATTCTTCTACTTCTACTAGTTTTTTGAACATATAACAATTCATGTCGGTAATGAGGAATGTGGTTTAGTGTATGGCCGTGTGGTCGAAACTCTAACCAACACAGACAAAGGATGAGATACTATTATTCCCTGTGTGTCAAGAAATGGCTGTAATAATAAAATATATATTTTTTTACTTTTTGTTATTTCCTGTATATATCAGATAATTACTAGTTCCCCCCTATGGTTTCCATTTGGTTTTATGCCACTGAATGATTCTTTGTGCAAAAAAATTCACACAGACTTTCTCTGTGCACTGCTTTGATTTTATACAGAATAATATAACAAGAACATCAACAACTGCCCTCCCTGACCACCCCCGGGAATAACAATTCAGTTCTCTCAGCTTTTGAATATACTATAGAATTCAACCAAAAATCAGGGACAAGTGTATTGAATTAACCTATTGTGCTTAGGGAGAAAGCTATAATGAATGATGTATTACCTTTTTAAAATGAACCCAGCAGTGACTGTGTGAAATAAAGTGTCTGTAAAGCAATAGGCGGATATAAAAGAGACCATGTCCTTAGAAAGTGAATATCTACAAATTGATGTAGGGCTCTCTGAGAGCGAGATTTCACATTAACCTTTTTTATGAGCTATTAAGCATCAAAAATAGGTTTGGTTATTCAATATGCTATTCAAATCTGTCAAAACAAAATGTTTTAGGAGAAAGAGAGAGTGGGTGTGTGTGTCTGTTCAGTATGTATGAAACTGGGTGCCATTTGGCCTCTATACAATTGAAAATTATAAAATAACCAAGTCTTTGCTAAAATGCCTTGAGTTCTTCAGCTCACAGTTCAATGAACTGCATATTTAAAGGAATACTCCCAAAAAATATGTACTGAATATCAAAAACACACCCCCTGTAGGCTTGAAAGGTGGAAGTGAAATTTGTAGCTCAATTCTTTGCAGATGAGACTCTGTTGTCAGTTTGAATTCATAAGCAGCAGTTGCAATAGATTCCCTTGGTGAAGTACAGTCGATCCTGAAGCATGTCGTTATGTATCAAAATATTTATTGAACTTTCTAAAACCACTGCTGCAGCATAGTCCATATCTCGACTGCTGATCCATATGTGTTTTCAATTTGGTTAACTAAAGCTACTTAGAAAAAATGGTTCCAACTACTTAGTAAAAAAAGTATAACATTGACAACATATTTTAAAAAAAAGTCACATGCCAGCAAAGCAAACTGATATATATATATTGTGATTTCTTTTTTTAAATCTAATTTTAGAAAACTAAACTGACATAGTATTAAGACACCACCATATGCATAAAATGAGTGAAAACTGTTTATTTTTTTATGCAACCAAAACAGTGGGACCTGCAAATTACAGTGCCTGTAATATCTATTATCATAGCCCTCATTTTACAATGCTACTATCTACTAATTGGGGGTTTAATCGAATCGATACAATATCACAAAAGAAAATATCGTGATATGATATTTTTCTAGATTTTCTTATACCCCTATAGTGCAGGGTAATATACAGAATGCGACCAAATCAAGGCGTTTTTAAGGCAAATCAAGACTTAGTTTTTCAGGCCGAATTTAACAGGAAATTGCAGTTTTCATTTATGTAAAAAACAGCAGCTGTATTTAGATGTACAATAATTGTCTTTATATGCATTCCTTGTTTTCACTTTAACTGACTTCTTTTTGCTGTTTTGAGGGTGATGAGCCAAAATAGAAAAGTGAAAACTGGAAACTTTCTGCATTGCAAACACATGATGCACCCACATTAAATTGCATACTAACCTGCCAGAGGGTGCACAAATTTTACGAGTCAGTGCGGGCAAGAGAAAGAGAGTTGTAGAAACTACATTTCCTAGTTTTCATGTATAGATTCCCAATAGGACCTGGTGCGAAATGTGGAGACACTTAAACACGCACATTTCTAACACACATTTAAACCCTCAGCCTCCTGCTGTGGGTGTATGTGCCTGAGAAAGAGAGAGGGGGAGAAAGGAAGAGCTACACAGAGACAATAAAACATCAAAAAAATCTTTCCGTCAAAGAAGATTACGTTAGATACAACACTGATGGGATGGAAATCCAGGCAATATTTTTCTCTTTTTTTCATCATCAAAAGATTAGATTTTCTGAATAAAACACTCCACCCCACCCCCCCCTCACACACAGTCACTCACAGCAGCACACAATCTGCCAACTTCCTCTCTCTCAGCATCTTTCTCTAACAAACCCAGAGAATAGGAGAGCTGATGAGTTGCAAGAATCAGCCCATCTGATCAGTGGAGTTTGGTTGAATTTGATTAGCGAGGCGCTCACATTCCTGTCCAATCAGACTCTTGTTGTTCATTTACCCTCAGTGGGACACATGAAAACATCAGGAAATTGGACTCCGGCATATGTCTGTTATCATTTTTGTTTTACAGATTTTCACTGACAGCACCCTGATTTTCTTTAGGTGATTCATTTTTAACTGATTTTCACCATTGTTTTTGTATACATACATACACCATCCAATGTGTGTTTTGTTTTCTGCTGCAAGAACATGTTGTTCTCTATGGTTTAAAGTAGTGCTGTCAGTTAAACGCGTTATTAACGGTGTTAACGCAAACCCATTTTAACGGCATCAATTTTTTTATTGCGCGATTAACGCGATAAGTGTTGTGTACGTGGCCTAGCACACTTTGTAGTTTTTTT
>NW_023339796.1:22227130-22242019 GCF_004916995.1 Morone saxatilis | reverse complement strand
GTGTCCGAACACAGTGGTTATGGACAAAACAGTGTTCTATGAGGAGCTACAGCATGAGCTACAGTGTGGTTAAACACTAGGTGTGTGTAACATGTGCGAGAAGTGACTGTTCAAAAACAAGAATGTTGGTAGCTGAAGAGGTTAGCGTAGATGCTGCTAACATCAGTAACACATTATATAGTTTGTTGATCTGATTTGTTAAGGTTTAACTATGATGGATAGATGGATGAACCATCTATGGTCCAATCCTTTTTCAACAACGACTTCCCAAATGGTTCTGTGTAACAACCATCTGCCGCTGTCAGATTAAAGGATGCCTACCCGACATCGGTAAGTTGAGTCGTCTCCCTGTGTTGCATCCCTTAACTAGGTGGTGGAAGCCTGGCTTGGTGTCCTCTGGTGTGCTGCCAACCGTGTACTGATTGCTCAAATTTGTTTCAATTCATTTGGGCTGACATATATACGGAGACATAAAGTAAACCAAAATACTTCTGGGATGATCCATCAAAATCTAAGCAAAAAGAGTTTCTCACTACTCGCTGCCGCAGAACAGCTTACTTGTCTTAGTATTCCCTTCCTCCTTTTCTTTTTGGCATCTGACTCTAAAAGGGTTATATTTAATAACTAAATGACATCTAGCAACCAATCAATAACAAATTAACACAATGTGACCATGACACTGAAATAAACACCTTTGTGTCCATACCTGTGTTTGTCAGATGGCGCATCATGCAAAGTAGTAGTAGTATATGAAGTATACTGAACCCCTAAGCACCAAATAGACCATTTGGAGAGCCTCTGATAAATTTAAACTAACATTTTAAGAACATTTAAAGTAAACTAAGTGCCTTGAGAACCCACATTAAAAAGTTTTTTAGGGTTGTCCATTAGGGAAAGCTGTTGTTGATCAAGTTGCAGATCTGTTCACTGTGCTATTTCTTAGTTGGAGGTGGAGGATCAGTACATCTTGAGTCTGTACACATAATTACCACTAAAGTTATCGTTTATACATGGTCAGTTGCCAGTTACAATTTGGCTGCCTCTCATCATCTAAATTTCTGTCTCAAATCCAGCAACATTTCCCTCACTTTCTTCACTCACACACATTTTGAAAAATTCTACAGTACATGTTTCTGCATAATTAGTCTGCCATGGCCTTTAACAAATAAAATGTTGCACTTTTTAGTTGAGCAGAATTAGGCGTTTCTTCCTGCTTTTTTTTCAAAGAAAAACAATGTTGCAGTCAAGTTACATGACCAAATGTAACCATTAGCAACCAAATTCATGACAAACCCCTGTTGGGTATTTCACATTGTTGCCATGTCCATTAGCATCTAGATTTATTTTAGCAGCGTTACACAAGACGGTTGACAGGTTTTTGCTTCCCGCTGTATCTCGAGGCTTGGATGACTTATAATCTGGCAAAATGTAACAAGATTTGATTCCAGTGACATCACTTTTTATATCCTGTCTTACATTTTTTGCAATTTTGGCAAGCATGCCAAAGAAAACCAATCATGATAATGATTTTTGTACAATTAATCAGGATTCCAACACAACTTTGGGTCAGGAGCTAGTCTATAATGCTGTAATTGTCATTTTTCTTGAGCTACACTGGGAACAGTTGCAGTGTCTGCTTTTGCCATCCAGAAAAACTGACTTTTCCGCCCATTTCCCTTTCATGTCTGGCCTTAACTTATTGCTGAAATCATGATTTTGCTGCATTATGTTTGAGCTGTTTCTGGAAAGGGGTAGAGAACGAAAGAAGCGTGTGCGTGTGCATGCTCATTTGTTTTCCCTTCGGTGTGAGAACGGAAGACAAATTGACCATATGGATAAGAGCAGACGGTGGCCAGGTTGTGCTAAGAACCAGTTAGTTCTACCACATTGTGTTGTTTGGCAGTAAGCCTAATGTTTAGCACACTGGGAACTGGCAAACTAATGGAAACAAGCAAACTGCCACAGCACAGACTTTTTAAGGCTTCTAGGACGCTGCAAGGTGCATTTTTTGGCACAGTTTGGTCCACTAGAGCTGCAGAGCAATAGCTGCATGCAGATGGAGTATGATAACGTAATTAGATGAAAATACAATGTAGAGATGCCAAACAAATACAGATACTTTTGAAATGTGATCAGTGAGGATTTAAGATCCAGTGAGCAACATTTGTTTTTTAATTCATTCAAATAATAAATGCAATGGATTTTAACATTTGGTCACGATGCATGAAATCCAAATATTCCAGTTAGTATTAATGGTTTTCGTATGCCATGTGTGAATGTTTTGTATTTTGGTGTGGACCCCAGGAAGAGTGGTTGCTACCTTAGTATGGGGATCCAAATAAATGAATAAGCTATACACTAAACAACTACAACTCAAATCCTTAAGAGTCACCAGTGTTCTTTATTATCCTAAAAAAACAAACATTTTACTGACTTGCCCCATACAATGTCAATGTGACAATGTCACCACCACTCCAGTGCAAATTACAACAGTTATAAATTAAGGTTTTTCCCTGTGCTTCAGAAAGAATTACATATGTTGTATGTAAAAGTGAGGGGGACATACCACCACCTCCATTCCTTAGTGGAAATAACGTCTTTGCAACCC
Organism: Morone saxatilis; assembly: GCF_004916995.1. Classification (NCBI taxonomy): domain Eukaryota; kingdom Metazoa; phylum Chordata; class Actinopteri; family Moronidae; genus Morone; species Morone saxatilis. The sequence goes on along the minus strand of NW_023339796.1, from coordinate 22,239,411 downwards.
CGAACAAATTAGGTTTAGGACAAGGACATCAAAGCCATCCCTGTGAAACAAATATGTAGCATCTTATACAACATAGCTATGCCAGACCCAGTCTCACAACTTGTTAAATTCATTATGAGATGAGATTAAACCGGACCTAGTCAATATTTTTGTATTAGCAGCAGCTGATCAAATAACCATGTGTAATGTGAGAGGACTCACTTGACCAGCCCACCGAGGATTAACCTGACTCTGCAGTTTCCATAAGCTCAGCTCGTCGTTTTACTTTTACAGACCGCACCTTTATTGTTCAGTCCATTCACTCTTGTTGACTTTATTCCCAGCAGCAGGCAGTGGATTTCAGTGAAAAACCTCTAATAAACCCACATGCTACCTGTCCGGTGCCGGCTAACAGCAGACAAAGATAACGAGAGCTAAGAGCCAAATATTTTTCTCGGGAGTTGGTGGAGACCAAAACAGAGCTTAAAGGACAATGAATATTATACTTGTATGCATTAGATGGAAGACACAATGCCAAAAGAATGCTAATGTTACTAATATGTTAATGATGTATAGGGTGTTATGTGTATTTACGAAACTTCTTCTTCTTCAACGTTCTTCCCTTAGCTAGTTGCAAACTTTGTCTGCTGTTATAGGGGCAGGTTTTGTGTACATTGGGTTTATTGTAGCTTTTTGCTAAAAACTGCTGCCTACTGCTGCTGCAAACAAGGGTTGATGAGGGAAGTGAGACTGAACCAAAACAGTAGTTGGGCTGTAAAACCAAAACCATGTGCTTAAAGAGGCTAATAGCTCTGCGGAGCTGCAGAGTTGGGTTATAATTCTCCATGAGCTCGTCATTACAAGTAACCCATTCCACATCACATATAGTCCTTTGATGCATTGTTGAAATAAAATAATATTGAGTCATGGAGTTTTAATTTACTTATAAATTTAGACCATACATTTATGTGTTATTGCTTTTTCTTCAAAGAAGTAGAACCAAAGATCTGCCAATCTCACTCTAAAACCAGGTTTATTTTATTGCAGCAAGCACTGTGTCAAATTGGAAGTAATATGAGAGCAGTTGCCTGCCATCAGAAGCATGTTGTATTCATCAATACTGCCATCATCAGGTTCTAATAACTGTCATATTCCTGAGACCTGGCTGGCTAAGGCCCAACTGACAATCTTCACCTCAACTAATGCACTGGAATTGGATTGTAATTGGTCCTCATGCCCACATGTGTGCACATGTCTGCGTGCAGTATGTGAACGTGTCAGCAAAATGGCATCACACCAGGACATGGTCTACAGCTCACTGCGCTAATAAGTGCCACTGGATCTGTGTTTTAACTCGCACTGATTAAATTATTTCATCCCAGCAGGAAAAAAACCCAAACAAACTAATTCTCTTAGATTCAGCTGATTTTCTGTGGGGAAATGCCTCCAGGGTATACAGTACGAAATGGAATAACCTGCATTTGTATGCTTGTTACTCGTGCACTCTCTCTTTTCATTTAGCAGGAGTCAATTTGAATTATAATTCCGAGGTTCTGTCTCCATTCACTAAGTGGAGGGTGGGAATTGGTGGTGGTGGAGGTCAGATTGGGGGGCAGAACGATCCATTGGTGTCTCTAACAATGCCCGGTCTCATTTGGTTGAAATTGTCCCTATATTACGAAAAAGGAAAAGAGACGTCTCTCTGTTTTGCTTTTGTCCGCAGGCTGAATTATTTCATTTTCTGATAAGCAATTTAGGTCTTCTGACAGGGTATGTTTAAGTGGCACAGTGGCTGAAGAGAAGAAATGGGGGCACATGAAGTGGAGTATTGAGGATGGCGCATAAAAAGAGAGGCACAAATATAGTGAAAATAGTAGGGGTGTAAATGAATACATTAGTATACATTATTCAGATATGAACACATAATGTGTTCTGAATAGATGTGAAGGGCATCCAATTTTTTTGAAGCAGTATTCGTCCCCACTGCTCCCCCCACTCACCTCACAGTCAAGATCTCTGATATCCACTGACGTTAAACATCCAAACTCCTGCTTTTACTACATCCATTTGCTTTTGTTTGAAATTTGTGACTTTCCTAAGCTAAAAAGGTTTTAAAATTTGTCCCAATGGAATTTGTAATTGGATAGCCATAGCATTGACCAACTTTACATTCATCTGGGCCTCTTCCCATAGAGACCTTCCTGTGTAGCTCTGTTCCAGTTGCTTCTGTAATCTGTCATTCAGCATTCCTTTCTTTTGTCTTTCTGAAAAAATTAAGCCTCTCCCTGAAGCTTAATTTCCATCAGACAAATCGGCTTCACTACAGCTATAAGAAATTGAAGCCTAACAAAGTTTTTAAAGTTAATGAATGACTACTGTAGTAAAAACGACAGCTCCCGTCAAAACTTTCAAGAGTGGCAGCGCAGGCACTCAGTTTCAACCTCATTTGTAAAATTCACTAAAGCTCTCTTCAGAAGTCACTTTTTCAATTCCCCCTCCACACACCCTTGGACTCACCTCTTTTGTCTAGTGCTTATGGGAAATGGTGTTTGTTTCAGAAAAAAACTGAACACAGATAATAAAACATAGAGTAGATGGCAACTTCTGACAGACGCCATGCCCACTTTAGATTTCTGAAAAAACAATATTTTTAGGAAACATACAGATATATAGTATAGCTTTGTGTTATACCACTACTGCAGACATTGAAAAATAAATGAGCCAGAGAGGCACAGACAGTGATGAAGAGGAGACAGACAAAGGAGCTGAGAGCTATTTGACAAGTTGCTTGTCAAATAATTCCCAGTGAGTATTTAACCAGTTCATTGTTAATGCTATTGCTGCACAAAAGACACACAAAAGACACACATGGGAAAAGGAAAGTGGTGCTAATTGCCAATGTCTTCTGTCTAAATCTTCATCATTAAAGATGTGCATGTGCTATCTACATGTGCCTGCAATCTATATTACCTCACACTGTAGTACATCTTCTATCAGCAGAGCTATAAGAACTTTTGAAACTTTCTCACTGTGTGATTTGGGGATACCTATGCACATCAATAAGTAATCTCCCCCTTGCAGTAGGAGATATGAATAATGCAACTGCCCATATAGCTGTACCTCCAGAAATGTATTATTGAGAGTCGCAGAAATACCGCACACAGACAGACTGAGCCTATCTCTACAAATTAACACTGGCAGGGCACTTTTTGCGTCAAAGACACCAAAGATATTTAATCTTAGTTTCTTTCAGGACAATTATTCGGCCTGAGAAACAATCAAATTGAAGCCTTCTAATTTAAAATGAATTCATTTTATTGCAGAACGGGGTATCTCATGCTGAAGCGATAGAACTCGTCTCTCTTTCGGGACCAGAGGAGTGGATACAAATATTAATAAACCCAAAACCTAGTTGTTTTTTTTTTAGTTTTGAAGGGAAATAGGACACATCAGCCTCCTGTCACATACATACACACATACACACACAGAGATTGGCTACAGCACAGCTCTCGAAATAACTAAGAGTAATTTAACAGGGAAAGTGAGATGCTCCTTGATTTCTCCAGTATGATACTAATACAGGAAGGGAGGTAGGTCAGCGAGCAGTTTCAGAGCATGGCACGCATCCTCGGGTCTAACCTGTTTTTTTTTAAGTCCTCCTCTGCAAAATGTGTTCAGAAAGCCTCTCCTAAAGTAACACTGAAATAAGCTTGATGCTATTGCGTCAACACCATATCAAGCCAATGTTGTTTCAGTATGAATCTATGAATGAAACCTTTGTATAAGAAGATAATGTTACGGGCCTGTCACACTGCTGCACTCTCTATTAAATTCTTTAGAAAGAAAATGGTCTTTTCAGCCAATATAGGAAGCTTGAACTTCAGCTGCTTGAAAGAAATTTGTAGGTCTACTGGATTATTGTTATTGTACTTTGTATCTTTGGGTAAACCCTTAAAAAGGGCTTTATGAGCAGGAATTTCCTTGACCTTAACGACCTAATCCGCTTGAATCTAAGTAAATATCCATTAATTAGTCATTTATTATTGGGAACTTTTTGTTATATTTATATTTATATTTATATTTTTATATTTATCTTTATTCTTTAAATATGACTATATATGCACTTGAAAGTATATATAGATTTAGAAATAAATAGGAATTCATTAATTAGAAGTGTACCAATTGAACACTGTCCATTTTCTCTTTCTGACTGGCAACAGAATTGGAGGGACAACAAGACCCCCACTTTCAGATGTTGGTAACCTCTTCAATTCCGTGTTGACGAATACGTCCTTGGCCGACATTAGTGTCTTTCAGAGTGTCTTTCACTTTAGGAAAGGACCTCTAGGATAATCACATCCTCATTAAACTCTGCAAAGGCAAACTACAGACCTTGCGCATTCAGAGGCTGGATGGCTTTCCAAGCTGTATTGTATTGTAGTTCTAGTACAAAAACTGTAGGCCAGGCTGAGATCACTAGTGTATCACATCATCCAAAGCCCAATGTTCCCCAACTTTGAAAGTGTTATCCTATATCCTAAAGATCTCATAATGTAGGCAAAATGGCCCCTGTCAGTAGATTATTATTATTATTATTATTATTACTGATGCATTAAGGTGTAAGCAGAATTTTAATGTAGTAGTTGGTCAGGATGGAGCTCATATTAAGTATTATTGTTGGACAGTTTATTTTACTGTGTAACTGTGTAAAGAAACAGTGGAATGAAAAGTATAGCATTTCACTTTGTTCTATGTTAAGCATAAGGTAGCATGAAATAGGTAAACTGCAAGTACCTTGTTGACCTTACTTAAGTGCACTTAAGGACATGACTGAGTTATGCTACATTTACATTTGTTTGTGTAAACTGAAAATAGTGTATTGATTATAGGTATTACTTAATTTTCAATACATTACCATTACCATTACCATTACCAATACATTTTCAACTACGAAGCCTTATCCAAGAATATACAGTATATTGCATTTACTGAAGCCCAAGACTAAAAATGGCTCTTCCAATTTGCTGCAATCACGTCAAATCTCAGCAGTGTCATTGACATATATCGTATAAAGTACGGTGTCTTAAGCCAACAAGATTCAGCTGAAGCATGACAAATTTTAAAAATAGCTGACAGAGACACTCAACCTAGATACGCCAGCCTTGTAAGTAGGCAGGTGATGTCTCGTACAGATTTAGGACACACCGTGCAAATTTAACATTACCAGACATTAAATTGGTTTGACTTCCCCCTCCATAATATGCGCTCCAGACCTGGTCTGCTGCATACTTAAAAACTTACTCAAAAAACGTTACTGTGCTTACCTTAAAATGCTACTGAATCAGTCATTAATCTGTCGGTGTGATATTTTGTCTACAAATAATCCTTAGCTTTCCCTTCATGTCACAGCTCCCATTAGCTGTCAGAATGCGATCACCGTTCGGGGGATCCCTTGCAGTCAGCTTCCAGTTTAATTCCTTTCAGGAGATGTATAATGACTCTGGTGGGAGCAACTCAGACATCATTAAAAAAATCATGCACTGGCTTCCACCCTCCAGGCTGGGTGGAGGGTCTATTTCTGGTGGGCTCCCAGAAGGCAGGAGAGAGTTTTAATGAACTCAGATCCCAGGACAAGAGAATGGACTTTGTGATTCAGCTCTTGGGCTAAAAAAGTAAAACAGCGCTTGTTCCAGCGCAGCAGAACTTCATTTATTCAGACCATCTGGGAGTAATAACGTTTGGACAAGACAGTTTGACAAATGGGGCAACTTATTGGTTCAGGGGCCAAATTCATGGACATGTTGGCTTCTAACTGACTGATATATGAGAAATATATGGTAAATGGTAAATGGATGGACCGCTGTACTTGTGTAGCGCTCTTTCTATCTTCGCGACCAGCTCTCCCAAAGCACTTTTAGCACTAATGGTGCCACATTCACCCACTTTCACACACAAATTTTCAACTCTAGTGATGGCAAAGTCCAGTCCCGAACAGAAACTAAGCTCATTCATACACATTAACACACGCGATGCTATTGTGCATCGGGAGCAATTTGGGGTTCAGTATCTTGGCTCAAGGAATAGCTTCGACACGTGGGCAGGAGGAGTCTCGGGTCGAACAACAAGCCCTCCTGATTGGGGAGCGACCCGCCTCGTGGGCCTCTGAGCCGCACAGCCGCTTCAGACCATGTATATAATGTCAGTCTAAGTTAAGATTTTTAAAAGTTTTTTTAAAGTTTTTTAACCCTAACCCTAACCCTAACCCATCTCTGAGTAATTCAAAAGTAGTTGTATCACTTAAACCAGCTTATCCATCAGTGAAAAACCGGGGGTTCAGAAATTACCAAATCACAGACCTAACAGTGGCTATAGTACATGTTACAATATAAATGTACAATATGCAATTTCTTACATTAAAACAAATTTTCCAAATCCAATTTAGGTACTTTAGCTTAGATGGTTGTCTGATAACTTTATTGCGTTAAAATACAGAGTTGAATACAACCAAGATCTAAAAAGTGTATTGTAAAAGTGGCTTAAAATTTGAAAAAAATGCAATTTACCTGAATAAAATGACAGATTTCTCCAGGTTTGAACATGGAAACGTGGGGTAATGTAAGTGCACAACTCAACATTTTAATGTGGAAATGTTACATATTATAGCTTTAAAGTATTTCCTAATAGGTCATGACCTGTATTATCAAGTGTTCGTCAACAGGACAAGTTATGAAAGCATCAATACACAAAGGGTTCTGATGGGAGCTATCATACTGAATTTGACAAACAAAGTAGTAATGTGTGGATCGTCTCTGTCATAAATCGAATCTGCATGTACGCAAACCACCTATCCGAACAAATTTTCCAAATCCAATTTAGCAACCCACATCCACATGGACCTTTCCTGTTCCTGTAGGCTATATTGTCAAATTATGTCGTACAAGCTTTCCAGGTGATTTCTTTGTTGTGCATAGTATTGAGAGTGTTTTCTTTAACGATTTATTTATTGGCTAGAGGCTTTCAGCCATTTTAAATATTTATATGCACGCAGTAACGTCACTGCAGCAAATATTGAAAGCAGCAGAAGTCAAAAATGTAGTTATAAACTCAACAGAACAGAGGGAACTCTCCAGATGAAACTAAATAAAACTTTTAGCCTCTGAAATGAATTTTTTAAACAGCTTTGATGGAACTCATGATTTATGAGGAGGACAGCTGTTTTACTCCAGACTGTTTCACTGTTTGAACCTGGACTGTGTGTGTGACCTTTGGGTGTGTAGAAGAACATAGAACATTAATTAACATTAGGTCCTGACTGATTCTTTCGGAGATTGATAATAATCAATTAAGTTAAGCTGCTGTGCCTTGTGCGTAAATGCGTACAGCATCTTGTAATGGGGGGCTGCTTGACCCTATTGCACCCATCTGCTAATAATCAGAATGTTACTGTTAATTCTTATGACCCAGCACGTCCGATCCACGGATATAACTGCGATCCATATATCACTACCACCAAGTGTCCAGGCTAACCATCTTTATGGAAGCAACTTGTTAATATAGCATCAGCATTTGGTAACACCTTTACATAAAGAAGATGGGTTATAACCCACCACTCTGTAGTTGTACTGTAAACAATTTACATTTTCATTGAAGCTGCAGTAGGTAACTTTTATAAATATATATATTATATTATAAATATAAAAGTATTAAAAGTATAAGTATATAAAAGTAAAGTATAAGTATTAAACTTTCACTGTATCCTGACAATAGTACATACAAAATATAATCTGTGAAAAAATCTGGTTCCTCTGGCTCCTCCTAGTGTTCCTAATGGCTTTTGCAAGAATCCACCGGGCCTGAACAATAACAACTAATCAAAGCCGAGAAAGATATAAAGACACTTTGGTTTAGAGGCTTAGAGACTTGAAGATAGTTGATTGAGATAGTTGATTGTTGGGACCCTGGGAAGGAGAGACCATCTTTCTTGGCTCTGATTGGTTGTTTTTCTTGCAAATACCATTAAGAGCATAACGATGAGCCTCGAAGCACCTGATCTTTTCACAGATTATCTGTTGCATGTACTACTGTCAGGATATAGTGAAAGTTTCAGCAAATATGACAAAGCTGCAGTAGGTAACATGTATAAAAATAACTTTTTAAGTTCCTACATTTAAAGCCCCTTTTCATTCATAGGTTAACAGAGTCAACCTTGCTCTTTGGCTTGCACTAAATAACAACAAGTGTTGGCCAATTATGTAATTTATATTTTATATTTTATGTTTGTTGTTTTATATGTTTTATCGAATATACTGTACAGATTTGTTGATGTATTTTCCAGGCAGCCATTCATTTTCACAGAGTGCTAGAATGAATTAGCAGACACTTGCTGAAGTTCTATAATCCATCAAAATCACCATCCAGTCTGCACTGACTTTTCTTTTGAGTAAAGGTAAGAATCATACCAGTAGTTCATACTAGAAAGCGACACAGCTTAATTCATAGAGTACTTCACACAACAGGTTGTGCTTGAAGCTTGATGATGCAGTGACTTCTTGCAGGGTTAACTAGCTTGGTTGCTAAGCGCACAATGAGTCCAAATATCTCTACTTTGGAACCACTTACACTGACGCAGAGGAGGGTCATATGAACATAGATGGTGCGACACAGCTATATGAACACTTCCTCCTTTTTGATATCTCCAGGTCTACATTTCCTCAAAAGATGGTTTGCATTTGGTCATAAGCCTGTCAGAGTTGATCCAGGTTGAACTTTATGCATAAAAAAATGATTTCCTTTGCGTCTGCAAATTCTGTAAAAAGAAAAAATGTAAAAAAAAATGTACAGACCCCACTGTAAGTACATGTAGCTATATTAAAATGTAGTGGTGAGATTAAATAGTTAGCTGAGATAAAAACTGCATGAAAAGAGTCAAAACTGGACAGCAGCAAACATCACTCCTTACTGTGGGTTAGGTAAAAAAAAAAAAACGCTACCATTTTTGTATCAGTATGTTAAGCGAATTTCACATCCTCATTGTATTTTTTATCCTTTCTGCTGCAGTAACCAGGTTCCCCTGAGCATAATGCAAACACTTTGAATGAATTCGTTAGAACGTATCACCCTTCCTTCTCATGGACCAAGGCTCATTTCCATGGAGGATTGCTTGTGAGCAGTGAAGTGCAATTTTCATGGAGAAACTTGAAGGTTGTGCACTCGACCAACCACGACTCCGGAAATAGTCCGAAATAGTATGTGGGTCACTTCTTATTAATAGGTGAGACTGTACCTGATGCAGGTGAAACTGTTCATTATAAAGTTTCAGCTCTGTTCACTCTCGACACCACAAACCTCTCATCATGACTCAAAGCTCGGAACAAATAGGCTTGTGCGGTACTGTGGGGTAGAGTGCAGAAGTGCATACAGTGAGCTTAACTCGCAGCTCTCTCTTTTTTGTCTCTCTCTCTCTCTCTGCCTTTCTTTCCTGATTTTCTTGTGGAACTTTCAACCTCATTTACTTGTCACCTGAAAACTTGAAGACAAACGGGCCTCATTCTCAAATGTTTTCCTCTTAAATTTGACAAGTATATTAATCATAAAAACCAGTAATTAACTAATGACACTTCAGAGGGATTACATCAATCAGACGGGTTGAGAAAGTTGCCTGGAAAAGGACGTATTGGCTGCTCTGTTGCTACCTTGATCCTGACTAGGATGGCTGCTTGGATGTTTGATGTATAATTAAGCAGCAGGGGGACTGGCATAGAGAAGCAGTGCCCACATTGTCAGGAGCTGGTGCACCACAGGCGTGTTTACTGTCGAATGCACACCAACATCACGTGTGGTAGCGAAAAATAGAAGCCACGTAATTTAAAATAAACACACGTCAAAACCTGTCAGCTGTTAGTAGTATATATTGTGTAGGCAGGGTATGATTAGTAGTACGATCTTTGATTGGATGGCTCAAAATGGGGCCTGGCTTCGTCAGCACATGGCGATATGGAGCTGCAGTTAAGTGTTGGCCTCCATCCACACCTCCCTACAGCCTGTTGTTAAATCAGGAGGTGGAGGATGAGGGATGAATAAAAAAAATAGATATGTTCTAAGTACCACACCTGAGCCTTAATATTGCTCTGCTAGTTACCCTTGAGCTTGAGCTCGAGTGCGGTTTTACCTAATGGGCGGAGTTAACTAGTTGCACCTTATCACATTTGATTGTTCACAGTTATGTAAGCCACTCCAACTTCACGATAAGTCATTGAAAAAGATTTTGACTTTCTGATGTATATTTGACAGAAAGCGAGAAACAGATAACTGAATATTGAACATGTATGTTTTTATTTCACTGTGATAACCTTAAGCGACTGTATTTTTAGCAACAATATTTTTTTGTTTACAATTTAACAGTGTGACAATATGAAAGCGGTCGCTTGTGTGAACCTACAGAGAATTATAACTTGAATCTGCAGCTTGCTTCAACTTTTTAGAGCTTTAAAGCAGTGGAGCATTTAGCAGTTAAGGAGCCAGATGTTCCCCCCAGGAGTTGGTAGAGACCAAAAACAGAGCTAAAAGAGAGTGACTATTGGACCTGTGAACTATTTCATCACGTGTGAGGGGAAAAAAACAGGGAATTGAAACTGAACAGTGGGTCAGAAAAAGCAAAAGGGTTAGCAAGCATGGGATGCATATTTCCTCATTTATCAGAATCAGAGGATTTAATATATAATTTATATTGTTTATAATAGATTATCAGTGGGTGTTCTTGCCAGATTCCCTTGCCAAATAATTTGAAAAGATATCAAAACTATCACTGCAGATTGCAAGCTGGCCATGGAGGGGCCCAGGTAAAAAATAGCCCAGGGGCCCATGACCACCATAATCCGCCACTGATTGTATAATATAAAATAATTAAAAAAATATATATTATAAAATATATAAATGTGTTATAAATCTAAAATATATAAATGTGTTATAAATCAGTGTTTATAAACTGAAGTAACATTTAACATTAAAGTAACGTTTTACACTGTAAGGACATGCAGTGTGTAAGGTAACACATATCACACACATACAGTAAAACATTTTCACCCACTCTTCTGTGGCCAGAGAAAGAGGAGTCCCTCCCCTCACAGCTGCACTGATGTGAAGTGTTTGGCAAATACATTCACCCTGAGAGCTGTCCATTGCACTCTCTCTCTCCCTTTGTTTGACAGCTAATAACAACCAGGTGTTATTTTCCAACATGCTTCCACAGGGGACATCCATAGGAAATTTCTGCATAGGCAGAGTTTTTTTCTTTTCTTTTTTTTCTATTAAAGAAAGAAAAAATTAGCTCTGCTTCAGCGATACCAAGTGCCGGAGCTGCAGGTGCAATCAGTGCTGTGCTAAAACCTTTTAATTAACACCATCTATCATCATTAGCCAAATAGTCAGCCAACAGTTTCACCGTTAACTCTTAGAGAGCGAAGCGAGGCAAAAAGTAAATGATGCACTGCTCCTCTCTGCTTTTCGGCCCGTCGCCATCAGCTCTCCTTCCCCGTGCTCAGTCACTGTAGAGCGGCTCAGAAAACACATCAGTCTAAATCAGCTTCAGTTAATCAGCGTGCGACCACTGGCCTCCATCCTGCGACTCGCTGGACTAAATACTAAGCTAAAACTAATGCCCGCTGATGCATGTGATGGCTGCAGACTAATTGTTATAGTTTGCCGCATTCAAATGAGATTGACCTTTGGTTTGGGATATTTGTCATGTAACTGCTGCTGGAATTAGAATAGCTATATTTGTTCTATTGTAGTTAAAATTACTTTGGCCATTTTGTTTCACTTAAAGTTGTATGTATGTCATCCTAGAATGCATTTATTTGACTTTTTTGGTGTTGGACAGTTAGTGTAGGATGATATGTTGAGTCAGTAAAATTATGCTTTTGTGATGTGCTTTTATTTGACTTGATTCTCTGGACAATAAACAGAGTAGGTGGTGGACATGATGGTGGTTTGGTTGATGTAGAGTGTTGCTGTACAATGAGGATAAAGCCACTGATTCTGTACCATGGTCACCATAAAAGACTTTTTTAAAATCCATTACATTTAATAAATATTTATGACTTCATTATGTCTTTCATTATTTATTTTGTAAACTGTTTAACTCTGTTGAAGATTACAAATACAGATTTTATTTTTTAAATGTATTTTATATATTAGTTTCCCAGCATCGATATTTGACGACCTGGGAATGAGACTCAGCAATCAACAATTTTTTTTTTTTTTCAATCTGATTGGTTATTTTCGTCCGGGCCCGGTGGATTCTT
>NW_023339796.1:22223147-22227108 GCF_004916995.1 Morone saxatilis | reverse complement strand
CCAGATTTTTTCACAGATTATCTGTCTCATGTTCTACTGTCAGGAAAGTTTCAGGAAATATACCAAAAAGTTATTTTTATTAAAGTTAACTACTGTAGCTTTAATAAAAGTGCTTGTCTAAGTCCACATTAACCCTCTCAGTTTAATGCAGTCCAATGCAACAATGCAAGACATTTATCCACTGACATAGTCTCAAAGAAAAATGAACAGTATAAGCTTCACAAAGGTGGAATTTCTTGCAGAGCCATTGCATTTGAGTGGAATAGATTACAATAGATCATTTTCCTGCTATTGTGTCCATCGTGTTGAACATGAATTCAGGCAGTTTGAAAAACAAACATGTTTGCAGCAATCATCACGGAGCAGAGTCAGTGTGAAGGATAAAGCAGCCAGCAGGAAGCTGTCTGTACTCCACGCAGTGAAAAGTGAGAGATGATCGACTTATCTGCCTGAATTGAGTAAGACTTCTTGGGCCAACTGTGGTAAAAGGGTATACTGTACATTAAGGTAGAAACAAGGAGCATTAAAGTGTAGCTAGAGTAGGTGCTCCTGAAAAACATCACCATAATTACTCATATGGCAGGAGTGGGTGTTCAGAGGATAGTAATGTCGTCTTCTCCACCACCTTCGACATGAGTGAGTCATACTAAAGCAGCCAATAAAGAGCAACTAAAGAATATGTATGTAAAAGAGGGTGCATAATACTGGGGCTTGTAGTTTGATTACGCAAATTCATTTTAATGTTGTTGATTTCTTTATGTTGACATTTTCAATCATCCGTGCTAAATAAGAAGATTTTGAGTTATTTTACATCAGCCCATCAGAGCCGGGGTACTGCTTCAGGTTTCTGCCTGTTAAAGGAAGTTTTTCCTTGCCACTGTCGCCAAGTGCTTGCTCATGGTGGGAACTGTTGGGTCTCTGTATATAGTTTTAGGAGTAGTACCTAGACCTGCTCTTTTGTCCTGAAAAGTTTCCTGAGATTACTATTATGATTTGGTGCTATACAAATAACATTCAATTGAATTGAATTTGTTTTATTTAGTAAACATTAGATTAAATAAATACCAAAAAACAAAAACAAAACAGAGAGATAATAACTGGACCTTACAGTCCTGTTTAAACACAGTAAAGCCAAACCCGGGTGCATGATGATATACGGTACACCCGCAACGTTTGATCATAAGACAAAAGATACAGTATTTTAAAACAAAGCACATTGTTTAAGTGGTAGTTCTCCATAGTTCTGTTAAAGGATGCACTACGTTCCATGTAGTTTTAATTTCTACATGACATATTTGGTGTCATTATGGGTAGGAAAGTGCCACAGAAAGTTTCACATAGTGAGGAGGGTTTTAATAATGATGCTTGATTCAAACAGGCTGGGAGATATTCTCTTTTATTGTCACCAGGGATTCAGTCCTCAGTAAAAAAAAAAACAACAACAACAGGCTGTGCTGGTGTGGGTAGACGGTAAACAGTAGAATTAAGTTATTTTAAAGTAATCTACCAGGAATGACACAGCATTATATTTGGGTTGTGATGGTGTGTCGTGCTGTGTGTGTGTGTGTGTGTGTGTGTGCATGTACAGTATGGATTTATGTATCAATGTTGCCTCTTCCTCCAAAGTGTCCAATTCCAGTGTTTGTTTACAGCTTGTGCAGACAGTAGCTTGAATGCACGCAGACCAGAGTTGGGAGGGTTACTTGGAAAAATGCAATCTAATACAATGTGTCCTCTGTTTTTGTATTTTTAAAGAAAAATTTTGTATCCTGATTATGTAACTCAGTTACATGTAATCCATTACTCCCCAAGCCTGATGCAGACACATATAAAAATACAACATGAGTTTGCAAAAAAATTATTGTAAAATAAAAACTAAATACTTTTTATTGAAATCATGGGCTTAGATAACTGCTTGCCCATCGTGGACAGTGGTGGAAATGCACACATCCTCATGTTTTCCCCTTGAAATCAATGAATCAAGGTGGTAGAAACACTATCACTATTGTCCACAGGTGATATTTTTTTCCCTTATATACAGGCAAACGCTGTAATTTCCACAACATCTTTCTGACAGCTATAATTACTCTTTAGATTTCAGAGGATTTTACCCAGAAAATATATGATCAACTAATAAAATATGTTCCAACAGTACATAAAAAACTGAGCAGCACTCTGTGCAGTTTGTTTTGTCACAGTACATAAAATAATTCAACCTCAACCAGCTACAACATTAAATTGCTGTTTATATGTTAATCCATTAATAATGACATTCCAATAATGGAATATATAATAACAGAGGCACTGCACAAAAATCTGGACCTCATACATATGCAGTCTCTTGTAATAACTGAATCAGCAAGTAAACACATGCATTTGTGGTAGTCATATTGTAAGGGTAATTACTAAGGCAGCTTTCACATCAGGGACCTGGGCCCGGATCAGAGTACACTTGACCCCAAAGTCCAGTTTGTTTGATTAGTGTGAACACTGTGTCCCGTACGCTGTACCGTACCCTGGACCTGGGCACGGATCAGCGATCCACTTGAAAAGATGGTCTTGAGCAGAGGTTCCCAAACTGTTTCATATCAACAACCCCCACAATAGATTCACATTAGACCACAGACCCCAGTTTGAGAGCATTCTGTCTTAATGAATCCCCTCTACGTATTTATTTATTTTTAGGTGTAAAGATAAAGTCTTTAGTCAAAGTCAATCAATGATCAAACTGGGATCACTATGAATTACTTTAATCAAAACGGCCAACTATGTTTCTTCCCTTGTGGTTCCAACTTCCATAAAATGCGATGAAAGTAAAAATATTGTAGTCCTTCTTTTGCCGCTCAGTTTAAAAAAGCATTGGTCTTCAGTACGGTTCGCGTGTCTGTGGGTATGGTACGCATCAGATCAACTGTACCAAAACACAGAAATAGACTGCTATTTATCTGATTACTTGTGATCATTATTTGGTTAATGAGCAGGCTTTTTACCATTTAGTTTTTTTTTCTTTCTACAGCATTGCACCTATGTAAAAAGCTCTGCTGGAAAATGAAAGTGAAACTTCAGTTCTGCCTGGCATCGTTTCCTTGCCATCTTTCTTTACATTTACTCCTTTCTGTTACTTTAGTAGTTTATATTGAGATTCAACTCAACAGTCCTCAAAAACATGAGCCTGTTCATTGAACATGCACAACACTGTTAATCTAATCCTCTGAACTGCTCGTTTCTCCTAAACCTAAGAAAGCATTTTTTTTAGACCACGGACTGAGAACGTGTAGGCGAGGCAAAACGTGACAGTGACAAGGTGGACTAGTATGTGTATTACAGATGACGTAATACTGGGTAGAAACTGCAGATAAAAACAAACCTGGGCCCTGTGTACTTAGTTCCACTATTTCCCTCACTACTGCCCCTGTATCATAACACACACTGTGCTTTTATTATTGATACTTCAGCTATTGATATTTCTATACTTTCACTTTAGTCAAATTTTGAATGCAGAATATTTTTACATTGGGGTTGGTCAACACCTTTTCTTTTCCACATTAATAATAATTTAGACAGATATTTACAGTATGCGAGAAGGCATAAATAGACAGACTGGTGTTGTTGCTCTGCCTCCTCTTGTGTTTTTAGTCTCTCTCTCTCTCTTGTTTTGTTTTTTTAATACACATTTTGCTTGCAACTCTGAACTGCGCCCTCACACTCAAGTTTCCCTGAGTCGCCCTGCTTTTATAAAAGAACAATGTGGCCAGAGTTAATGATAGCTTGTACAAATTGCACTGTGACTGTGGCCTGGCTGCAGACAATAATTGGTGCATTATGTGAGAATGAAGCTCCTAATGAAGCATTAGTTTGACCGTAGGCTCCCGGGGACATTCCTTCGGAGGAGAGCTTTGTCATGGTTTGTGCTAAATGGTTACAAATCTCAGCTTTCCTTTGAAGACTAATATGCGACGCA
>NW_023339796.1:22204260-22223127 GCF_004916995.1 Morone saxatilis | reverse complement strand
AATTACAGCCCTCTGCTGTCTTTACCATTGTACCATCTGAATGACCCTATGCATATTTATTTTGTATTATTAAGGGAATTGGCCTATTGTATTTACCCTAGTGTGCTTATAATGCTGTCAACAACATAATTACAGTATCGTGTTATCAGTAATAGTAAACTATTGACCACAGAAAGGCAGTGTAAGAGCAGCCAGTGGGAGATCGACACAGTGATACAGTATATGTACCTCCCTCTGTGTATGTTCCTGAGAGTGTGTGAGAGAGAGAGCACTCATGGGAAAACAACGTGTCACTGCTGGTATTTTGTTCAGAGAGAATGCATATATAATGTGCTAATGTTCAACGCCTCTTGTTTTGCCAGCAAATGTATGCATATGAGGTGTATCTGTACTTTTCCGCTGGTATTTGCATAATCTTCACATACCTCGGGGGTTCTGCTGTGGCAGGACTGAAGTGATGGAATGATTATCAGCTACCTGAAGTGGATGAATTTTCCAGACTCGTCTCTCTGTCTCTGTCACTGCGATATGTTGGCCAGTTGAACTGTCTCTGCTACTGCCAACATTTGTGTGGACAGCTGAGGAACCGGGTGCACTAGAAGTCCAGTAATTTAAATGTCACTCAGCTCCAAAGTACAGTATGAATGTATTACTGTGACCAGGAACAGTCAGGTCAAAGATATTCCTTAAAAGCTTATTTTTTTCTTATTGTCAGCCTACAATGAATGTGTCAGCAACAACAAGTATTGTGTGTGTATTCTCTGTGCCATACAGCAATGGTTGCCATAATGTTCCTTCATTACCATGAATGTTGGCTGTGTAGATTATTTGTAACCACACACACTGTACATAAATACTCCAGAGCACCAATTCTGCAACTGAAAGTAGTCTCCAACAAATACACTATTCATTTATGTTTGAGTAATTTTGTTAAAAACTACCCAGCTGTTTTTGTTGGAAATTACAGAGCTTTAGCCATTTAGGACCAAAAACTGGTCCTAAACGGCTAAAGCTCTGTAATTTCCAGAAAAAATTCCTTTTACAGATTTGCTCCAGGGAAGCTAAAGAGTATTGAGAGATGAACTAACAGGTTGCTGTTTTTCATATTTTAATATTTGTTAACATAAAGAAAATGTGAATATCTAAAATACACAGAATCATGCCAGCCTTATATTTTTAAGTTTTGTATTTTTCTCAGTGTTTTGTCTCAGTGATTAAACCCTTTCTCTCTATACTGCTATGTGTACTGATTGCTTTTTAGTAGAAATTAGTCAGTGTTCTACCCACCTTTTGTTTTATTTTTGCACATAAATACAATGAGAACATTGTGCTGGCTTTCTTATATGTGACTGTAATTTGTTCACATGTTATTTGTCTGCCATTTAAAGCTGGGCAGGTAGCATACAGATTTATTTTTAGAGATTTGCTGTCAGATTGGGCTGTAAAAGCAAAACAATAAGCTGAAAGGCACTACAATGTTCTGCAGAGCTGAGTGGAACTGCAGAGTGAGGTGACACCTTTTACATTTGACCAATTTTCATATGAAATATTGTTTATTGCAGTTTTAAAAAGATTTTAACTTGAACTGAATCTAATGAGTATTGTGATAATTACTTTTCATGGCAGTGACTGATTTAAAGGTCCTTAATATTGATAACACTTATATAACCAGCATCTGAAGGCAATCTAATCTAATTTTGAGTACTTAATTGAAGTCCCAAAGGTAACAGTTTAACATCAATTAATCATTTCTACATTAGTTTTTGGAACACTGGAGTAAATGTGAACAAACACAAGACCAGCGCTTACAATGCTGACAGCCTTTACTTGCCT
Source organism: Morone saxatilis (assembly GCF_004916995.1). Classification (NCBI taxonomy): domain Eukaryota; kingdom Metazoa; phylum Chordata; class Actinopteri; family Moronidae; genus Morone; species Morone saxatilis. The sequence continues at coordinate 22,221,294 of NW_023339796.1, read as the reverse complement.
TTTAACATTGCATTTATGTGTGAGCATGGTTAGATTTTAGAGCACAAAAGGTGAGGAGGGCACTGTCTTTACAGCAAATAGAACTAAGGCTTTCTGGTAATAGCAGACAGTTGAAGGAGTCAAAGGTCAATGGAAAAAACACTTCCAATTTTAGCTGCTTGAAGAAAGTAAAAGGGTAAAAGGGACCAAGTATTAAGTCCCCTCTGATTCACCCATCGACTCCATTTACTCTTAATACCCTTTATGCACTGGATTGCTGTAAATGACACCAACGAGCTCAGGAGGTGGTTTAAAGGGGAACTTGGCAACTTTTTCAGCTTAATAAACCCGTTTAGAAATCATCTGGATGGTTAAATGGCCTGTTCCGGTGAAAATGGTTGACCCCCCCACCCCCCCCCTCAGGCGACCCCAGGCGGAAAACCCAACCCTTGCAACTTTGGGACTACCGTCACGGTTTAAAATTGGAAATTAGGAAGTATCACGAGAAGGCGAGAACGAGCGAGAAACACGAACGGCTTTACGGCAATTCATACATAAACGGCACACGCCCCGCCCCCCTCAATGCCGGTTATGTTAATGTATACCCACCTCGGTAGATATTGGCTCCACACGAAAAAGTTGCCCGTCCGAAAAAAGGCAACATCAGCAGCGGTAGACAAGGGGGGAGGAGGGTGCGCAAGGGAGTTTTTTCGACCTGGGTGTTGTGAAATACATGTCCCAGGGCTGTAGGGTGGAGCTCGTTGAGAAAACATGCAATGACAAAAATGAAAGCCAGCGAAGAAATGGCTAGAGTTGCCAAGTTCCCCTTTAAGCAAACTTCCATCTTGCTCGCAGACCAGTAATTCCCCCACTACTCCACTAGGGGTTACCAAAGCTTCATCAGGGGTTGCGAGGCCTTATTGATTGGCGTGTAAGTGTAAGAACATCTTAAAAGTACTGTGAGTAGGTTCAATTCTGTGAAGAAATGTAAATGTAAAGTAAATTGCCTGAAAAAGAAAACCCTGAATTTGTCAAAACAGAAGCCCAGTAAGTATGACAATCATGTCAAACATTAAAAAAAAATACAGACAAAGAATTTTATAAAAAGTTCCTGGAATAGGAAATAATCTGCTAAAAATTCATCCAAATCACTCATTGTACACAAACTTCTTGTAGTTACTCAGCTCACTATTTGGGTACTACGCTATTTGTACAGTTTTGAATATAATATGAAATATCCACAAAACTCAGTCAGGGGTTGTTAGTTTACTAAATGATATAGAAGGGATTCTTTAAGGAAAAAGGTTGGGAACCACTGTTGTAGACCATAGAGTCCATCCAGATGAGTCATCAACCGAAGTTATTATTCTTCTGGTGTTTTTGGCAGTTACCAAATAGGCTTTTAGTGCATTGCCACACTGGAGTTGGGTTGACCCTAATTTGCATGTTAAACCAAGATATACTTGTATTATCCTAATACAAGACACTGGCATTGACAAGAGTAAATGGTCTCATTGATTTTACAGCACAAATCAACAGAGTATGGATAGAAGGTGTTCATTAACCTGTAACAATTTGAGTCACAATCAATTTGACGAGTACATTTTCTTTTTATTCTGGCTTCTTCGCTGAAGAAGATGAAGAACCTTTCAGTCTCTTGTGTGTGAATGCGTCTATGTGTAATGGTTATCATCTCCATGTGTATTCACCTTCTAATGTATTCATCATTTCAGGGAGTTCAGCCACTGGAAGGTGAACAGCCTGGCGACAGAGAAGAGAGATTTCCTCAAAGCTCCGTTGCCCTTAGCGCCAGAGTTCCTACGCAACCTGCGGTTACTGGGGCGACGGCCGACCCTGCAGCAAATCAACGAAAACCTCATCAAGAAGTACGGGACCCACTTCCTAGTTTCTGCTACCCTGGGAGGTAAGGAAGGACTGCAGGTGACACATTCGCCTTTATTCTCGGGTTAGGAAGTGTTGGGACACACCAAAAATAGAGCTACTCGTTTTAAGTCTCAGAGGAATTCACAGTAAAACACACTGAGTTATAGCCTATGTTAGTGTAGCGCTGCAGAAGTGTAGGATCTGTGCACTTGTGTTCAAGTTAAAATGTCAAGTGAAAAGCAGCAATGGCAACAGTACCACACCTTGCACCTGCAGCATTCAACCCAAGTTGTTTTCCTCAGTAATTTTCCACTTATCCTTCCTCCTGATGAACATCAGCTGCAAGAGCCTTACAAAGCAGGAGAGGGATTAAATTGATCCATTTCGTAGCATATGTCTGTTTCTATTGGATTTCTTTTTAGCCGCTATCTCCGAGGAGAGAAGTAACTCACAAAACAGAATCACCAGCAGTATCGATCGCGTGCACCTCACAAAACAAGACTGAGACCTGGGTTACGTTTAGAGCGGCGACCTCATGATATTGATACACTGCTGATCCCTCCATGGTCATCACATACAGTAGCAGCCTAGATATATACATCTTTACAGTTGGCAGTTTTTTATAAAGGGACTTGTAGGAAATTGAGTATAAACATCTCAGCACCTAAGCGTTCGTTCCATCAGAGTCAGGGGAGATTTACAAGGCTGGGGTACTCGGATCAGTCTGCAATATACAGTAAATGTATAAAATAGCAGTGGATACTTACTCACTCATGAGATATATATATATATAATGGTCTTTAAATTATGACAAAACGCTATCATTTTAATCTGACATTACCAATACATCTTCTAAAGCTGGCTACCACCCATTCACACACACACTCCTAACAGTCTCTGATATTTTAGTGATGTGTTCGGTTTGCATGCTCAGACACCTAACTTTGGTGCCACTTATCACTGGATGCATGCACCGGAGCATCAGCGTGGGAGACGAGAGATGAATTCAGCGGCAGACTGATAGTTAGACTCTATATGTAATTAACAGCTTCAGCTAAATGGGCCGAGCCAGCCTGCATACTGATTAGTCTGTGGCTGAGCGAATGCACACATCCCAGATCTGTATTTTTATTCTTTTTTGTGTTACTGTTTTCATCTCCTTTTTTTGTGCTTTTTATTGCTGTCTCGCCAGCCATGATTACATTGAGCTGTGAAGTACATTTGCACAATGTTAGCTGGGTTGAAGTGTATAAATTGTCTTAATGATTGTCAAAAATAAAATGCACTTATCTGAAAAATTTCAAGAATCAGGCCGTAATATGCAAGTGTTGGTGAAGCTGAGCAAAAAAAAAAAACTTGGTACTTAGGTGTTGCATTACAGTATGGGACTGTTAGCAGAAGGTAGTGTTTGCTATGGACACAGGCCGATCACCAATGCCAGCTAGGGCCCTCCACGGGCCAACAATTCCAGACCTAGCCCGGCCCCAGCCCGACACCGTCTGCAATTTTTCACATCGACCCCAATTAAGCTCTATTTGATGCTGCAAACACACACACACACACACACACACACACACTCACTCTCTATGGGCACAATGAAAGTAGAGAAGTTAAAAAGCTCTCTGCGATGCTCGTGCTGGTACATGCAAAAACACACATACACTATGGGGACAATGAAAGGAGAGAAGTTAAATGAGCCCGAGTCCGACCTGAGCCCAGTCTATAAATAAAGAAAAAAAGACCTGAGCTAACAAAACCACAGCAGACCTTCAATGGTGGCACATTGCGTGCCCGCTCATTACACACCCATACACCTCCCAAAATTACTTTTTACGTAAAAAGAAAAAAAATGTGACTCATGAACAATTAGTATATCAACTGCAATGTGTAATGCAATGTGTGAAAAGTCATTGTGAGCAGGCCTACTGAGAACAGGTTTCACAGTCTGTATTGATCTGTTGTGGCAGGAAGGTTTGGGCTGGATTCAGGCATTCTCAAATCCAGCTTTCAGCCATCAGCAGCACTTAAAATTGTGGTTTTGTCATGAGTGGCAGCTCTGTGCCATCAGTATTAAAATGGCATACTGTAGTTAAGAAATGTACTTTAGTCATTAAGATAACTACACTGTCATATGGTGCTTATGTAACTGTAATGCTGTGGTTTTGTTTGCTAATTACAAATACATTGCATACATAAATTGGTTTAGTAAGAAAATCACATTGAAATAATATTGTGAATTGTGTATAGGGATCATAGTGCAAGAGGTGCAGCAGCCTCTCACAAATGAAAAAGTTCATGAATGACAATTCGTCCTACAATATTCTTGAAATGTCCATCCAAGATATTTCCTCTGACTGCGTGGACACATTTTTAAGGGCATTGCATCATGTATATATTTCACACTCAGAATTCAGACTGTCAAATAAGGAGGTGGAGGCTAAATATAGTGCACTATAATAGGGAGTGATCTCGGACAGAGCCCGATTGTCACTATTAGCCAAATACCATGGATTTAAACCCAACTAATGTTATTCTTTTTAGGGAAAACATTGGCAAGACTCTTTTAAAATAGTAACTTTAAATAAAAAAACTTCATGAGAAACCTTTAACTCATTAGTTTCTTTTTAAGAAGAAATCACATACTAAAACAGACATAATTATCCTTTAAAATTATTGCAGGGAGCCACAAGCATGTTACATAACACCATAAAATGACACAGAGAAATGGGACGGCAGTTTTATTTAATATCACACTTAGTGTAGGGCAAACCAATACAATAACTCTTTATTAAAACCTTGTGGCACGTATAGTGTACTACAGTAACAACGGCTAACCCCCTCCACACCTGTTTTTCTAAGGATTTGACTTCAGACTTCAGAGATGAGACAATAATCTACATTTCCACCAAACACTGGTGACATTATGCCCCACCACGCAAGCTAAGAGTAAAAGCTACAGTTAGCATGTTTCACATTCAAACATTCATCCATGTTATTATTTCCTGTTTAAACTGACAAACAGCTAGCAAGACAAGGCACAATGAGAGCACTGCTGAATGTTTTAAAAATGTTAGCAAATGTGACACTGTGGCGAGCAGACATTTGATATATATTTTTAGTATTAGTTTGCTTCTGCTAGTTAGCTACTAGGCCTGGGGACAGCAATCTTTTTATCAAAGGAGCCACAAAACATATTTGAGCCTTATAATGCTGACTGACTGAACTGATTTCTCGCCACAGATGAGACCTAACCATAAGCTAATTTTCCTCCAAGACTTTTCTTGTTTGGATTTGGAGTCCATAACTAGTCTATCTAGGCAGATTCAAGTCTGATATTGAGGCAAAACATAGAGGAAAAGGCCCCTGGTCAGGACATAACAGAAGAAGAACATTTTAGTTGACAAAATATTGAAACACTTTATATATTTGTGTGTAACAGATACACATTTTTACAATTGGATAATGTAAGAATGACAATGAAAATGTATAAATTCTGATTCATTTCCATATATGCATATGAATATAGGCTATCTGTCCAACAATTAACTCCTTATCAGACTTTTTGGTGTCTAATTCTGCACTTCCAAATGCTATGAAACAGCAACACTGGCAGTCACTCATTGCCCTTTTTAATTAGTATCTATTAAAATAAGAAACTTGATTTCATGAGAAACTTCATATTTTAAATCACATACTGAAACAGACCTTATTCTCCCTTTCAGTTATGGCTGGGAGCCACAAGCATGTTACGTAACACCATCAGAGGACACAGAAAAACACAACCCATTGTCTTTAGGCTTGGCTTTGTTAATGGTTCTATAATTGTGTGAAGGGAGCGAAGCAAAAGCAAATGATACATTATGTGCATCACAGCAGACAAACCACAAAACCACAGTGAGACAGTGAAGGTCTGCCAAAGAAATGTCAGACGCAGAATGTCACTTAAGTTCTTCCAAGGATAAAATCATCAGCCTGTTGCTCTGGCACAGTGTAATGTCATAATGGAAGTGACCCGTCAGTAATTTTCCCCCTGTAAGCAGAGGATTCAATTCTTTCGTCGATAAGGTTCCAGAAGAAATTTCAACACTGTCAAATAATCATACAAAATATAGCTTAGGTGACTTAAAGACTGAATTTATTGATTGATTATTGATCCACAGGAGAGGAGTCTTTGACCATTTTCCTGGACAAGCAGAAGCTGAATAAGAAGTCAGAGGGTAACAGCAACAGCTCAGTGGTGTCTCTGGAGCTGCTCCATCAGCTGGCCGCTTCCTACTTCACGGATCGAGAGAGCACCCTGAGGCGACTGCACCACCTCCAGATCGCCACCTCTGCTATCAAGGTACTGTACAGATGCACGCTGCGAGTGACTAAGCCTACTTACAGTATGCATATCCACGTGCATATTCTTGACTTAAAAGCAGTGCTGGAAAACGTCTTTTTCAACATATAGCACCTATGCAAATGCACTGTTTGTGTGCTATATGTAGACCTGTGTGTGCAGTTCTCCAGGTCCACAAACAACCACCCATCAAGGTAGACACGCAAACATTAACGCTCCTATAAAACTGTCCCTTTGGGATATATTACCCTGTGTTGCACCTCTAACAAATAGTTCCGCTTGCTCTCAAGGTATGCACACAATCTTTTTTAAAGATTATTTTCAAGGTGCATCATTTCTCAAAGGCTAGGGGGAGAGACGAGAGAGAGCTTGCACAGACATTTTTTTAAAATGGCAGGCTGGATTAAAAGCACAGTGTATGCGCTGCTACCCCACAGAGGCACTAAAGCATGGCAAATGTCAAGTTTCGTTAAAGTCCCAGAGGGAGAAGTGTATTTATGCATACTGTACTCTACTGTACGCCATCTGGACTGGGTTACATGCTGGTGTGCGCTCTCTGTGCACACATGAGGGTTAACACACCTGGCAATTATCATCAGTTTTGTAAAAGGCTGTTGGTGGGTCTGACTGGAGAATCTGAAGTGGTGTTCTGCCTTTTTATAGCACATGAGCCAGTTCTCTGGTTCATTGTTTTTTTTTTACCTGCACAAGTAACACTAGACTCGGCTCGACACCGTGAACCTTCACTTAGTCCACCACCAGTCTTTTACCAGCACTTTTCATCATTAATTGCAAAAGAGGAACAGTTTTGTTAAAAATCCACTAAAAGAAGACAGAAAAATAAATCCTATTACCTCCTCCGCCTGGTTTTACCTTGCATAAGTCCTTTATTTTTTCCTCTCTCGACGACTGGAAGCAAAGCATAACCAAGTGATGCATTTTTCACATCGGAACAGATCTGCCGACTTGTATGCGGTGACAGCAGGTGTGTGGGTGGGCGGACTGTGCTTTCATGCTTCAACTTAAATAGCAAAATCTGATTTAAATGATTATTTGCCAAAAGTGTCAACTGTGTGTGTGTACCTTAAATAAGGGTGCTCATCATCAAGAGTGCTGTCGCTGGAAACGCTGCGCTTGGCACCCTGATGGTGCGCAGGGGTGAAATTGACCATTTCTATTACAGAGAGACACTCAGTGACGCTGAGGCATCTTATTATTCGATAATATACTTTCCTACAAAGCCTTGAATGACCGTATATGAGGCACAGAACACAAAGGCTTCTCGGATTCAAATTGCTTTTACCTAGAGAGAAGAGTTTGATTACCCTGAGAACTGAAATTGAATTTTAATGACTGAAAACAAAGTTAATTGCACAAAATTTTCATGACATACTAGCTACATGGAGTCTGGATGAAATCAGCATCCATTCAAACTTTTATTTTACTGTGCATGCTGTACTCTGAAAAGAAAAAAACGAAAAACAGATAACCTCTGCATAATCAGTTTTTGTCAATTTATTGACAGGCTTCTTCACAGAAAACCAGCGCTTTATTATTTAAGCAAAAACAACAAACAAGATTTTACTTGCTTACTGAGGCATGAATGCTGCATCTCAGTCACAACGGCTGCAACATAAGGCACACATTATCTTTTAATTAATTATGAACCCAAATCTTGCTCATTTTGATACATTTGTGTCTATGGGAGGAGGCTAATGAGCGACTGTCACGAGCCTCTTTTTATTCTTTGCAAAGAAGTCAACAATTGTAGATAAGCAAATGGCGACCATTAAGATCTGTTTTCTGCATCATTTGGTCAGTTTTCAATCCGTCCAGTGATATCCTGTGAAACACACACTGCACAAATTCAGCTGCTGCACTGCTTCTCGTGCATATTTCACAGCATGTCAGTTTTTGACAGTTTGTCATATTCTGCAGTTTGGTCTGAGTGGAGCTGTGTTTGCCAAAATAAGGCAAAATTATGTATGATATTGATGGAATTTAAGTAGAATTCAAAAGTTGCAAGACATTTGATATGGAAAGTCATATTTTAAGCAGTGGAAAGTAGGGATATCCTCAAAGTAAAAGCAGTTTCATTATACAACTTGAATTGATGTGATTTTAAATTAAACGCATATGATGTAATAAATCTAGTTGAGTTGAAGATAAAACTGGGCAATTGCCCAGTTATTAATGGCTCCAACCGCCCCAAAAGTCCCAGGTTGACTGTATGTCAAACGCTATAATAATAATTAGAATAAATGTAAATTTGTTCTGGAATTTGCACCTCCGAAGTGATATATCAGTTCAAGTGGATCCTGCATTATTACTTAATCTCGTGGCCCTGTCTTGCAGAGGGGCCCTATGTCAGATCAAGTTTAAGCATGTAGTTAAGAGCAACTTAACAGCAGCTGAAAATCTTGTTTTTGCTGACCTCCAGTAGTGTACCTTCTCACCTTGCTGCAGTGAAGCAGAAGTGAAAATGGGTGTCTAAAAAGAAGAAAACTATTTTATAAAAAAAAGTGTGTAAAAGCGAGCCGCGACAACTGCAAAGAAGATGGAAAAATCCAAGGCACTATTATTTCTATGTGAAATGTCTTGAAAGTAATTTTGAAATTGAATTTTTGTGATTGCTACTTAAGTGTCTGTGATTATGTCCCCCTGGCAAATGCTGTCAACCTGTAATATTACAGCCTTTTTATTATACTCAAGACTCAAAGTATCTTGTTATTTTCCTTCTTGTTTGCAGTTCAGGGTGTTGTGTTATTCGGGGTGTTATTGTGTCACTGACCACACCCAACCACACAGTGAGACACTTCTCTTCACTCAGGTGTTACTATTTAAAGACTACACACCATAAGTGCAATATACTATAAACAAAGAGTTGTGTTTAATCAAACTAAATGACAGAAAACCTGTGGCAGGGGCTGGATTACCAACCGACCATAGCGGCCAACTGCCCAGGGGTCCCGGACCCTTCACAGCCCCAGTTTGTGTGTGGCAATCACTTGGCTATTTAATTAATCAGAATTTTATTTGCCAATATGCACCACTAGTTTTCTTTTCTTCCAGGGCTTGGCGCTTGTCAGAAGTTGATCCCACCACATTGACGATTCAGGCAGCTGAAACGGTCGTCTCTAAATAAAAATGCTTTTGAAAATAAAGCACGTTTGTGATGTAGTTTATTTTAGACAACTAAATGAGCTGTATAGTTTTCCAAAAAAATAAAAAAACTTTGAAGTGTTACTCCACAATATCACAATTTATTTGTGTTCATATCAGGAAGTGGAGAAAAAGCACACAAAAAAGGAAGAATTGCTTAAAACTGCATGACGGCATATTTCCACAGTAGCCTCTCTACTTTCCCTCGTCTCTGCTGCAGAGTCTGAGTAACACCAGCTGTCAGCAGCAAGGACACACCAATGACTCTCCCAAACTCTTTTAAAGAGTAGAAAGTCCTCCCATCCGCCCACCTCGTACATTTCTAGCAGTTTTAGGCAAACTTTAGTAAAAGTACCATTAAACCGGGGAGAGCTAGATGCAACAGCGTAGCATGAGGCAGGCAACCGAAGCTGCCCCTGAGGTATTGTATGCCAACTATAAAAGAAATAGAGTTATCACAGCAGAGCTCAAGAGCAGGGGTCCTGACAGCCTTGGGCATTAGGGACTATAGTCTCAAATGTTTTTATTCTAGCCCCGAACCTTATAATGCCCCTTTTTTACATCAATTTCCCCCTGACTGCACTGATTATTGCTACTGGGGGGTTTGAGAGGCTGATGCAGTGGGAGCTGGTGGTACTGTACTGTGAGTGGCAGGAAGTGATACTATACAAAGGAAGGAAGGTGGTTAGTAGAGTATCATTACCTTTTACAGACGTGGAAATAAAATGCAATTACCTTTACACTTGGGAAATATACTATAGGCATAGTATGCTAGTTAGCACAGCTACCCCTCTGGCTGGCCAGTTAGCCAGTCGGTCATAATAGCAATAACATTAGTAAAGCCGCGTTTTCTCACTTTGGTTAAATTACAAGAAATGCATGCTAACCTAAATTGTATAACAATACCCATTATTTTGATGGGCTTCATTCATCACAGCAAAATCATGTGTAGACAAGTCTGTGAAAATTTCACATAAACCAGATCACAACCCCCTTATAAGGTTTACAACCTGATTCCAGTTGGTGGCGCTAAGAGTATGACTAAAGAAGACGTGTTCAGGCCGGGACTCTTTTCAAACATGTGAAGTTTGTTGCAGATTGGACAAAGTACACTTATTTATATGAAAACGTCCTGTTTAATGACAAAATCATTGAAATTTTAACAAAACACCAGAAAAACAAACACACTGTTTAACGCACAGCCACAAAGAGCACAACTGTCGATTCCCTAGGAGAAGTTAGTTTTTTTTGTTCGTCTTCTCATGACACACATTTATTTTCATATATTATCGATAAAACATGCCGTGGGGGCTGAGTTTATGGGGTGTGATCAAGCCATTCTGCCACACCTATATGCGTGACTCATATAATACATACATTTCCGCCACCGTCGAACTGTATGCCACGTTTCATGAGTTTTCGCACATGTTGCGGCCGCCAAAAATGCGATTCATTGATGAATAAAATAATTCCTTCAGTTTCAGTTCCTTGTTCGCAGTGCTTTCCTGCTCGGGCCCTAATTATATAAGATGTCAAACTGTTATCTATTGTAGAAAACATTTAGGATTTTTTTACTTTTACACTAAATCTAAAGGGAATGTCACTTCTCCAATATCGCATGTATGAATAGACACGTGTCCATAATGTTCAGCAGGAATTCATGCTTGAACCTTCATTTTCTTAACACCACAGCTTCCAATAATGACAAAAATGATCTAATTAGATTGTGGAATGTGTTGTTGCATATGTAGATTTGCTTATAAATGATGTAACGTTACAAAACAGCTTTTCCTTAATGCTCTAAGATAGGCTTATACCAACTGCATGGTATGTCTACATAGATTTAGACATATGCATATGCAGCCTATGTATTTATTTGTTTTATTCATTCTTATTAGCATTAATAGCTTAATATCAAATTAGAATAAAAACATTTGAAAAATGCACAAATGAACCTTATTACCTGTCCATGAATAAAGCAGCTTTTCTCCTTGAAGACTGACAGGCAGGTAAATAGTCCCATTCTAGCGAGCACCCAGTGATTTTGCACAGCCGCCTACACACACACACACACACAAGTGCACACACAACAAACACACAGCTACTCCCACTTGGAGAACAGCATCCTTTACATGTTTCTGCTAAATGAGGATCTCTGGTATGCGAGCCACCTGCCGTGCCGTGTTCTGCCAGATCAACTCATCACCCAAGAGGAAGCGACACTGAGTGGGATGTACTTGACCTGTGTCCATGTACGCCTCTGGGCTCTGTGTCGCAGCATCACTGAGTGGGAGGTGGGAGGGAAATACATTATCTTTATCTCAAGTGGAGGGACCTCAATCACGCATCCAGTTTAGACTACAGTTTCCTTTTGACTAAAAGAGATCCTCTGTAACATCTGTGTGAAATCTGCTGTTTTGGAAATGAGAGAGGAACTGGCTCAGATGGCAGAATATTTTTACCACAGTGCTGCGGTTGTCAACAGCCAAAAATCAGCGGGGAAACTGCAGTCAGACACTTTACTCCTCTATAAAACCTCATCATGTTGTAGTAAAAACTTATTACAGGTAAGTAATTTTGTACAAATGAATTTTTTTATTGACCATTATACTATACACAGTGATAGAAAGATAAAGCAAAAGCTTTATACTCCTGAAATGTAATTTAAGCTCTAAATCTTCACACCTTTGCTGTTACTTTAATCTCCCATAATTCTTTGTGGTGTCAAAATTATATTTGATGATGTCATATAGCAGGAGAAATTACTTCTGGGTAGTTAATCTAGCAGTTTACAGGGTCTGTCTCTTAGTACTTTCCTACCCTGTCTGTGGCACTCAGACCCAAGCCCATGTCTTCTGACTTAAGACATACAGTATAACTTTAAAAATGGCTCACAGATATATAGTTTGATTTTTTTAAACGAGTAAGTGATTTTCTAAAACAGACGGGCAATGTGGTTTTTAACAAAAATGTCACACAAACAGGAGGAAATAGTGCATTTGTTGGGGTTGGGGTTATGTCAATATTAATGTTTACAGTATCATGTTTTAATAGAGGTATAAGATATATTAGGCTTTGTTACACACACACAATACTTGTTAGTTCACTGTTGATTTAGGTCTTTATATAATATTTGTTAATCCCTTCCTAAATCCCGCCACTTTTTGCTCTGTGCTCCATTTGTTGACATTGTTTGGAATGTGTTAATTTAATTATATGTTTAGTATTACTAAGGTCATAGTTAGTGGAAGTGTTGTACTGGATTGCATTATATTAAGAGGTGTTTTTTGTCCTTTCCACTTATATAGCCTACATGGGGTGGGCAGGATATTAGAAACACCTCTGAATATAATTCAGTCAGGTACAACACTCTCACTATCACCTAAATGCTACAACATATAAGTTAATTAACAACTCTATGACAGCATCAACAAAAACGTAACATATAGGCATAACAAAAGTAGACTTTATGGCTGAGCAGTTGTATCAGATTGCATTAGATTGTATACGTGTACTTAATAAAGTGGCCACTGAGTGTAGAATATCACCCACCTTCCATTAAAAATGGGAAAAGTGGCTAATTGCAGTGCTTGTTCGATTACTTTTTCGGAAAACAGCCATTTTAACTTTTAGGCGAGGACCAGACATTGTAACTTTTTGATGCCTTCTGCAAAAATAAGGGTTACATAATCGTAGTATGACTGATGAAATAGGAATAGTAATGCATAACTTTACCCAGTTGCAATGAAGACGCAATGCATGATTACATTACTTGACATGGGATTGTTAAAAAAGCTTTTAGGGTCATAAGAAAACACACACTACTCTGCCATGTTTGAGTAATGCATATTGTTGAATAAACATTAAAAACAAAATGGCCCAGGTTGAACGATCCACTCAGTAAAGGGCTCTTGGGAGTTTTCAACAAAGGCAGAGACGGGGGTGGAAGCTCTCAGGTGGATTATCATTGAAGTTCCTCACATGAGTTACAAACAAGCCCAGTGTGTATTCAGTGTAACACAGCAGATACCAGCTCTGCAGCTTTCATGCTTTCTACAAACAAAGCAATATTGTGCCAACTTTGGGGGCACAAACTGTGGTAGTAAAATATTAACATTAGTAAACAGTAACAACTGAAACATATACATTATATATGAGACCCAGCCCGGAGGAAGCCTGGGGGCCCCCGTCTGGAGCCAGGCCTGGAAGGGGGGCCCGAAAGAGAGCGCCTGGTGGCCGGGCTTGCCATGGAGCCCGGCCGGGCATAGCCCGAAAGAGTGACGTGGCCACATCTTCATCCCGCGGGCCCACCACTCACGGGAGAAACCATTGGGGTCGGGTGCAATGCCAAATGGGTGGCAAAAGGGCAGGAGGCCTAGACAGACCAGACCCGGGCACAAAAGCTTTGGGGACGTGGAATGCACTTCGCTGGGGGGGAAGGAGCCGGAACTGGTGCGAGAGGTGGAGCGCTATGCGATTTAATATCTGATGGTCCTTACTTCTAGAGCACAGTAGAGACCTCTGGTCCTTATCCTGGATAGGGGTCGACATTATTTGCTTCTCTGAGTTGGTGTAGGGTGCGGGCCGGTGTGGGGATACTAACTAGCCTGGCTGAGCGCGCTATGTTGGAGTTCCCCGCGGTGACGGAGGGTCACCTAACGATCTGTGTTCGTGGGGGGGGGACTATTGATGTTGTTGTGCTTAATGCCCAAAACAGAGCAGTGGAGAATATTCAGCCTTCTTGGAGACCCTGCAATGAAGTCCTGTATACCGGGCTCGCAGTAGGGGAGCTCGGATTGTTCTCCTGGGAGACTCCAACACCACATGTGGCAATTATGGAGATACTTTGAGGGGGAGTGATTGGGAGGGACGGCCTCCCTGTTTGAACGCAGAGCGGTGTTTTTGTTACTCGGACTCTCTGTGGCTAGTCAGGGATTGTCCAGACAAAACACCAATGCTTCGTACATACGGGCGATGCTATAAGTGTACGTGGTACCAGAGCACCTACGAGCCCAAAGGTCTATGGATCGATTTTTGTGATCGTATCCCATTAGACCTGACGGGCCCGCATGTATCTGGACAGCTCGGCGTAGAAGAGAGGGGCGGACTGTCCAACTGACTCACCATCTGGTGGGTGAAGTTGGGTTGGAATATGGAGCAGTCTGCGAAGGACTCCGGAGTTTGAGCGCTTCTCTCTTGCTGCTCTTGAAAGGAGCCAGCTTTAGATGGTTCGGGCGATCCTGGTGGAGGATGCCCTCCAGGGCCGCTGCTGGCTTGCTACCCCCCCGACGCCAATCCGCGGATAAGGTCGGATGAAGATGAGATGGAGATCAGAGATACTACATTATATTCCTTAAGTCGATACGTTTCAAGTTTTGAGTCATCAAACTGTCACTTTGAAATGAGGCTGTAGAACATTAGTATCCTCTTGTCGCTTATTCCTTCCTGTTAATTTTACATGTGGCAATCTGGACATTAATGCAATTTAATTTACTTTGATGTTTATTATTAGAAATAATAATAAGCTAAAGGTATCGGGTGGGGTCTGCATTCAAGAGAGGCTCAATCTGCCAACCTTCACCATCAGCACTGTAAAACCGCGGATACCGTTGGAGTTTACTTAAAAGAATTTGAGGAAAACCGGTTGCCTTAGAAAAAATTAAGGTTACATGTTTGATGCAAAAGCCTTGAGTGAGCATTTAAATTAAAAAC
Organism: Morone saxatilis; assembly: GCF_004916995.1. NCBI lineage: Eukaryota > Metazoa > Chordata > Actinopteri > Moronidae > Morone > Morone saxatilis. The sequence continues at coordinate 22,206,215 of NW_023339796.1, read as the reverse complement.
ATGAGTACCTGGAAACATTGTTATTTTTAAGTTCAATGCACTAACCTCCTCACGGAAAATAACGTAACATGTATTGGATGCTCCATGTTATTTCACTTAAAAATTGAAGCGCCCCCAAAGCAGCTAACCTCCAAGGTGATTTCACTTGAAATCACTTGTAATGTTAACTTGCTTTACACCAATTACTGCCACCTAGTACTCCTCTATTTCATGTGAAAGCTGGTTTTAAACCAGAAAATATATCCTATTAAATGTAGAGAAAACATAACATAAGAAAAACCACAAAAGTAACATTCTCTTTCATGTTATTATTTTAACTTAGGGCACAGGAACATTATATTAACCATATTGATATTGTTCTGCTGGTTGACCCTGGTGGATATATAACATAATTAATTAGAAGCGGAAAGAAGAAAGAAGACTGCCTCCTCTCTGTTAAACTTCTGTGCCTGCTCTCTACATGCACGAATTGGAAACGTGGAACCACAGCTATTTAGGCTCTGACTGTGGGGCACAATGCCAGTGTCTTCCATGGCCCCACTATCGAGCAGAGAAGCTGCCTGGCAGCACTACAAGCGACGCCTTAAGTCCTGGCCTAATAATACAAATCACAATAAGAACATGAAAACTGCTATCCATACGATGGAAAGCCAAACTGCTAGATCAGTACAATACCAATCATCGATCCCATCATGCAAGAAAGACCAGTGGAAATCACCTTTAAAACTATCAACTAACGTGGCAAACAACAGTAACATGGTATTGTTAGACGTGCAAACAGAACCAAGCCTGATATTTGGAACAGTGGTAGCATTTCAGAACACTGTTTTAGACAGAGAGTTGATTTCAGCGTTTGGATTTTTTGGTGCAAGCTCACCGTCTGCCCCAGGTTGAGACTTTACCTGCTGAATGAACTGGAAGGTGTTTTTCACTGCAACTTCAGGGTGATCTAAGTGCGCAAGGGCATAAATAAGTCGCAAAAGGTCTGTGGTAGGTTGGCCAGCTCCTGCCATGACGCGACAAACCTCCAAGACGATGTCTTACTCTGGATGGATGTGAGCTTGAGGATTTTCGCTCAATGCAGAAGGATCTCCCACTGGCAAATCTGACTGACAGTTCGCTTGTTCACTCTGCGTCTGACAAAAAGAACAGCACAAGGAGATAATATAACTTCTCAAACTAAGCAAAACACAACAACGTTACGCAACTAGATTAAAGCCCGGCTTCCTCCGTCTAAAACTACGTCACATCCGCCTTCTTCTTCGCTTGGCAAGAATCGGGGCAGTACTGTGCAGCAGAAAGAGTCCCGCCTCCGTGTAGGTAGGACCAGTATGATGTACATAAAAGGTGACAATTCCTAAAAGTAATCAGCCAAGCAACGTAACGACTCGTTTCATACAGGGTGAGCCTATATACCGGCACTGAACAATCATAGTTTATCTATGGTTTACTGATTACATTTCTGTTAATAAAACATAAATATCACACACTGGACTTTGTCGTTAAAAAACAATGCACCTGCATCAAATATCTACAAGGGAACTGTAGTTCTTACAGGGAAGGTTTTGAAAGAATTCAGGGGATCATCCCCCCAACGTGACCGGCGTCAGACCAAAAGGCACCGTTAGTGTTCTGTGGCTCTGTGGTTCCTGGCAAGATAGAGGCGACCATGAACTCAAATACACTCATGATATAGTTATGAATACATTCATGTTGACTTCCCCAGCAGTATTTTTAATTATTTTAGGGCTGTCAGAGAGTACATGTTAATTTCGATTGCATTATGTACAAAAATAGAGGGCAGATTAATCAGGCTGCATCGATGAGGAGAATCAGGAACTTCAGCTCATCTGCCAGCACAGCAGGTGGACAGAGAGAAAGCAACCAAAAACAAAAAACTATGCAGTTGAAAATATTTATATATTATTTTACATGGCTGTAACTGCAATTTCCAA
>NW_023339796.1:22198241-22204235 GCF_004916995.1 Morone saxatilis | reverse complement strand
TTGTTTGATTAGATAGGAAATCCGGGCTAACAGTGCAGTCAACCATTGTGCCTGTTGAAGCCAGTGCAGAAGTGACTCAGCATGCAGTTCCTCTAATGGCCACCGTGCGCTGTCCCAAAGAAACTGTACCTGCATTCAACTGAATGAGAATACATTTAACACATTTAATTACCACCGACCCGTTTTATTAGTAAAAACTAAATGTTTTTTCATAGGTATTCAACATAAATTCATTAATCGCCTGTCATGCGAACATCCTGGTCCTCTGCTCACAGAATCTATGTACAGTGTATGGTCTCAAAACAGGGCCACTCTTCATAAAGCAATGACTTGTGTATTTCACATTCAGTTTTTTACCAAAGTTTGTCAGTACTGTTTGAGCAGCTGATAACTGACATTTCCCAGACAGCATTGTAAATGTAACGTGACATGGAAAGTAAATGGAAAAGTAGAAAAATGTACACCTCTTAGGACAACATGCATTCCAATGTGCACATACAGTAGGGAGATGCCACCGCATTAATGGCGACTTGTTTACTTCCGGTACTTCCCCAGACTCAAGTATATAGTCAGTTTGCTTTGAAGATTTGGTGTTAAACATAAGTTCATACGTAGTGAACTCCTGAACGCTGTTTTTGCAGTCTGTGTTTACTTGCTCTGCCAAGTATCTTATATTGTACTGGCATAAGCGGTAGCTGGCAACATACTGTGTGTGGTATGTTTCCTCCAGACAGCTGTCATTTTCTCTGTACAGTATGTTTCTGAAGTGTAATCATACAACTTCAGGATGAGTGCAAATTTACCAATCAAGCTGACGCACTCTTTACTTTAATTTGCAACACCTAAAGCAAATGAGCACCTGTTAGCATCCACTAGCATCTTTGCATTCACTTTAATTGCAAAGTGCTTTTAGAATGAATTTAACAGAGAACTGACTTTGTTCCAGTCAGTACAAAAACATGAATGAGATGCAACAGCTGAGTCTTTTTCATTATTAAAGCAGACACTATCTCCTCCCACATCTGTGGCTTAAACAACAACCCAAAACGGCCTCTCTCCCCTCCACTAATCTCCCTTTGCTTCTCGCCTTTATCTTTCACTAATCTTTAACTACATTTCAGACAATTTTTTTTCAAGATATTTGAGAGATGTTTGAGATATGTATCTTTTGTAGCCTTGAAGGCTAGCTTCCATTTCCTTTGATAATAGATGCAATCTGAATGCAAGTCAGAGTGGGAAGATGTGAGGAACAAGGCTATTTTAGGGACAGCAAATTTGCATGTGCTGCATCATTTGCCAAATTGTGTGATTTAGCTGGAGAATGGCTTCATATCCATCTCCTTATTCTAATTGTACTATCTTGAACACTCGGTCCATAAATGAACTATTAGTTGTTTCCTTGCTTTTTCTATCTTAATGTTATTTATCTTTCTTTCCATCTTCTTTTTGTCTCATGCTTGATCTTTTCATTTCAGTCTCTCCCACGTTTGCCCTTTCTCTCTTCATCTATTAGACTTCTTCTACGTTCCTCTCATTATTATTTTTTCTTCAATTAGCAGCCCTACAACAGAGCATCTTACACAACATGGAAAGTAGAATATTGTATCATATTTTCCATGACATGCATCTTGGAGGCACTAATATCCAGGTCAGATGTTTGTGCTACAATTAATATTTCATTGACCCTAATAGCAGACATTTCAGGGACATCTCTTCAGCTCAGAAAGTAACTTGGTTTTATTCGTTCTTTACAGAGAAAATACTCCATTTAGTTAATATTGAGGCACAAATATAACTAAGTGAAGTTCATTCTTCTTTGTTCTTTTCATAAGACAGAATGGCAGTATGAGAGAGTGCATGATTAAAAATACAACAGTGTTGACAAGTACAGAAATGCTCAATTTTTAACTTTCAAGCAGCTGAGGTAGAAGTCCTTTATTGTCAGAGCAGTTTTATTACCACTCTGTCTGTTGCTATTCTGCATTCCGAAGTGTGTAGTAGGATATTACACCTTTCTTCAAGTGTCTAGTTGTGCTATTTTGGGCGTAGAAGGAATATGACTTCATTCTTCATTGATCTACTCTATGTGCATTAGTGGTAGTGTAGTTGAATCATGCTGGAATATGGAATCATTATAGAGGATCAATGTTGGTCTTGGCTCTACAACAAGCTGCACACACACATCAAACACACAGATACGTCACACCTGCGGCCCCAACATGTATGCAAACTGCAGAATGAAAAAACTCTCACGATCTGCTGTCTTTATTAGCTAGCGGTGAAAATGTGCAACGGTTAGCGAGTTCCATGTGTGGTCTCCTAAATACCGCACATAAATTACAAGGACCTTACCTTATACTTCAGTATTTACCTCTTAAGGTTAATTAGAGAATTGTTCCAGTTCCATACACATTATACCAAATATATTGGCAGTTCGATTCGCGGCTCTTCCCACTGCATGTTAACGTGTCCTTGAGCAAGATACCGAACCCCCAGATGTCTCCTGATGCTGTGCATGTGTATGAATGTTAGTTTCTGTTTATGACGGCCTTTTTCTCTAACTGTGTGAGTGGATAAATGGGACATGTAGCGTAAAGTGGTTGGAAGACTAGAAGGGCTCTATATAAGTAAAGTACATTTACCGTTTAATAAGTAAGTACAGTACACAGCATCCCAATATAGAAAGTAATGGATGAGGTGAAGGCAAAGAAGGCCTTGACATGAAGAGAAGTGGTGTCCCCTTCAAATCATCCACTATGCTGTGTTCAGTTTAACCCATGGCTAAGCCTGTTGTTTCTTTTTAAAGTTTTCAAATCTTTATTATTTCAGGAGATACTAAGTTTACATGGTGCATAGTCAAATTACAACATAACATTAATACATGAGGTTTAATACATGACATTAAACCCAGTATGGTTTAAGAGATGTAGGAGCTGTAGGAGTTAGTTGTGGGCAAAATACAATGTTGCTGACATACTGTAAAATCCCTGCTGTTTCATTTGTTGCATGATCCATGCACAATGCAAGGAGAGTGGGAAGAACAGGGGTCACAGGGGCCATAGCTCAAATTTGCCCTGGAGTCAAAAACAAGAAATATATATATATAAATATATAAATACACATATATATGTTTATTTATTTCCATGGGTATAATTTAAGCAAAAAATATAAAACGTGTGCTATGCTTCTCTTTATTATATAGGAAATAAAATACTCAAAAATACTGCATGTAAGCGCTCTAATATTTTTAAAGAAGAGCATGCAGAACGTCTTTAATATTTGATGCACCCACAAACCTAGTTGCTTTCAAACACACACGTAACAATGGTTATTATCAGAGCTCGGGGCCTTTGACTTAATGCGACCTTCCCTTTGTATCTTCGATTTTGCTGCTTCGAAGTTTAAATCCTCTTTCGCAAAACACCTGCGCTTGCTCTCTCCCTCACATTCCTCATCTCTCTCCCTCCATGAGACAGCCGGCACATTGCAGGCAGCTGTGGCTGCAGGTGTGGGTGGGAAGTAAAGGATGGCGATAGTTTTCTCTGCTGTTAGAGGGCTCTGCCACATCCAGTCCTCTGCCTGCCTTCACATGCTCCGCCTGCCACAAGCTGTGTACTTGACTGCCAGAAATGGGAACAAACATCTGCCTCATTCACTGCTAATGTGGCATTATATAAAAAAACCTAATATATATTGTAAATAGATCTGTCCTTCCTCTGTTTCCTAGGTAACAGAAACAAGGACGGGACCTCTCGGCTGCAGTAACTACGACAGCTTGGATTCAGTTAGCTCGGTGTTGGTGCACAGCCCGGAAAATAAGATCCACCTAAAGGGTAAGGCACACACACACATACACACACACATTCTCTCCCGTATATTCATCTTGAATTTATGCGCACACACAGCCTGGAAGAAAAGGTCTACTGAAGGGATTGGATTTTTTGCACACACTTGAAGATATACACACTGCTGCTACCTCCATCATCCACCACCCCGCCAAGCCTCTCACCTCCAGTGTGTAGTAGTTGGCCAGGATGACCCTTTACTTTACGCTGCAGTAGTTTATATGTCTGTTCTGCCTGACTGGCTCTCAGTCTCATGGGGAATCTGTTATCTCACCGGGCTGGTGTGTGGCCATGCTGACCCCAACCTAACCCCTCCAACTACACCTGGAACACTCAGTACACAAGTAAAGCTCAAGTGGTAATCCATGGATTGATCAGACTTGATGATGATTTTAATGGGGGATAGTGGAATAAGAACCCTCTTTTTCACGTTCACTCATGCTGCAAAAGAAGTCCGGGTAATGATCTTGGCTTAATAACCTTATTAACTTTGCAGCAAATCATGCAGTTTAGTTTAATGTGTAGTGTAATGTTTTGCAGTGATACATTGTGTGCTTTAATTATAGCAATTGTATTTACTTTGGCAAACAAGCCAGTGTCACAGTGTCAGACTGTAGTTAAAAACCATCTACCAACTAATTTCTGCATTTCACAAGCTTGTTCTGCAGTGAAACAGATGCAGGACACAGAGCATTCTGTGCACACTAGTAGCAGATTGCACCTTTTGCCACCTTTCAGAATGTGTCTGGATTTGGACTGACAATACAATGATTACCTGCACAGCCACACTGTTCAGCTAAATGACTAAAAGCAAATCCAGTTTGCAAAAGGCACTGAAAAAAATAATAGTCCGGATGAGTCAAACAAGTAAGTGATTCAAACAGACTGCGTTTGAGTGACACATGGCACGAGGAGGACACAGACTTGACCTCGGGGAGAGCTTGTGAGCCACGCACACAGCTGTTGTCTTTGCTGTTGGTGGCTGACGTGTACCAGGATGAAGCAGGACGTGTTCAGTGAACGGTGAATGCTATACATACAGTGCAATCTGGGGTCAGTTTAACACAGAGAGGAACAAATGTGCCTGATTTGGTATATTTAATATACTGGAGGGATGTCTGACCACCATTCTCCACGACGAATGTGTGTCTGCCCTTTACACATCTACCCAGGCTTCAAAACTTAAAAGGCATAGGGCTTTTTTGTCATGCCAGTGAACCGGCAGTAATGGCCGATAATGCTGCAGTGTTGTGTGTCATTCTGTTTGGCTGGTCTACATCTGGGTATGCTGATCCTGATGTGGGTGCGCATTCTTGCTGTTATCTGGAGAACGTCTGGATGAGATATGGAGACTAAAATATACAATATCAAATGTCACAAACTCCAACAGTGAGTTTGTGACATTTGATATACTACAACATAATGTTTATTATATGATGACTAAAATACATGTAGAAAGAAGTAAAAAGCCAATACTGATATCAGAGAAATAGCATAGGGATATTTAAAAAAATGTTACTGACATTACACATCAAAGCAAATGTAGAGTATGTTCTATAGAAAGTCACTTACAGTCACACCTAACAGATTATGTTCCACATCAGTGATTCTCCACAATTCCCTAATGCTGATTCTTCTGACAGGTTTCTCTGCATTTTACACAAGCGCGCAGTGCAAAAAACAGCCCTTGAAGAAACAAGCCAAATATTGCTAAACATTATCACATTTTCTTGTATTGAGCAAAAAAGAAATGCCAATGAGGTTTTACTTGGCTATAATTCTTAAAACTATCATATAAATCTAGTCACTGAAATACTGTAATGGGCCCTAAAACCAGAGAAAAAGCTAAAAATGTAAGCAATGGGCTTATTAGAAGCAATAAAAACTCAGTTATTTAAGACAGACTTTTGTGAAATAAGTATCTTGGTCACTTTATGGAGCAGAGTTTAAGAATTAGTACCTTAATCTCAGATTAATAATTAGAAAAACAATTTTACAATAAGACTTAAGTGACACCAGAAGCATTCTTTAATTTTATTAAAACTGTAAATACAGAACAGCTGCTACATTTCCAACACTGAGACCAGACTACTGTCTCTTAAACTGAGAAGTTGTGCAAGTGCTCTTCCTCTTAAAATAAGGAAAATAA
>NW_023339796.1:22187450-22198178 GCF_004916995.1 Morone saxatilis | reverse complement strand
TAGCTCAATATGAGTTGTATTAACTTAAGACAAAGTTAGATATATTTTCTTAAAACCAGATTACTTTTCCAAAACATGCTTGAAAAGAAGAAGCTGTTTATACTTTCTTGAGATTCCTTTTTTCCAGTGTGATGCTGAAAGTTGAAGCCTGCAGTACACATACACTGAGAACTGACTTTTCAGTTAGGTAGGAGACACCTTGAGTCCAACACATTTGAATATTCATAGATTCTGGACTTTAAAATGATGGATTGAGGGAACAATGTGGAAAACCCATATCAGGACAGGAAATGTTATCCAAAGCAGAATTTTTAAACGTGTTTTAATGCACGTCTGGAGAGGATCTTTTTACCAGTCTGGCCACAGTCCTGAGTCCCTGCATAGTCCTTAAAAAGGTATTATACAAGTGAACCAGTGCTTGTTTGATAGTGTTTTTCACAAGCATACTGCTTTAATTTTTTATGCAGTTCTGTTGAATAATATAGCGCATGGAAATGGAATTAGCTAAATGAGCCACCTTAGGAGACTAAAGTTGAGAGAGCAGGAGACACATTGGCTTATTTTCAAGATGGCAGAACCTCAGCTAAATATAACTTGTTTATGTGAAGTTCTGTGATGAGTTTCAGGATAGAAGTAGCTGACATACTGGTGCAGGGACAACCAACCCACCTAATTTTTCCCCCTCCTTTTCAGTCTTGTTAAATCCGGATTTGCACATGTAAAGGCTTATCTTTCCACCAGTGCTTACCACATACCAACATAATTGTGGGAAAGCTCTGATTTTACACTATTGTCTCATTTTTATTTTTTGACATCACAGTTTTTAAAGCTCACTTGAAATTTTCCTCTGCTTTTAGTTTTCATGGTATAGTCACACAAACTATCTTATTGCAGTTTTCTTTTAAACAAAGCAAAAAAACTCAGTACTTCTGAGGCAATGTTCTGTGCATTGTATCACTGCAGTCATAGATACTATTTCTACTGTACTACTACTGAAATGATGATCACAACTTTCTCGTAGATTTTGGCACATAAGCACATACTGTAACAGAACAGGCTTGTGGGTGGACTTTGTAATGGACAAAAAGATTAAAAGAGCATAAGGAAAAAAGAATATCAAAACACCATTATCCTCCCTGACCACCCGGCCTTGTCTTTTCCTTTAGGAGCTATCACAGGAATAATCACCAGCACCGATCTGTAACCTCTTACAAAAAAGAGACGAAGGGGGACCAAACTTTGTAGTCATTTAAGTTTGTCCTTGAGACTGTAGCCAAAGTGTAAGGTATCACACATTTCATTCAGCCACTGCCTCACAGTGGGTACTTCAGATATCTCAAAAGCTGAAGTATAATTTGCTTTTTTATTGTGAGGCCAAAGGCAATAGTGTTGTTGGAATGCAGTCAGTGTGGCCTGTGCTACTGAAATGATGAGTATTATCAGCATGGGATCTGGCTGCAGTGTTGCATCTAACAAAGTAGAAAAATATAGCTTGGTTTTAGAGCAGTAACTCTGTGCAAAACCTTGAATTTGATTATGAATTGTGAGGCCCTTTTCTAACATTTAATTTAGGTAATCAAACACTCAGAACATTCTCCCATGCTAACTTGCTGACCTCCATGAAGAGTGACTTAAAGCCCATGAAAACATTTTCCACAACAGGTATTTGTGACTAAATGAGCAACATGGTTAAAGCTGCACTTTAGCATCTTTTAACTCATTGTTTTGGTTTTACAGCAATTTTAGTGTTTGGTTCAGTCTCATGGCTTTCATCAACCTTCTTGCCAGCAGTAAAAGGCAGCTGTGTTCAACAAAAAAGACACTACTGCCCAAACGGCAGGCAGATACCGGCCCTCATGCAAGACTTTTGGATAATTTTTGGGTTTTGGGCCACAGGCTACCTTATTGAACCACCATGTTTCTACAGTAGCCCAGATCGGACAAACCAAACACTGGCTCTAGATAGGGCCTTTTTGTGAGTTTCTTGGCCACCATAGTTTTTCCTACAAACTTCACAGCCCATTCTCATTCCCAGGTTGTCAAATACATGTGCAACTGGTGTTCAGTTAGTTGCAATCTGCAGTTTCACCGCTAGATTTCACTAAATCCTACACAGTTCTTATAAATTGCTTGTTTCACGCTGATGAATTCTACCTATTCTTAAGGAGGTGTGCATGCATGAGATTTCATTATCAGCAAAATTGAATTGTCTAAATTAGCAACATAGGGCAAAATATTCCACGACTGAAGAGCCAGAGGTACAATTTCACACCACACTGTACTTCTACAGAAATGAGAGAATGATAAAGTAATGGAATATAATATTCATAGGTAGCCGTTTTTATCTACAGATGCCTCAGGAATCCATGGAAAATGTTGAACCATGTTTCTCCTGTAGCTCACAGACAATCCAAACATTAGCTCTAAACATATATTTGATGAGATTTCTGTATCATATTTGAACTCAAAATTCATTATGATAAAGGCACTATGATTGCAGGTGAAATTAGTGTTTTCCCCACTGTGGAGAATGTAGAAAATACAAATATGTGTGTCTCATTCAAAGTTGGCAAATAATAGTGTGTTCATTGAGTGCCCATCACTTACATTAAGCTTGTTAAGGAAATTGATATTAAGGGCCTTCAAAGTCTCAGTCAAGTGATTTATAAATAATCAATATTGGTACTTGAAGAAAATGAGTTTAGAAATCTCATTTATCAGGTCCAGTGCTAGGGAAGTTTTATTTGTAAGTACATTAAGTTGTTGGTTGTAGTTACTTTGCTGAATTTCTTAAATGCACTCCCATATATTGTCTTCTGAACTAGCGGATAGTGAGATAGTCAATACTGGCGCTCCCCTCTTCCCAGATAATAGTGCTTATCAGAAAGTGTTGTCAGGATGGAAAGATCTTCCTTGTATTTACTAATGGTGTAATGTATGATGTGTTTGTTGTATGTTGATTTTGTAATGGATTTGGAGAAAGTGCAGCCACAAGATGGGCTCCATTTAACAGAATTTAAGAACTCTTATCCTGGTGGCCCAATCAACAAAATAGGTCATGCAAGTTGTTTCTGAGTAAATGTCTTTATGAATAATTACTGTATTGTACATTTTACATAATTCCTACATTCATCCAATTCCTACGTGTAAGCCTCTCCATTATAACAGAACAAACCACTCTTAAGCCTCTTTGTGTTGGAGCCTCTGCACCTCTCAAAAATCATAGAAGAAAAAAACAGTATCAGAGTTAAAGGACAAAAAAGTGTTACATCATTTTGTGGTGATATGGTAGAAACTCTAAAGCTCTGTGCTGTACATTCTCTCGGCAAGTAGAAAAGATCTCTTTGTATTTTTCTATTCCCCAAATCTTCAACGCTCCGCTGTTCTTACTCTTTCTGATCTCTGACTGCATGCCTGTGTGTGTGTTGTGTACCTTTTAGGCTTTGCCTGGTGTTTGTGTGTGTGTGTGTACACATGTGCTTCTGTGAAAATAAGACCACTGCTTTGGTGCCAACAGTGGCTACCCTTCTCTCATCATTAATGGTTGTCAGAAACAGCCTTGACTCAGAGCGATGCTTTGAAGTGGAGTAGCGAAATCATTATTATTTTTACTGAATGTTTTTTCAAGGTTTTATTACCTTCAAAATTAAACCTATTTGGCAGTTGTGCCGCTCTATTGTGTACAGGAATGTTGTGTACCTGTGTGAAGTATGGGTAGTGTAATTGAGCACATCAAGAAGAGTCAGGGAACAGCAAGTCCAGTAGGAACACACAGGGACACAAAATACAGATATTGGTGCGTCAGTTGGGTTAAGCAGCCTTTACTTTACACAATCCTCACTCACCAAACCAAAGGAAGCAATCTTCCTGGTTTGTCCCTTCTTGACTACTGTAAAACTGTACTGTAGGCGGTTCAACATGGTGCACTCAATAGAAAGTGACTTGCAGCATCTGTACATAAAGAGTCCTTTATTCAGGTGATTATACACTAATGAAAAAGAAAAAAGTAATTTTACCTGAGACATACTGCAATTGGCACTGATTCGACGTCCTTAATCTTGTTTTTGTTTTTTTTTATGAACAGAATTTGTCTTCAAAGGATGACAACTCTCATAACAGGGTGTTGGAATATTTTAACTCCTCTCGTCTTTGAAGAACATTGTGAACCCATGCCCGTATGGTTTTCTTGTAGTTTTTCTGCACAATGTACAGCACTAACAGGTTATCAATATACATTTACCTATAAGATGCTTTCACAGCTTGAGTGTGAAGCTATAGTTATTGTTCTTGGCGTGGACGATTCTTTAGTCCCCAGAACGATCCTTTAAAGGGTGAAAACTGAAAGGATTTGCCAATGTCTTCTAAATCATTGTAATCGAATTATTGTCATAATTTTAAAACATGTTATTATACTTATTATATGCAGCCCACCAGTTAATTGTTGAGATCTGCAAATGTGGTGACCTCACTAAAATGAATTTTGACAGCAGTCACACAGATTACTCTGTTATCCTCAGGTTGGCCAAACTTATTTGGAAGTAAAATTATTACCCAAACACATGCAACAATAGAAAGTACATTCCTGAACTGTTTCTGCCAGGCTCAAAGATTGACGCCCACAGACTAACACTCCTACTCTAACACTGGCCATGGCAATGTTGACCATCAGACCTTAAACCACACAAAGCTTGCATCATACCACAGTACACTTCTCTGGAGAACACAATGCCCTTCATCTCACACCAGCCTTGGACTGCCCCTAGCAAGCACTTCAACCTCCCAGCCACAGAGCAAATGTTGTACCGTTTTTGTTATGTTTTTCAGAATATACTGTGTAACCTTCCCAACCTATGGTTGAACCAATGTGTTACTGCAGTATGAGCCCATTAATAAACCTCCACTGCAGCTGAGAAGTCTGCTTTCTTACTATATGGGGGGTGATACACTTTATGGAACGACTTGTTGGTGAAGCAGTCCGGGTTTTTTTACTCATCCTTCATGGTTAGAAGGATATCTTTGTTGTGCATAAGGGTGTTCCTTAATTCCACACCTGATGAACTTATCTGTATTATGTATGGCTGGGCAAATACACTGTGATGAAGATATATTTAGGATTAGGAAACAAAAAACTTGGTTTTGGTAATGACCAAAAGATTTGGTAATTGGTAATAATTAAAAGGTGAACATTAATTGCAGGTCTGTGACTGCATGAAAGTCAGACTTGCTACATGTCCATCTAAGACCCCTACCTCCACACCCTTACTTTCCACATTGCTACATACTGTATAGTTTGAAATTGTTCAATACGGATGTAATTCCTCTGCTGCTAGAATGACCTGCCAAAGATATCAAGCTAAAACGATAAGCTTTGGTCCACTTGTGGGTAGAAAAAACAAAATCAACTTTGCAAGTCCACCAGACCTTCGCCTCCCTCCTGTACTGGCAGGTACACAACTGCCACTTTAGTCCTCCTCTGAGACCTCTAGAAGTGTTTTCAGGGTCTCCAGCACACGGAACTGATGCCAGAGAGTAAAGGGAGTCAGTTTATTTGTAGCCAGGATTCTACCCTCAAAGGACTTTAGCAACAACCACTACCATTTGATAACTTGGCTGTAACCTTGTCCTCCATTCCCTTTCCATTCTATTTCCACATTCCCTTAGAAAGCCCCAAGCACTGTCATAGCACCAGCTACATATATAGGTAAAAATCCCTGAATCTCTCCACTGCCTCAAAAGCTCCTGCTCACATTTCCCCCTGTTCCTTCTTAGTGAGGGGGCCCCTCCATATGGACTTGCTCAAGGCTTCACAAAGACATTGTACATGTGATTATTAATGTACTTATTATACCCATAATGTCCTCTGTGTGTGTTCACTTTGACACCAACTCACACTGTTGCTTGAATACTAAGCCTCTGCATGTCAAGTAAAGGTTCCATAGAAAACCTGTCCAGTTGGCTTGAGAAAGGATGACTCTTCTCAGTTGATTTTGACCTTAACACAGCCCCTGAATACAAAACTCTATCTGAGGAAATTAAACCCTCTCCAAAACTAAATACAGTATGTGTGGCACACATGGTTCTCACCACTCTATTCTATCCCAGTCTGTTCAGGATCCCAGTGACAGTGTTATCAGAACCCAATACAGCCTTGCTCTCAATGTATTACACAGCCAAAGTAGTTTCTAAGAGTATTGGCTACAAAAAATATATATAATGGAAGCACAAAAATGAATCTGCAGGCCCTGCTTTTTAGTCAGAAATGACACCATTGCCTGCTGACAGCTGCTCGGTGGCCTTCTCAGAGGGACTCCAGGAAAACCTCTAACAGATCCTTACCCAAAGCACCCCAAATGCGCCTTTAGAACTCTGTTGGAATTCCATCAATAGTGGGAGCAGGGCCTAGGGACAGATGCTGTACGACACTCCTGCAGGGTGAGAGGTCTGTCAAGTGCCTCCCTCTGCTCAGGCCTAACTCTGGGCAGTCACTGAAACAAATTCTCAGCACACCACCTGTCACTGTATAACGCGGCATATAAATCGTTTGCCAAATTCCTTATCGGTGCCTTCTCTGACATCACAGACCTGAATGACAGTCTCAAATGGAAAGGTTGTTTAAAGAGCGGGTGGAGTGCCATATGAAACTTCATCCTTTGAAAAGTACTTGTGACCATGGAGGCATTTTGCCCTTTTAAATTAAATGCCTAAAGGATCTAACTCACTCACCTCCAAGCAGAGCTTATCTATTCTCAGCCTTACTGCCTTGCATTTTGCATACACCCACCATGTAGCTGAATATTTGTGAAACAACACAAAACTATCGCAAGAGAGCACAAAACAGCCCAGAAACCCCAGTGAAAAAAAAATTGCATTTCATTCTTTACGAAGTCTGCAGAAAATTCAAGTGACAGTCAGATGGAAATGTCATAAGTAAGAAAGAAAAAGATAGGCAGGCATAAAGACATAATATATATAAATAGAGACAGAGAGAGTGTGTCATACAGCAACGTCTGTGCCAGGCCATGTACTGTACTGTATATTAAAGCTGGGCCGCTGCCAAAGCCTGAGGCCCTTGACAGTGGAAGCAGAGTCCAAGGGTACCAACACCATCTCCTCTATAGCCAAGAGTGCATTCCAGAGTAGTGGACCAAGCACTTACTAAAGCAAAGGCTTAGAGAGAACACACACACTCTCGGACACACACTGATAACAGAGGGTTGGTGATCATGGGGGAGGCTTAAGAGCTTCAAATTGCCCAAAATGGAAAGTGTGGTCTCTGCTGGAGATTGAGAGATAGGAAGAGAGGGAACCATGGATCTGCTATTTCTGGTCTACTGGGGTGGTCTAAATCTGTGGCAGGATGGAAGCAAAGCCTTATGTGTAATGACCCTAAAAGCCCCCCATCAGATGAAGACACCCACAGGTTTTTTCCCCCTGAAAATCATGGTGGGGACTGGAAAACAGATACCTGCAAAGAAAATAACAGTGGATGAGATTTTCTTTAAGGTGTCACGGTTGTCAGCCGAAAAAACAGCAAATTATAAGGGTCATGTTAACACAAGACAGATAAAATAAAGTAATTCCAAAGCTTTTCACCCATAATCACATCAGAAGGCAAATTGTGCTCAGTTAATAAGTGTGACACCTGTCTCTATATCTGTATTTAATTAAACTTTGTAACAATCACAGTAGGCCACATGTCACAACGGCCGCTCTGGTTGAAATCACTTTTGTTCTTTTTGCTGTTTTTTTCATTAATATCATTTCAGATACCTGCTGTTCCCTACCTACCAAGTAGTGCAGTGTAGTGTTGTAGTGTTACTACAAACCCCAGTCCCCTGATCCCCTCACCCACCTTCACATTTGATCCCCATTCCCTCATTATCTCCCCTGCATGTACAGCAGCCCAGTTGTATTTGCTAATGTGCCACTCAGTCTTTGCGTTCCAGCCTTCCTGTTTCTTGCCTAGCTGTCCCGTGTGTAACATTCAGGAGGCTCTATTGGCATAAATGGACTATAATATCAATAGGTATGTTGTCATTTGTGTATAATCCCCTGAAAATAAGAATCGTTGTGTTTTCCTTACCTTAAAAATTAGCCGTATTTATCCTCAGATCCTCAGTCCTTTTTGATGCCTGCCATGTTACACCACTATGTTTCTACAGTAGCCCAGAATGGACCAACCAAACTCTGTAAGCTCTAGGAAGGTCCTTTTGCATTTTTTGCAAGTTTCATGCCCACCGAAGTTTCTCCAACACACTTCGAACGTGAGGGTGGGGCGAGGGTGGTGTAATGTGCAACTTCACCACTAGACACCACTAAATCCTACAAACTGATCTTTTAATTGGTGCGTAGGGACAATACATAAACACCGACTCAGGTGGAGGCATATAATACTTTAAAACAGACATAGGAAAAGCATTGCATTCAAATAGAGGAAATGTGAGAAAACTAGACAAAACAAAACCATAAAAATAGAGCAATAATAATATAGCTGGTTATTGTTGCTAGAGTGGTTATGCAGAACACATGTGTATGCTTGTGTTTGTATTTATAACTGATGATAGATAGATGGAGCAAGTAAAAAAAATGGTTATAACAGCACTGAAGTTGGCGCTTGTGGCACTATCAGTGTCACCGCAGGGGTGCTAGGGCTCTGGCAGAGGATTGCTGGGCTGTGCTTGTTTGTCACTCAAATGTTTTGGGCTAATCCGCTTCAGGCCGTGCCTAGACCCTTTGGTGGGTGCTGATGCGTATGGCCCATTCCAGAGCCTCAGGAGTGAGCCCGCTCTATCGAGGCCGGTAGGTATTTCTAAGGATTTAGAAGGACACTTAACCATAACTGGTGGGGAGAGGTAATGAGTGTGGGAGAAGATAAATTATTTGAAAATAAATAATAATCTTAATAAGAGTAAAACAATCACAACAGCAACAACAAACCATGTAGTTGATAAATGAAGACAGGAGAAGTAAAAGTAGTATAAGTAAGCAGATGAAAGAGTGAACAAGGGAGTTGATCTTAAGCACATGTGTGACACCTCTATGGTTGCCTACCTGTTCCTAGAGGTTTGATGATTGATTGATTCACTGAGTGATTAAATGATTGTTTTAAGATTCCCTCCACAGAGCAGAACCTAATTAATAAAATGACACCAATGTCAGATTAATTATAGTTATAAATCAAACTGGGATACAAAGGAAGGTACCAACCTGGAGGCGTGATAATGAGTGACTTAAAGAGAATATTTTCTGTTTTCCCCTTCTTCATCACATCGTTCTGTGTACAGCCTGTCTTGTGATATTCAGAATGGAGGTTTACGAGCGTTGGCTTAACTTTGCTGACCACTGTGATTGTCATGTTCAACTCTCAGAGCCAGTAGTACATACAAGCAGTCCTGATTTTTTTTATTATACTGGACGGTTGGGAAAAAGAAGTGAGGGGAACATTAAGAGGCAGAAAGACATTTAGTTTAAAGGTACCCTGTAGAGTCTGAATTGCATTAAGTGTATCCTTGAGGCTGCACAAACATGTTCAATACATTTTTCTTCTTCCTAAAACATTTACAAAGCGGATTCTTTTTTCAATATTATGACACTTGCAGTCATGGTCTTCCCTCCCTCATCCTTTGCTGGTACATCGCTACTTTTCATGGTGTATTACCACCACCTGTTGATCAGTGGAACAATGTTATACCAGCAATGTGTATCATGCATGAATGTATAGAGTCACATCCGGGGAAGCCTCTGCTCCACTAGTCTCTGTAGCCATGGCTGATGCCTAATGTCAGGTAACAACATTTTGTTGTTATTTAGCCTCTATAAAATCTAATTCACCATCTTACCTGTCTGCAGTACTAATAGTAGAATGTTTTTATCAGTAATACTTGCAATTGACAGTGCACTTCCATGTATCTACACATGTTTGGTAGTGGTGTGACCTGAAAATAAGGCTCCCCTGAAAGCCGCTGTGTAATTTGAACCCTGCCTGCAACTTATTGCAATCTCTTATTCTAACATTTCTTTCATCAATATTTTTGAAAATATTAAATAGCCTGAGGTTTACTTTTCATATTCTTTATCAGAAAAGTTGGCATCTATTTAAAACACATGACAGAGAAACTGAAACCATTGTAATTTTAGCAGTAAGTTCAACGGCAATTATTCGTTCTTATCTTCGCAGAGTGTCCTGCTGTTATTACATGTCTGAGCTAACTGCGGCAGTCTAAGGCTTATGGGAAATGGTGTTTAATAAAGGCAGCACAAAAACCCTAGAAATAATAAATAAACAACAATATTAGATAATTTTTTCAAAACATTGCCATCCTTATCTAGACATAAGGAGTAAGCCACACCACATATTGTTGGGAAAGGCCGCCATTAAAAAATAGACGCTGAACTGCAAAAGAGATTCATTTTAACCATTTGTATTAGGAATTATTATAGCATGAAGGTTTATTATAAGGAACATTTCCCACAGGCTTGAGAACTGATTTTTCTTGCGTTTAACCTCATACCAGTGTAAAGTCGATTGGCTGAACAGGTGTTGCCATGGGGGGTAGAACTAATGCGAAACACAGAAATAGACCAAACCATGACCTCATGCACTAGATGAGAAACTTTAATCCGAATCAATGGGCACCATCATAGAGTCCATTATTGTCCTGCTAATGTTATTAGTACAAGATACAAACATTATTATTAATATTCATATTATTATTATCATCATCATTA
>NW_023339796.1:22179721-22187350 GCF_004916995.1 Morone saxatilis | reverse complement strand
AGTAGTAGTAATTTCTACTAGTATAGCTGTTACTGTTGCTGTTGTTACTGCAGTGCATCTCTTCCTCTGTCTTTCTCTCTTTAGAATGGAATTGAATTGACCCTTTCATCAAAACATTGCTTAATTGTGCCTCTAGTGGTCAAAAACTCCAAATGCTACCTTTAATTTGAATATACTTTTTACAAACAAGAAACAGGTAAATTAACTAAATAAAAAAAAATCATATTATTACATTTGTAATAAATGTACATAATTGACACGTATTGTTACTAAATATGGCAGTTTTTAAGTCCTTGTATTCAAGTAAACCCAGTTTGGTGAGTATTATGTTTTAAATTAATCTTTTAAATTAATTTGAAATGAAATGCCTGTGTACAGGATGGCTCCATACTGCAATATTTGGCTGCAGAAACCCACAAGTGTTACTGAATTAATTAGAAAGTACACCATGTCAAAAACAAGTTGATATATACTCTCGAGGACCTTCACCCAGTGACATGTTCACTGGTTGGTGAAAAGGCTTTCACTGTAGCTTTCATTCAGATGTTTGAGGATGTTTAATCTAATATAATCCCCCATCAAGAGTTTTGTGTATGTGACAACTCAGAAAAAATCATGTTGAAGGCCTCTTTTAACATAAGTAAACCTGCCATATCATACATGCAGGCTCAGTTGCATTGTTATAATCATCTGAGACACTGCGTGTGGCATATTGAGGTGTGCTTTTTTATTCATTCTGGATCAGCAGATGTGAATAAGACGATGAATAAGAGATGAATACTAATGTGCTGCTGCAATAACGGCATGTGTCAAAGGTGAAAAGCAACAAGGTGAAAAGAGGAGTGACCAACAAGTGTTTCAATCTGCCTGACAGCTGTGTTGGAAAAACTGTCCTCATTTCCACTCTCCACTTGTGTCTTATTTCTATGATATACACAATTACCATACTAACTACTGGGGCTAGAATACTGATTCACACAGTCTGCTATACGTTTCTCAAAGTTGGGAACCAAATATCAGATTAATAACACCATCATAAGCACCTTAACTTGCTTCCAGGTAGCTTAGCTGACTGCGTGATGCTGGGGTGGCTTGATGTTTTTATGGTGAAAAATGTCAAGAGCTCTAAGTTGTTGAGTTAGACAAGCAAACAACTTTTAAAATGAGTTCAAATCAGGGCTATGCTAACTTAGTTCATAGTAAAGTAAAACCGATAGCTGGACTCAAGTAACAGACACATTGTCAACTCTTACCAGTTAGTCCAACTTACTTTTCTCCAAGCAAACTCCTTTTTAGTCCTGTCTCTGTATAAATATTAAGTAGTATCATAGAGCTCTTGGTGCACATAGATGGATCAAAGTGGGGGTGGCACCTCTGTGGCCTGCAGCAGACAGGTTGAGAAGAGAGTGAGGATAAATCCACTTTTTAATCTCAAAAGTTTAAGAAATAAACTAAATCTCTCCTTTTGCCAGTAAACGTTTTCATGTCACATCATTGGTGTTGCTCGGTTTTATGCGTCTATTTGCACTATTATCTATTATCTATTGTACTGACTTTGTATGTAATGTAATCTACATACATGTGTTGGTGGAAATGCAGCATTAGACTGTACAACAGCCATACATCTCAAAGCACAGGCACAACAATATGCAGCCACATGAGGATACATACACATTTTCACATGTATTACAATAAATTAAGTTCCTTACATTAATTAATGTAGTTTCCCATTTGTGTAACTGCCACTGCAGGAGCATAGGAGAAACTATACAACTTGTACTACACAACCATCACATTCATTGGAACGGCACCACCACCAGTGGCAGGAATTCAAACGTATGCACTGTAGCTGCAAGGCTGCTGCAATCTGCACTGCGTGGCTAATTACTGCTAATGGACTAAAAGAAAACAGCCAAGCTAATTTCCAACCCCAGTGTCTTGATGGGCATTGATAGTTCAAGCAATCATTAAAATGACATCACATCGCATACTGTATATACGGGCCAAACAATAATACTAAACTACTTCTGCTGACTGAACAGCCAATGACCTAACAATCAATTTAAAGAAATGTGTCTTCACCAGTCATTGATGTTAATGTCTATCACAGTGTCATTGTTCACCACTTAAACACTACAGCTTCCACTCTTGGTCGTTTTAATGAAACAACAATTAAATATGTATTAACGCCCTACAACTACGCCTTTAGGTTGAGAGCTACTACAGTGATCTTTGTATCTGGCAGCGCTTAGAATATAGCCAAACCCTCTGAAATGCTTTGTGTTTTTGTGATTTAGTAGGAGAAACAGAGAAGAGAATCAGTGATTGTTGAGATTGGTTTTGTAAATGTTCAGCGTATGAAACAGTTCAAAACAGAATGATGTGACTCTTAACACCAAGGCTTATTTGGAAACAACTACTGCCACTGCTGTAGCAAAAAGGAGATAACCCAGAGCAGTCTACAGGAAAATTACCACATCTACTTTCCAAATGTGACAGAGTGATTGTAACTGAAAGACAGAAAGAACAACAAACAGCGAGGTGGGGAGAGAGACAGAGAAAGTGGGATAGTGATTGGTGATGGGAAGAGTGTTATTTAGCTGTCTCCCAAACTGAAGAAAGCCCTGCCAGACATACACACACACACACACGCAAAAACCTCAAAGCACCTGCCAAAGCATGGAAGAGGAGAAATGTGACTAATTACATCTCTTTCCAAGCCATTGAAAGAGTAAATACCAAAGAAGAGACATGCATATTCATAGCGGGGCACAGTGGGATTGACTTGGCTGTTGAAAATCATCCAGAGTGAGACTGTGAAGTGGGGAGAGAGGAAGCTTTTGACACAGCAAATTGATGATTATTAGACAGACAGACGCATGGACCAACAGACAGATTCAGAGACGCAGCGTGAACACTGCACGGCAAGTCTTCTGAAGGCCACCTGCTGCCTTCTAACAGATGATGATGCACTTTTAACATCACACATCAGCTTTTGATTTCATTTAATAGACTATGAAGTCATGAAACATTGGCACCATAATTAGCATACCAATGTATTTTTTAATATAATTTAAATAATGGAAGCAGTGAAATTGAAACTGTGCGCTTACCCTGCTGTTAAATAACATGAAGATGGACATCTTGAGCATTTCATTATTATCGATTCTGGGCTTGGGCCCTCAATTAGTGGGCTACGTTACAAATTTCATATTGTAAACTATGTAAAAACAAAATGAATTTTAGTACATGTAATAAGCAGTTCTTAAATTGCGCTTGATTTTCTAACGTTAGTGCTTAAATTCAGTGTCAGAGAGGTTGCACAGTATTTGATTACATTTGCCATGAATCTGTTTGGCTCACAGGTGCCAACTTATAGGTCAGTACCACCGGTAGCCTTTACAGCAGACAATTTTGACCTGGCAGAGCAGGAAAACCCCTGGTGTTCTGTTCTATCTAAGTGCCAGAAACCAGCATGAACAGTACTGGGACCTTGAAACCGAAGCTGCTAAATGGAATTCAGCCATCATTAGTTTTGTGCTTTTGCTACTGTGACATGTCAAAATGTCTTCTGTGAAAAAGGCCTGCTTGAGAGAGAAATGCCTGAAGGAAGAAATGTCATGAACAGATTACAGTAAGCCCTCTGTATTGTGATGTATTGTGTGAAGTGAAATGAGTCACAAAGAATAAAGAGGGTTAATAGTTAAACTGAAAACGCCAATTACAGAAGCCTAAATTCTCTTTTTATCCGGACAATATATTGTAGCACAGAAACAATTGCACTTGTTAATTGGGAAAAATACTCAACCAGGTATATTTAAAGCTGCAGCAGTTTTTTGCACGAAAAATAAAGTTTTGTCATATTCGCTGAAACTTTCACTATATCCTGACAGTAGCACATGAGACAGATAATCTGTGAAAAAATCAGGTAGTAGAAGTGCTCCGAATGGCATTTGCCAGAATCCACCTCGTAAATGAACAAAACAACCAATCAGAGCCGAGAAAGATAAAAACACACTTTCTGGTGACGATATAAGGCAGTACTGCATGACGTGAGGCAAACACGTGAAAAAGTTATAAAAGTATTGATTATATGGCAATTTAATTTGGATTAAGTTTAGCAATTATGTAACAATGTTGTTTCTCTTGCATTTCTGTATATAGATTACATATGTATTGATCATGAAAATAAGGCTCAACACCCATCATCTACATTACTTTTACTGTAACCCTCTTTTCTTGACAGCCTATGAGTAATGAAAACAGAGAAAATGATCAATGGCATCTATGCATATTGTTAAAAATAAATCTCGTATAACACAGCGGGAAGGAGTAATAATGAAAACCAGTGCAAGGAAACAATCTGTACATGGCAGGTTTGGACAGCAGGTTGTTTATGGTGACTGCAGACTGGGTGACAGTTTCTACTGATAGCTCCCAAACCTACTAAAACATGCCCTTGGGCAGGCTTCGAAACTTATATACACTAACTGAGCTTCCACTGAAAATGACAGGAGCTGAGCTGAGAAAACAACCTATTTTCTTGCCCCTGTGATAATACCACCGCACATGTACATAGCTGCAGTCTCTTCTGCAATCAACCAGAGAACAGAGATCCATTTGAAATTTGGTTAAATGACTGTTCTTTTCAGGCAAGAGGACCACACTCAATAGACACAGCCAGCTGATGAGCTATTGTCTTTGCACATGTCATTTCTATCGGCCTCAGCCATGAGAAGACATTTATTAGTGTCAGCAATGTGAAATGATGCTACACAGGCCGTGCTGCAGATGAGTGTTTTAATAGCTTGCGTTCTGATGTATATATTTGAGCTTGAATTAGAACTGTCATTTTAGCTTCATAGACATAACTAAAAATTATGGTAAACGTTTAAAATTTTATGTCCACTAAAGGAACATTTAGTTGCAATTTGTAAAATAGATGCCTTTCCATCCAACAGCAAGGAGCTGCTTAGGCTACAATTATTGTTGCTTTTAAGGAAATGTAATCTTAGACACCCTGATGTGCTGAAAATGTTTGGTTATAATCTTGTGAGAAATGGTATGATGAATACAAATGCTATGCTAAGAATTCCAAATTTCTTTAATATATCATAAAAAAAAAATTATGTTCAAAGGCTATAAATGCAGCTCCACATTCTCAACATTTCTACTTTCAGCTTTACAAAAATAACATGTGAAAGCATGCAGAACCAGCCTGTAAAAAAACACTTTATTCTGAAAATGAAGACCTCACCATGTGTTTCTCCTTTTTTTTCCAGGCTTGCAAGATGTCCTGCCAGAGTTCCTGCGTGGGCGTTTTGTGGAGGCAGCCCTCAGCTATGTGGCGTGCAACTCGGAGGGCGAGTTGCTCTGCCGCAACAACGACTGCTGGTGCCGGTGCTCAGCCCGCTTCCCAGAATGCAACTGTCCCTTCGCTGACATCAAGGTCATGGAGGAGAACCTGGAGAAGAGCAAAGAGGGCTGGAGCAGCTTCAACCAAGAGTTCATGGAATCAGGTACGGGCTGGATTGCTTAATATGAAAGTCGTGCTGGGGTTGAGGTGGAAACTGCTTAAAATGAGGTTGTGTTGAATATGGTTTAGTGTATTAAACAGTGGCTAAGATCAAAAAAGCTTCATTCTGATTAATGTGTAGGTTGATATGTTGTGCTGAATGAAGTTTAAGTTTGGCTTTAAGGCCTGGAGTAACTTATATCCAATCATGCACTGTATGAGTTGGCATGGCTATTGTGGAACTAAAATATAATACATACATTAATAATGTATAACAATAACAATAATGTGGTCATATTAAACATATAATTTGCAATTTCCACCGCTAGGGGTTCTATCACATCAAAACAATAATAAAAGATAACGTGTGGTGATGTCGTCAAGTACGTGGGATTGTGGGAGTTTTTTCTTCACCACCATTGCTGTAATTGCAGTCATCTTCTCCTGGTTAGGATTCCTTCTGTGTTCATTGTTCAAGAAGTTTCTATCTGGAGCCAAAATCCGTTGGGGTCTCTTCATCTCAGAATGAAATGTGTGTGTCTCTCAGACACTGTTCGGCACACAAAGGACTTCCCGGTGGGGCTGCGAGCCGAGCTGCTGCTATCGTTAGCTCAGCTTGTTACTCTGGTAGCCTAAGATTCAGACATCCGATGACTAAAACGCTTTATCTGGTTAAAATATATAGTTAGAAATGACCATGATCTAAAAAGTGTAAGACAAAAAATTAGGTTTAAAAGTGGATAAAAACAGACGGCTTCTGGCAGACAACAACAAAGCCTGCGCAAAGGATATATGACGTCATTGACAGGCGACCGGTACAACGCACCGTTACCTGAATAAAATGACAGACGTTTCAGAGTTTGAACATTGTTGGAAAAGATTGGGGGGATTTTCCATCCTGCCTACCTCCCGCTCACTTCCCCTATTGTCCCGCTCTTTGCCTTTGCTGTATCTGCTGAAGCCTTGCTAAGCTAAGCTCTCTTTTCAAAAATGCTTTACATGTTAGATCATTTAAAAAAAGATATTTCAGGCCATGCAAATCAAAATCAAGCTGTTACGGGCCTGTGTGTATATATATGTATATGTAATATATATATGTGTGGTGTGTGTATATATGTATATGTAATATGATATATATATATCAGTGTATATGTGTGTATATATATAATATACTATATTATATGTATATTATGCATGCCGTTTAGGAGATTAACCCATCTTTGAATATATTGAATGAATCTTTGAGATATATCTCGAATGCAATTCTTGAATAGTATGGAATTGAACCCTTGGAATATATTGAATGAACCTTGAATATATTCGAAGAACGCTTGAATAATATTGAATGAACTTGAATATATTCGCAACAAGATGTTCTCATTAAGTATGGTGTTTCTTCTTAGCTTCTAATCCATTTTTCCACAGTTTCATTTTTCGATATTACCCACACTGTTACATCCAAAGTAACATACTCCCTAAGTTACCAATAAGTAACGCGTAACATACATGTACCTGCCTCCTAAAAATTTAAAAATGCAATTGCTGAATTAATAACCCTCAGTTGCTCTTTGAGTCTTGCCCAATTTAAATTAGTTTGAACTTAAAGAAGATCGGCAATTTCGACCTCGTAATCTTACTCTTACTTCAAGACCTTACAATAACCACATTTTTACCAATACCAGTTTACGAAAAAAAAATGCTGCACCATATATATGTCTTACTAGTCTTCTACAGTTGGATCTGACTAAATGAAACTTGGTAACACTTAACCCTAATTACACACCAAAAGGTACCTTAATACATCACCAACACGCTTTATGCAAATCCCGCCTAAAATGCTGGCACGCCGTAATACCTCCTGCAGGCAACCTGGTTCTGCGGAAGAAGCTATCCACACCCAACCCTTTCAAATTCCAACACCACATTGTCGGCTCCTAAAGAAAAGTCAGAGGAGGAGCGGGCTAACTCAGATACAGTGCCCGGCCCTGGTCCCAACCCTGTCCTCCCTGTCAACGCCTAGCATATACCATCACACATCCATACTGTGTACTCAATGTACTCATCACCACTACCATACCTCGCTTCTGAGTATTCAGAACTTTATTCATACCTAA
>NW_023339796.1:22175237-22179696 GCF_004916995.1 Morone saxatilis | reverse complement strand
TGCTCCAGTCGGTGGTGGAGAAGCAGTCTTGAAGTGCCTCTGAAGACCCCTCAGGCCACACGCGTATCTGCTTTGTAGCTGGTTTGGTGACTTTAACCAGGAAACGCAAAGACACCGAAAACACACTTCAGAGCCATGGGAGGCTGCAGTGGGTCACTTTTTTTTGCCAGCCGCCATAAAACATGAGGACAACAAGGCAGCTCACCACATAAATCACACCGGCAGACAGCCACTATCCACTGGAACTTTGAACGAATTGAGAACAACCATTGGCAGAGGGTCAGCAGGCCATACCATAACCCTTGGTCCAATAATAACTCCATGGAAAGAAGTGAAGTAACAACTGGGTTTCTGAACAGACTATCAACATTTTAACAGCTTCTGCTATGCATTGGTTATGATGTTGAAGTGGCCATTTGGTGTTGGGATGACATTTTTCTGGTATTACTGTCTGTGGCTGTAATTAAATAAGCTAGGATGTGACTGCTACAAAGTAAACTAAAAGAGTGCAGATCTCCACCAGGTGTGTTTGAGGTAGCGATAATGTCATCCGAATCCGCATGTACGCATAAATTATCCACCCGCCACCCACCCCAACAAACTACTTTCTCTGATGTAGAGATCCGCACTGGCGTAGACCTTTCACTCCACCTCTACCGGTCCCTGTAGGCTATATTTCCTTTTAAATTATGTAAATTATGCAGTACATGCTTTCCAAGTGATTTCTTTATTGTGCGTTGGATTGATGTATGAGTATCTTCTTTATCAGTGTACCTTAAAGATTATAGACGCTGCTTTCAGTAATTTAAAAGTATAACTTTTCTTTAAACATTTCCCTCCACATTTCCATCTGCAGTAAATGAAAGACGTAACAGGACTGAGGAAACTCTCCAGAAGAATTCAGATTTTAGCTTCTGAAATTTTCTTTTAGACGGTTCTGATGGAGCTCAGGATTCATCAGGAGAACAGCTGCTTTACTTCAAACAATTTCACTGTATGAACCTGGACTGTGTGTGACCTTTTGGATGTGTAGAAGAACACAGAACATTAATTAACATTTGATCCTCACTGATCCTGTCAGCGCGTCTGGAGATTTAAATAATCAATGAAGTTACGCTGCTGTGTCTCGTAAGTAAATGCACACAGCATCTCTCTTAATGGGGAGACACTTCACCCAATTGCACCCACCCGCAGCCCATCTGCTATTAATCAGAATGTTCATTTTTATGACACAGCGGACCCAATCTGCAGATTATGACATTCCTAGTCTGGGGGCATGTGGGTGGGGAACAGGGAGTGAAGAGCAAGCTGTGAGTGTGTATGCATGAGATTAATGGAATGAAGGGGAGACAATATGCACAAATCATTTGCACAGATCATCTGCGGACCACACATAATGCCAGACTCATTGCTTTCATTCTTTTATCAGCCCCATCAATTTGTATCTGTATCTTTGTATAATAGTTCAATATCAACTAAGCTATTTAGGGAGAATTAGCGTAAAGGTTTTAATGGTGGGGGAAACTCATGCAAACATGGGGAGAGCATGCTAACTCTGCTTCAGCCAGTAATCTAACCCAGGACGTACTTGCTGTGAGGTGACATTGCTAACCACTGAGCCACTGTGCTGCCCAATCATCAATATAATCATCATCATGTAATTCTGGGATTTGATTGCTACAGTGTTCTGACTAGTAGCTTTTCTCTACTTCTGTTACATTATGTTTAAGCATTTATTCCATAATTGTAATTTGTGACCACTGTTCAGGAAATGCTACATGGCCTTGCTTATTGGACACAATGCTAAACTGTTGCATGTCAACCATGTGTTTTAATCAGAGATATTTTAGATTCACTTCAGTTACTTGCTCATTTAGTTGGGCCTACTTGACAAAGTATCCCAGAAAAAAAAAAAATTAGATAGAGGCACTATTCTGTCTTTACCATAGATGTCAGCAGTAGTTGTCGCTCTTAGTCACAATGTAGTCACAAAGTTAACGCTCATACATCCACCTTGAATATAATGTGTCTTAATGAGCAAAGTCAACAGCAGCAGGTAGGTTGTCATACATCATCAGTGACTGCACTCTGTCAGTAAATATCACAAGTGATCATAAACACGGTTAGGACACTTCACAGGTACACGCAGCATAAACAGAGTGTTGTTGAGAATAAACTGCATCCAGCTTGGAGCTTTAAATCATCAGCATCCCACCTGCTACATCTCTAACTAGAACAGAACAATCTTATACAACACAGTCCCTGTCCAACTGTCCAGAGTGCCTCTCACTTATTCACTGTAACACAGTCAGTACATCCTCAGCCCGTCTTAAACTGCTTATTTATGTGTTGATTCTAATCTCAGTGAAATTATTCTTTGAAAGGCCTGGATTTAAAATGGGTGCTCTACCTGGAATTCATTTTTTTCTGGACTGGTATTTTTCATCAGGCGTCTTTGCTCTTGTTTAGATTACTGCTGGTGTCTGGATTTCACTCTCCTTATGGTCTGAATATTTGATGTCCACCCAACTCATAACCCACTTAACACAAGGGAACTTGCAATGGCACCCCCAGACACTTTTAATACGGGTGGCCAGATCAGGCTGCTAAAAATCTCGGGGTTGCACATCACAGCCAAAAGCTGGGGGAGGGGTCGCAGTGATGGACAGTCAAAAGTGCTTTTCATTTTCTATTAACTATGAAAAATATACATTATGGATTAATATGAATAGTACCTAATGTTAAAATATCCGATAGAAGCATATTATGAATAAAGTACTGAATACATATTATGTATATACATATACACATATATGTGTATGTATATGTAGCTTGACAGGGGAGGACAGTGTTGGGACCAGCGACTGTATCTGAGTTGCCCCTCCTCCCTGACTTTTCTTTAAAGCCACAATGTGTTTAATTTGAAATTGTGATACTTCTCCGCAAACCAGTGCTGCAGAGGTATTACCTCCACCATTTTAGGCATGATAAAAGTGTTTATTATTAAGGTTTAATTAGGTTAATTGTACCAATTTCATTTAGTCAATCCAACTTAAAACTAGTAAGCACATTATATGTGCAGCATTTTTCTAAACTTATTTAAAATGTGTTATTTATCTGAATAAAGTAAGATTACATCAAATGCATCTTCTTTAAGTCAAACTAATTTAAATCCACTCAAAAAGACTGAGTTATTAATTCAGCAATTCATTTTAAATTTTTAGAGCATTACATTATGTTAGCTTACTTATTGTAACTTAGATATGTTATTGGGATTAACAGTGTGGTAATATCAAAAATGAAACTGTGGAAAAAATTAAAGCTAAAAGCAACACATACTTAATGAGAACATCTTGTTCAATATATTCAAGGTTCATTCAATATATTCAAGGTTCATTCCATATATTCAAGAATTCATTCAATATATTCAAGGTTCATTCAATATATTCAAGAATTCATTCCATATATTCAAGAATTCATTCCATATATTCAAAGATTCATTCAATATATTCAAGATTCATCAAATTAAATATTCCTGAACGGACGATGCGCATAGTTGAAAGAAAGAAAGACAGTGAGAAAAACTTGATTAGCATCATGTAATAATAGCTGAAATAACAATATAGCTATTAATTAATATAATATAAGAATGTGAAAATAAAGACAATATAAACAGAAAATAGTAATAAAATAAGGTGATAATATCGTGAAGTTCCCTTTATGTAGTGGAACAGGAATGCCTGTATTAGTTTGCCCTCCTTATCCTTAGCTTGAGCAGACTCCGGACCACGACACACCCATATTCCTGCCCAGAGACCCACCCCTGGCCTGGCTATTGGCTAAGATATGGGTGCGTCACTCCGAGTTCCAGGTGTTCCAGCTGCTGTCTCACCTGCTCAGGACTCATCTGGTCATAGAGGTGTTTTGTGTGGCTACTCTGAGACAGCTGCCTGCTGTGCACCCTATATATAAGGTAAACAATTAGTGTTGCTATTGACAATTTTTTTTTTTTGTTGCTGTTAAGTTACTGTTTCACTTCCTGCACAGATGTTGTACTGTACTGGCTTCGCTTAAAGATCCTGTGCCTAGCTATCCAGTCAGCTTAAACATCTACTTAAATAACTCCACCGGGATACCGTTTATAAAGTGTACTTGAATACTTACTTTAGTTGAATTTTTTGTAAAACTGTAACAAACAGACATATTGGAATTACAGGCATGAAAAGGTAAATATAATATACTAAGTATATAAAATATTGCAGTAAAAAGAGTTAAAGTATGGGCGCTCAGTGGGTAGAGCTGGCGACCCATGTACCAAGGCTGAGTATGAAAGGTCATTTTGCAGCGGCCCAGGTGTCGATCCGAACCGTTGGCCACTTAATGCATGCGGTGTCATTACCCTCGTCTCTGCCCCATATAAACTGTAATGGTTCAATCCAGGACTGTCAAATATTCTCTT
>NW_023339796.1:22173576-22175212 GCF_004916995.1 Morone saxatilis | reverse complement strand
AAGAGAATATTTGACAGTCCTGGATTGAACCATTACAGTTTATATGGGGCAGAGACGAGGGTAATGACACCGCATGCATTAAGTGGCCAACGGTTCGGATCGACACCTGGGCCGCTGCAAAATGACCTTTCATTCAAATAAAGGCATAAAAGCTGAAAAAAAGAGTTAAAGTATGCTAACAGGTAAGTATATTTATTTAGCCAAAGGATATGTTAGATCGTCTAGTTTCATGTGATACCAGTATCTTCACTCTAGCTTTAAAATGGAACCTGCTACAGCTGAATGACAGTACAGAGTGGAAAAAGGTAAGGATAATGGGGTGGCACTTGGGGCCGCCTCCCTCTGGACATTTCCCTGTTTAGGAAGAATCAATTAGCTCAGCTTTTGTGTCTTCCGGCTTTAGCTCCTGGCCCCTCATCTGCGCTATACTCTAGAGATCAACTGTAGGGGACGCACTCAGCTCATCTCTCCCAATGGCATCTTCAAACGGGTGTGTCACTCTAAAACAGTACATTTAATTGAGATTTTCAAATGTTTTGTTGCGCCATCACAGTCATATTATTAATCTCTGATGTCTTGGAAATCAATTGTAAGGTAATTAATAGATGGTTATGGGTATATTTTAGTGCCAGGTCAAATTCAATTTGAAATATTAAAACTGATTATTGTACACAAAATTTTAAATTGTATTTCACAGATTGATTTTGAATCTTATGGTTTAAAATGTAATTGAACTTTTTTATTGGTTTCGATTTGTGAGTATTATTATTATTATTTTATTTTTTTGTTTTGGTGGAGTTCCAAATTTAGTCCAGGAAACTCAATTTGAAAACTGAATTCTGAGATGAATTTGGAAGCAATACGAGTTAAAATTTAATTTCAAATCACAAGATTACATTTTTAAATAATCAGTTTTAACATTTCAAATTCAAAACTATTACATTCTGATTCAATTTGTGAAAAATATCTCCATAGATGGTGCTCATCATCATGGTGATGGTCCTGTGTGTGTGTGTGTGTGTGTGTGTGTGTGTGTGTGTCTGTGTGTGTGTGTCTGTGTGTCTGTGTCTGTGTCTGTGTGTCTGTGTGTCTGTAGGTTGTGTCTACAGGTGGTGATGGCCTGTTGATTCTGGCTCAGAGGGAGTACAAGGTGCTGACCTACCGCTCCCTCCAGCCCCGCAATGACTTCACTGACAGAGGAGTTTATGAGCTCCCGAAATATTTCTACAGAGAACACAGTCTGATGCTATGGGACGCAATACACAGGTACTACTACACACACACACACACACACACACATCATCATGTGGTAATTCTGAATGAAATGGAAAATTTTGCAGGCGTAGTTATGATAGAGATTTAAAGCTGCAGTAGGTAATTTCTCTAAAAATATTTTTTTAAGCCAGTCTCTTGCTGGTCAATGCAGTGTCTACATATATATGTCTATGTTTGAGAGCATTCACCAGGCCTTAACAAAAACAACCAATCAGAGCCAAGAAAGTTAGTTGATTGTTGAGTCTCATTCCCAGGGCGTCAAATACAGATACTTTGGGACTCTGGGGATTAGACTCAACAATCAACTATCTTCAAGCCTCCAAACCAAAGTCTCTTTCTATATTTCTCGGCTCTGATTGGT
>NW_023339796.1:22169232-22173522 GCF_004916995.1 Morone saxatilis | reverse complement strand
AGAGGAACCTGATATTTTCACAGATTAGAGTTTCAGCAAATATGACAAAAAAATTTTTTTATTAAAATTACCTACTTGCTATCTACCAGCAGGACAGGAAGTTTCTGTAATAGGGCCCCCAATGTATTTGTGCCTAACCTTAACTGTCCCTTTTCCTTCAGTTTTGTCTCAGGTATGGTGAGCCTATACTACCAGTCAGACCATGATGTGCAGGAGGACCTAGAGCTCCAAGCCTGGATAAGAGACATAACACAGGAAGGCTACACAGAGCTCCCCAACTTTGGTCAGTTATTAATATCTTGCATGTTTTCCCTAACACTTAACATCCAGGTGAAAAGCACACCTGCTCTTTCTTACAAATATCTTCAGCCTTTATTTTACAGTTTAAAATTTAGACTACTATGCATGCTGTGTTATGTGAGAACATTTAAATATTGGACAGGACTCTTTTACAAGGTACTTTACAACTGCATGCAAAAGTGAGTCTCAATATGTATTAACAATAGCATGTGTGGAAATTATTAGCTTAGCATGCTTTTGCCACAACAAAACAATATCGGCTCTTGGGCCACTCGTCATAAAAAAAAGGTGAATATTTCTCCAAACTATACACTCCTGTATTGTAACATTTCTAGTTGCCATGACAGACCTAGACCTAAACAGTTTGGACACATACTGCTCCATCTAATTACTGTAATTCACTGGAAAACCCCATTGCTCCCAAGGAGATGGTCTAAAGGTGTAAGAAAATATCAATTCACCTGAGTAATGCAATATTTTGAGACAGATCATCTGTGGAAAAATCAGGTTCCTCTGGCTCCTCCTAGTGCTCCTAGTGGTATTTGCAAGAATCTACCAGGACTGAACAAAAACAACAGACCCAAGAAAGATAGTTTTATTTTTTTTTCTTACCTTTAATTGATATGACAGCTGAAGAGTGATAGGAAACGGGGAGAGAAAGGGGATGACACACAGTAAAGGGCGTGAGACACAACAGTCAACTATCTTCTGGGTGGCTGTGGCTTGATGTAGAGTCCACTAGTCAGAGGGTTGGCAGTTCGATGCATTTCGAAGTGTCCTTGAGCAAATTGCTCCCGATGCTATGTATCGTGTATGAGTGTGTGTGAATGATTAGTTTCAGTTCTGGTGAGCAGTTGGCATCTTGCATGGCAGCCACTGCCATCAGTGTGTGAATGTGTGTGAATGGGGTGATTGTGGCATGTAGTGTACAGCGCATTGAGCGGTTGAAAGATAAGTACAGTCCATTTACTATTTACTATCTTCAAGCCTCTAACCCAAAAAATATTTCTTGGCTCTGATTGGTTGTTTTCGTTCATTCTTACACCATTAGGAGCACTAGGAAGAACCAGAGGAACTTGATTGTTTCACAGATTATCTGTCTCATGTAATACTGTCAGGATATAGTTTCAGCTAATATGACAACTTAAAAAAAAAAAGTAAATGACCTACATTAGAGGGTTTATTGACATAAAGTGCTGTCACAGGCAGAAGAAGTGAGTAGTATTTGTTTATCTAATACCTGCTGGTGGATGTGTGTTCAGGTCTGCCCAGTAAGCTCAACACCAGAGAGGAACTCTCCACCCTGGTGTCAGTGGCAATCTTCACCAGTACAGCCCAGCATGCAGCTACCAACAATGGACAGGTGCTGACACACACACCTACACCTACACACACACACACACACACAAACACACTGTGACCTTTACAGTCGTCAGTTCAGGCCTGCCACAAGTTGACATCCTACCGAGACTCTCTCTCTGTTGGTGTTTGTCCAGTTTGACTGGTGTGCCTGGGTCCCCAACACCCCCTGCACCATGAGACACCCCCCACCAACAGACAAAGATGCTGTTACCATGGAGATGGTCATGGCCACACTTCCTGATGTCAGCCAGTCCTGTCTGCAGATGGCTATCACATGGCATCTGGGACGAGCACAGCCAGACGCAGTGAGTCCATCTCTGTCTGCTCTATTATACATCAAATGAGGACTTTCATTTTAATAAGCTAAAAGGTTGAGTCAGGTTGACTCAAATAGCAGTAACATTATATTATCTCACTTCCCTCTAGTAGTATTTGTTCAAGCAGTTAGATTTCATGTGTCCCAGTTTTCAGACATCTGAATCTACATCTACATAACAATGGAGGTGAATGGACTTTTATCATTGGAGCTCACTGTAATAAAAAATATACTGAAAACAATTCCCCAGTGGTGTGTCCTTCCAGGAACAAGGTTCCTGTTTGTACTTTAGATAATCCACAGGACACACTGTTTCTGTTTTCATAGGGACTACACTATAAGAAATGTCTGCAGATTCTAAAATAAAAAACCATGACAGTAAAAGACTGTAAACTCTAAATAGGTTAACATTTCTGTAACAGTAAAATACCATTTTATCTCATGGAAAAAGCTTTATTTATACAGGATGATAAATAATGTCTGATTAATTTTTATTCCAAGTTGTTTCAGTGATGTTTGACAGAAACATTCCAATTGTCCCACAGTCAATCTGTGGAGCTGTTTATTAGTTCCTCTTTACTCAGAAGCTTCCTGTTTTCTTTTGCCTAGATTCCTTTGGGCCAATACACACAGGAGCACTTCACTGAGGGCGAGGCCCTGGAGTTGATCGAGAGGTTCAGAAGAGAACTGAAAGACATTGAGGGCCATATCCTCAATCAGAATGAAGGACTAGAGCTTCCGTACCTTTTCCTCCTGCCCAGCCGCATAGAGAACAGCATCACCATATAGAAAGCCTAACTACAGGATTCACTATGGGTTATGTGGTAGTATGGCGCATACCTCCCAGATTCACTTTTTCTCTGTTGATCGTGTAACAAAATTCTAATGTTGTAAAAAAAAATAAGAGAGAATATAGCTTTTTGTAATGTGAAAAATGTTATCCATGAGACAATTTATGATTTGTGTTTGTAATGAAAAGTAGGGGATGATTAAAAATACTGAGATGTTAAGTCAACGTTGAGTATGTAAGTCATACATTTTGACTCTATAAGTTGAACATATGCGATGCCAAGTCATTGTTTTGAGATAGTAAATCAATATGTCAAAAGTCAGGGGTGCACTAGTGGTCTAGGGGTTCAATGGAATGTCCACCAGGAGCAGTTTGGCTACATCACAGCCACACCAATGTTAACTGAATGTGGTCGTGTAAAGTGTGCATGCATTGGAACCAATACATTTAAGGTTTATTTATTGATTTTTACTGAATTACAAGCATAACTGAACCATGAAATACACACAGTGTAAGGCTTTAGGCATAGAAGTGCTTGTCTCTGAAAGCATAAAAACAGGTGGTCTACTGGGAAGGGGTCAAAGGTCATCAACCAAGAGGCTGGAGATCAACAGTGACAGAATATGCTGTTTATACTTATTAAATGTGGAATATTGTCATATTCTGAATAATAGTGGACTAGCGATTGACATTAGCTTTCAAATGGTAAATGGACCTGTACTTGTATAGTACCTTTCTAGTCTTCCAACCACTCAAAGCGCTTTTACACTACATGCCACATTCACCCTTTCACTCAGCAATGGCAAAGTCCATCCAACAGAAACACTAACCATTCATACACATTCACACACATTCACACCACCAAATGCACAGCATCAGGAGCAAATTTGGGGTTCATTATCTTGCTTCACAGGATACTTCGACATGTGACGGTAACACCAGGGATCGATCCAACAACTTTCCGATTAGAGGACGACTCACTCTGCCTCTGAGCCACAGCCGCCCACCAGATGTCACCAGCTTCTAAACAAATGATGTAGATTAGCTAGCTAGCATTTTGCCAACCAAGGTTCTGACTAAGGCTTGCTCAACTTTTACTGGAGCACAAAGCCAAAAAGGGGCAGGACTTAGGAAGAGTCAACTGATGAAAGCCATGAAGGCCTAGCACATATGTTGGGTTAACATAATTTTGTCAAACTAAACTTGGGTTGCTTCTTTCCTTCAGTGTGTCTTCTTTTATTTTATTATAGTGCACATATTTTATGTATATATATTTAACACTTAACTATTGAAATTAAATTGTGATTACAGCAACAGATTTTGATACATTAAAAAACTGAAAGGTGATCTGTCAGTTTTGAAATTCAAAGATCCCCTCCAGACATTTATTTAGACACAATACAAATAGTCTGCTTGGAACAATAATGTGTGTCTGATGTGTTTATTCTGCAAGAAAGGTATAATTTCCACATTCAAATCCTTACAAAGCCATTCTACTCCTTCTACCTTATTAAAAACTTCC
>NW_023339796.1:22168850-22169132 GCF_004916995.1 Morone saxatilis | reverse complement strand
TAAAGCACCGTGGGTCCGAGAGGACTGAAATTTCATTTGTGCTGTATGTCGTGCATGTATAGCACATCTGACAATAAAGTTGACTTGACTTGACTTAAGAATTTTGGTTTAAACCTTACAATGCTGGTCATACCCAGCCACTGCAGGAAAATAGGCTGCGGCGGCCAAACTAGAAGTTTGTGTGGGTGTGTTATCTCTCATAAGAATAAACATTTGTTATGAGAGATAAGTTGCATTGTTTCAGGTCCAGTGTTAGGAGAATCTATTGTCAGAAATGGAATA
>NW_023339796.1:22166719-22168776 GCF_004916995.1 Morone saxatilis | reverse complement strand
TGGGAATCATTGTGTTTTTGTTACGGCACCTTATGTGGAGCCTGCCATGTCTCTACAGTAGCCCAGAACGGACAAACCAAACACTGGTCTTTCACATTATTTTTTTTTTTGCAGCCACCGTAGTTTTCCTACACACGTCACAGCTTGTTCTCATTTCTAGGCTCTCAGATACAGACGCGTGTGGTGTTCAGGTAGTTGCAACTTAACTGCTAGATGCCACTAAATCCTACACACAGGTCCTTAAGGCAAACAATTTGATTGTCTCACATGACAAACCACACAACAACAAACCTTTTGTTCTTAGGCGTCCCCTGTTTAAGACAACAACACTGCCTGCTTTGTTTTCTGACGTATCGGAAGGAATAGTAGCAGTAGTAAGAGTAGCAGTAAGTGTATAGGAGAGGGATGAGAAAGAGTAACAAGTTGTTTTAATACTATTATTAATGGTGAAAGCTATAATTAGAATAATAAGTCATTAGAATTTATGCAGAAATAGTGTGGAGGCCTTTCCCCCCTCCTGTGATTTAAAAAGAAAAACTTCACAGCAGTGTGAGTCATGTGTACTGACCTAACTTATCTTGTCAACTTAAGTTGATAATTAAAGAAAAGTTAAATGAGAATTCAATATTGTCTCAACCTATTCGCTCTTGAAAAAAAAACAAAACCTCTGGCTTACAGTTTTCCTCAGTGGAACTCAGCCTGTTATTAGCGTACTTTTTGAGACTGCTGCATTACCTGACATAATAAAATAATGTGTTACAGAGTTTCGAGCCAATAATGTGAAAGTTGTGTCTTAGCACGGTGAGCCACAGCCATCAGGTGTACAGTCGCAGTCTTGTTAAATCCATTTCCACCGAGCCGGGCTGCCTTATCGAAACTATTCATCACAGCGAGCAAGGCACAGGTGTGTGATGTAATGGCGGCAATGATGCAGAACAATTCAGGCGTCACTTCCTAAATTGGCAGAATCTTCTTCTTCTCCTTTTTTTTTTTTAGTTTTTTGCTACATCTCAACACATCACCAGCTCACTTCATAATGACTTGGAAGGTGTAGGCAGGATTTAATTGGAGACAGGTTTCTGGCAGCTTTTCTTAAACTTTGCGGGGTGTGTTGTGTGTCCCTGCAGAGTTCAGGTGATTGTGTGTGCTGCCATTTTTTCGGAAATTGCTTAGTGAGTGGCATTACAGAGGTAAACAGCATTTCTGTGCATTCGCTTAGCCTCATTTTGACAGCACTTTGACTTTGCAAAGTTGCTCTTTTTTCTTCTTTGCTGCATATTAAATCTTTATAAAGATGCACTGACAGATATTGAAAGGCGAGGAGGAAGACATGTAATTGCCAGGCTTTTTCTTGTTTCGCTGACGTTCTGGTTTTTGTCAGGAGCTTAACTTTGTGCTTGTTTGTCATAAAAAATGAGGCCTTTAGTACGTTTGGAGGATTG
The DNA here is from genome assembly GCF_004916995.1 of Morone saxatilis. NCBI lineage: Eukaryota > Metazoa > Chordata > Actinopteri > Moronidae > Morone > Morone saxatilis. Next base: position 22,167,334 of record NW_023339796.1, on the reverse strand, counting down.
TGTGTTTGAGTAACGAGCTGAAACTATCATGGAAGGGCCCTTCTGTTTGTTGTGTCTACACACAAGGACAGACAAGCATGTAGTGTACACCCACATCCAGGGGGTCATCAAAGTTTTATCTAATTTTAAGGAACACACACACAAAAACCATTTACACATTCACACACTTAACCAGATAGACCACACAAGGCAGAGAGAGGGTAATCTACATGGCACATATTGTTTGACTTTTCAGAGCCCCCGTCTTACTATCCCTCTTTTGCATCTTCTCTCTTTTTCACACACACACACACACACACACACACACTCACAGTGGTTTTTGGCTTCCGGGGGTGCCTAGGAAGTTGGGCTGAATCTCATCTGCTGGGATGGGCTGATAAATTTATTGTGGCGAGGGGAAAACAACTGCGAGGATTGTGTGTGTGTCTGTGTGTGTGAGAGGTCGTTTGTGTGTGTCAGAGAGACAGAAGGAGGACATGGAAGAGACTAAATCATGGTATGTGTCTGTGTGTGAGAGGAAAGAGGAGAATAATACCCTCAAACCTCAGCCACTCACCATTTCCTCAATTCAATACCCAAAGCTGGCTTGATAGCTAGCCACACACACACACACAC
>NW_023339796.1:22166280-22166697 GCF_004916995.1 Morone saxatilis | reverse complement strand
TTTCTTTTTTTCTTTTTTTTTGATAGATCTCATGTACAGTTTGGGAGGCAAGATGTCCTGGGGAGGTGTGAATAAGTTGCGTCTGGAACATCACACCTTTGTTTTTGTGAAATTGGAAAACACAGCCAGCTTCAAGACTTAGCACTGGATTCCGTAAAACCTGGTTCTATACAATGTGCACATAAAATTGCAGAGCCACAGTCCTAGTACAATGCTGCAATTTAAGTTTCATCTCTCACAGACTTAAAAGTTGTTTGTGAGTGCCTTAAATTCTTAGCTCAGGTACAATGGTACAACTTTTTTTTTAATTAGTGGTGAGGAGTTTCTCATATAAAGGTGTGCATGGTTTTAAATGTTCTTAGTGTTATGCATCATACAAAGATGCAACAGTGTTTACCTCTAGAATTCTTTTCAGCA
>NW_023339796.1:22156596-22166180 GCF_004916995.1 Morone saxatilis | reverse complement strand
TTTCAAGTCAATTTGGACCACAGTTATCACCAGTGACAGGTTCAGATTTCAGACGAGCCACCATTTTGTTATAGCCCAGTTCGAGGGAAGGACAACACATGACTTAAAAAGGTTAGAGACATAACTTGCTAAAGCAATCCACAAGGACCAACTACAACTATTAGATCTGGAAAAAGTGGTCCATCGTAATGAAGCAACTAAAACCCCAAGATAAATAAGTCTTATTTTCAAGAAGTAAGTAAGATTAAGTTAGAATAAATACAAAATGATACATTAAGGCAGTGGTTCACAACCTTTTTTCTTCAGGGACCTCTCTTCTATCATTGAGTAAACTGACGACCCCCGATTAAGTGTTTACATTCAGTACATAACCATAACAGTACAGAACAGCTGATAAACTGTACAATTAAGTGCAGAACACTATTTCCTGTGAATATTGCATCAGGGATTAGTTTTCCTGGTACTTCTTAGTTACTTTTTATAAAGTTATCCGTCGGTATTATTTATATTATATATTTAATTTTTTTTTAACAATCATAAATCCTAAATGGGATTCTTTTTTGACAAATGCAGTTGTTTGATTCTGTCTGATGCTTGTTCTTTTACCTCTTTGGTTGCTTTAACCAGGCTGTTTATCCGAGAGTCAAGGTTCTGTGAATATAGCTTGTGTTCATCATCACTGTGCCCTTATCCTGTGTTTTAAACTTTATATATTAAATAATAATCTAAACAAAAAATGACAATATATTTTTAAAATATAGTTTTAATATCAAGGCATTGCCAACACCCATGAAGCTTTGGCGACCCCTAGTGGGGTTTGAGACCCCAGGTCCAATGCATATATTCATTCAGCAGTATAAAATGGCCTATTACTCTACCAGAGAGGCATCAATGTGACAGATCAGCAATGTTCCAGTGACCTGGAAGTCCTCCTCCTTAAGTGTGGCTTCAGAAGTTAATTAACCAACCTGAGCCATCACAATGCTACATTGACCCTTGTGGTTGAAGTGCCAGGTTTAAGAGCAAATCGTATAATGTGTTTCTAAAAGGGGGTTAGAATTTCCATATCAGTAGCATGTCTCACCCAACAACCAAGCCATTATGCAGAATCTTTGCAATATTACCTCAGCTGATGTGAGGAATGTAAGTTCTCAGCCACCATGTTGCAGAGGGTGAGGAGAAGGGTGTAACTAACTAATGAGCTCACTCATACATGAAACATAAGGCGGAGCTTCTCCGTAATTGAGATTCAATTTCCTGCTCCAAGGGTGGAAGGGAGACACTGTTAACTCCCCACTGAGAAAAAGACAGAGCAAGGAAAAAGGAAAAATACCCCCAGAGTCCTTTTTAAAAAGAGAGACTTTCATCTTCTGCTGTGCTCAGTACATGTTGTTAAAGAAGGGACTCATATACCCTTAAATGTGAAAGTATTAAAGCTGGTTTAGTGATGGAGAAAGTAGCAAAGACGGCTAGATTTTAAAAGAATCCAACTGAAAAAATCCCATCCGTGAAATACATTACCTACCCTAGCTTTAATTGTCAGGATAATGTTCAAATCAATCAGGCCCATCAGGTCTTACTGTAGCTATTTTATTGTCAGTCAATTTCAAAAGAAACTAGCTCAGTTGTGAGTGCAGTTCTTTAGAAATGTGCGATGGGATAAAGTGAGCATGTTTTAATGGTTTCAGTGGTTTTACATTGTACACAACAAACAATTAATGATTCCACTGGCCTTAAAGTTAAATATTTGCTAATTTGCATGTTAGTATGGTAAACATTACTTGGCAAACATCAGAATGTTATCACTGTCACAGTGAGTGTGTTAGCATGACGACCACTAACATACCAACCATTACTTTTTTTTCACAGTTGCTGTTGTTCCCAAAGACTGTCTTGGAAACAAACTTCTTTTTATCCACTGTACACCTTTTTCATTGCTCAATATAGCCTCAGAGAGCTGCTAGCATGGCTGTAGACTCTTTATTTAGTGGTATTAAAGCTGCTTTAGAGCAGCTGTGTATTGTGCAGTCCTGTTCATTAGTAGAGTAATAATGAAACACTCTTGTTATTTCCACTATAAATCAACAATGACATGACATTGTTAGAAAAAAAAGAAAAAATCAGGGATCCATTTAAATAATGTCACTATTGTGAGGAGCTGCTGTACAGGCTGCATCACAATGCTCAAAATCAGTCACACACTGTTAATTGGATGTGCTTTGCTTGCGGAACCAATTTCTAGTGTCAATGTCCAGTGAAGAAACAGGTTGGTAATGTGACCATTAGGCCAGCTAGTCCAGGCATGAGGCAAAGTATGGCATTAGATTCAACCAACAACACCAACGCTTTTTTGTGACTCGCATACACAGATGTCAAGCCCAATCTGACTGTCACTGTGGCAGGATGCACGTACACTGCAGAGCTCTGCTTCTCTAAAATAGACCTTTTCTGCACTAAATTCAGGGTCCTTTGCTTGTACTCCCCTTGCTGGGTGGCACATTCAGCTCTGTGACAGACAGCATTGTTTACCCATCATCTCCTTGTTACAACTGGCAGTCATGTCTCATGGATGAATCCATAAATCCAGATTGTAAATGTTTACATCTTTCTCTGTCTCCCTCTTTCTCTCTCTCTCTCTCTCAGTACACATCGTATAATGGCTTCTTCACTTTCTCTGTTCTGAATCCTATTGCTTCTCTTGTAGGTTTGCGATGCATTACAAATTGTCTAATTGTCTCTCTTCCTCTTTTATGTTAATTAAAAAGCATCCCTGCAAGCTAACAGGAATCTGTTTGATACTTGGAACCACCTACAAATAGTCCTGGCATGGATTCCACTCAACGCTATCAGGGCCCCGCTGCTTTGAATCTCTGCCCATTTCCGCCTTTATTGCTGTCATAAAGCAAGCTGTCTCAGGGTGTAGATGTAGCACATGCACTTCCTGGATTTGTCAAAACAACAAAAGAAGTAGGGATTATTTTAGTCCCAGAGATGGATTTCACCTCAGTTCATGATTTGGCAATACTTCCTCCACTTTCCTATTTCGTTTTCTCATGTATTTCACAAGACTGTGTTTGGAACAGGCAGTCTTCTTGGCTTTTCTTCTTTATGTCTTCCTTTTTTCCTTTGTCTTTTTTTATCTCTTGCCCTCTATCTGTCCATCCTTATTTTATTTTTGTTTTATAATAGCAGTCCCAGACCAGATCTTTCTTCCAGCATTTATTATAGCTGTTCTCAACATTATGTCTTATAGTACATATTTAATGAAAACAAACATGAGTGCTGTATGTGCTTACACTCTGGCAAAAACACACTAGACTGTAAAGAAACTCTTAATACAGACTCTGAAGCACAAGAACCTTTATATCATGGCACTGGTTTAGAAACATACAGTATGTGATTTCATAGTTCAGATATATCTATCCCAGAGATATTTTATTGTCTGGGTCAACCATTCAGATATATAATATAGCAGCAGCCATAACTCCCTTGGCACATTTTAAGAAAGAGTCTATCACTGTCTGCTTGAAATAACTGAAATATTATTTGTGTTATTAATTTATTTCACTTAAAAAAAGACACAGATAAGATCTTGGAAAGCATTCGGATTGTTCTTTGAGAGCTTTTTTCAATGAGAAAGACAGAAAAGGAAGGATTATTGTGGATAAGAGTTCTGCATTGGTGATTCACAGTGTAAGGCTGCACTTAGTCCCTAAACTCTAAACACATGGCAACACAACTTGACAAATCTTAATCAGAGGCCAAACGCATGTATCCACTGTTCTAATCTGTAATGAAAGAGGTGATAAAAAGCTGGTCCTAAAGAAAATCAAACATTTGTTTTCAATCAAAAAGGAAAACGTATAGTTAGAAAATGGTGTTTAATGATATGAAATCACACAGAAGCTTGGCAAACCAAATGGGGAGAAAATGTATTTCTAAGTTTAATAATTCCATTAAATCACATTAGAGTGGATAAGTAAACTGAATATAAGGGCCTCAGAATGGGGGCATCTCTGTAAATGACATCTCCCTAAAAAAGAAATGAGAGAAAAATGACTTAAATCTTCCTCCAGTAACTCGGCAGGAAGCTGGTTCTGTTTCTGTATTTAAAAACCAGGCTTGGGCTGGCTTTGAACCAGGTGCCAAGCAATTTTAATTATGTGACTCTTAAAATTCTCATCAAAATTGTTGGCGGTGAGAATGAGTGTAGTTTTATTTGCATGGTGTACTAATTTAAAGAGCATCTTGAAGTGCATTAAAGGAGAACAATTTCTTGGTAGTTCAATGAACACAGTCAGCAATAAAACAGTATCATCTGCATAAAGATGTATTGAACAATAATGCACAAAATGTCATGTCCAGGAAACTTTGTTAAGTTAATTCATTCAGTTTTGTCTCGTGTCTATGTTGTCTTGTGATTTCCTGTTTTATTTTGGTTCCACTTCCTGTCTTTCTCTATGTCACCAATTTTTCTTTCCTCCCATTTTGTCTGTTTTCCCGCTCTTGGGGATTACCCGTCTCCCACTGATTTGTTTCCACCTGTGTTCCTTACCTTTGTGGTGTATATATAGTCCGTGTCTCCCTTTGTCATGTGCCAGTTCGTCTTGTCCCATGTCGTCAGAGAACCAGCCGCTTTATCCCATGCCACTGCCACTGCGCCACTGCCATTGCCATCTGCCATTGCCATTGTCAGGCTTGTTGTTTTGGTCACTTTGTTTGTTAAAGAGTGATTTTCTGTTTGTTTTCTTTAGTCTTAGTAATTACCCTTGTTAGAACAGTGATTTTTGTTTAGTTAATAAAAACCTTTATTTTGTAACTTTCGTCTGTGAGTTGTGCATTTGGGTTCTGGTCCATAGTTCAGTTGTGACACAAAAGAGGACAGGGGCCAAAATAAATCTCTGCAGCATAGTCCTGCAGGAATTCAGATCAGCCCATTCATACCTTTGATGTGTGATGATAAATTGCTCTGTAACAAGTTATGGATGTCTCCAAAAGCAGGACAACTGACCTGAGGCAATTTTCAAAGCACAACACCAAGTTATCCCCACCCACTGAAATCTCGACATCTTTGACCATCAGGGCCTCAGGTTCAATATCAGCAGTGAAAGCCTGAACAGAGAACCGACACTTGGGGTTGGCAGCATGCACATAATTGCTGTTTGCAGGAAAAATCCCTGTGCAATCATTCTCAAATGAATTGCCAGTGGCAGCGAAATGTCTATTGAAAGATGAACCTGATATAATTTTGACCTAAGGCTAAACAGCCATCAGATTTAATGCTTGGAGGTAGTGGCTTTATTTTTATTGGAATTGACTGCCTTCCAGAGTATCACCAGGTCTTAGTAGGAACTTGTAAATTCGAGTAATGTTTTGACTTTGCAGCTCAGCATTTGGTCCTTAAATGCCTAAATGCTAAACATTGGATTGGGTCCTTTGTGTGTTGCCTTTGCCTAGGCTGTATTTTACTTAAAAAGGTGTCTGTGCATAAAAAGGAGGATCCTTTTTGAAGGTTGAGTGTTTGTTTACAGTAAAAGAAGGTACCCCGAGTATTAGATCACAGCTAAATCATTGTAGAAGTGTTATGGATATTACATCGATAGGAATAATTCAGGATGGCTTGTTTCTAAAGGTCTTTCATGTATCTTTTGTAAACTAGACAGTACTTTATTTAGTCACCATGAGAGCTATTGGACAATGTGCTTATATCGTTTATAGTGCATGGTTTTTCACTGCTTGTACTGTAAGGGGTCATGGTCAAGTATTTGGCCAATACAAGTGTTAAAGGCCTTCGTGACAGACTTACTATAGTAACACAATTCTCCAGAATCTAGCCAACATTTCAGAGTTATTTTCTATTCAATTTAATTGTATTTGTATAGGGCCAAGTCATGATCAAAAGTTATCTTACAACACTTTTCAAATAGAGCAGATCTAGACCATACTCCTTATAAAAAGAATTAAAGAGACCCAACAGTTCCCACCATAAGCAAGCACTTGGCAAAAGTGGCAAGGAAAAACTTCTTTTTAACAGGCAGGAACCTCGAGCAGACCCCAGCTGTAGGTGGGCGGCCATCTGCCTCGACCGGTTCTACTTGATATATTTACAACAGAAGTTTGTTGATCCAAAACAGCATGCAGGGATTGGAATGAAAATATTGAACTGGGTAATGACTAGGATTTTTAAGTCAGCCGGGGGTTACTCTGATTGTTGCAACTAGATGTCATTTGAACCAGAATAAACAAAGGTTCTGGAGGCCAAGTTGCTTAATTTTGAGTGTGGCCACAACCATATGTCTATCTGTACTTTTCTGGCTCTGACATGGAAGATGATGTTCCCATTCTTAATTCCACAACCAAGTATCTAACTGGCTCAGTTGTTTTTGCTGTCAATAGGTATGAATGACTGAATAACTGAACCGAAGCAATTGAGAGGTCTGAAACCAGGCTAGAGGCCGAGGGGTGTTCACGACTCAAAGATGGGATTATGCAGTAAATTCTGCACTTACAATTTACCTAGAATGCCAATATTTTATGCTATTAAAGGAACTACTGTCTTTGTAGGTTGAGGTAGTGGCTTGGTGTATGGCATATTTGACCTTCATGCAGGAAATTGGAGTTTGTGTCCTCCATCAATAACCCTCAACCATACCATAGCTGCCATGCACAGATAATGCATAAACCACTGGACCTAAAAAGAACAAAAAACATTGCCACTGTAACTAATATGGGATTTTACAGAATTGTCCATTATTGACCTTCATGTGTGGTAATTGTGTTTTGCTTGTGACAAGCGCTCTGGTTTTCAGTTATTGTTAAGTTGTTGTTAAGTTGAGTGTAAATGGTGCAATATTTTCTAGTAGAGAGGATGCTGGGCAGTAGGAGAAGCTGGATCTTTGCCCTCAAGGGGCTGGATTTTGTTTTGTTAGGTTCACCACCATGTAGTCTGAGATAGGAGAAGGGCATATTGTCACCATCTAGTTTTTTAAGAAAACCTCTAGTCATTGACAGTTTTCTGGGGACAACTGGAAGTTAGGGTTACTTCTAACCATTTGCTCCTTTGCCACACACGTAGCTCACATTTCTCTCTAAGGATGATAAACATTTTTCTAAAAACTGCAGTTTTAACAACAAACTTATAGTGGTTAGACTAACCTCCCAAATGACCAGTTCACACAAATGCATCGGTAAAAACACAAAACACTCACAGACATACATTTTAAACATTAATTCACCTCTAATGGATTTCATGAACCCTTCAGTAAACGTTGCCCTTATCCCATCATGGTGTTATTCAGCTCTGAGCAGGTAAAAGGTTAGGTGTGCTCTGTTGCCAGGCTTGAGCAACTGGAGAATCACATTTGAGATCACAAAGGAATGCTGGCTATTACTGACTGAAAAAACACAGATGAGTTAAAAGCTTTTTTATTATACAAGCCAGGGTTATTGAATGGTCACAATTTAATTTCCAGGTTTTTATTTTATTTTTTATACTACATTATTATCATAGCCCTCATTATCAAAATGCAGTTATTTGATTCACAACAACATAGTTAAGCCGTGTTGTATAATTAGCTACTTTGCTCTATGTCATGTTTTGGGAGAGTTAAAGTTGACTCCTTCCCCTCGTTTTGCTGTGATTAACTATTGTCTGGTGGGATTAGCCATGTTGTAGCCAAATGGCTTGACATTGTTGACTTATTGAGTGAAGGACTTCCGTCGATTCTTTTACTCATAACTTATGAATGATACTCATATAGTATTGATCATATCCAACATAACTGAATTGCCAACATGGTCCTAGAGTGGCTAATCACTTTGATTAGCAGCTTGTGATTGAATGTTTAAAAAGAAGTCTAACAATGCAGAAAACATCAGTAGTCAAATGACCAGACAGTTTTAACTAACCATCAGATTACATAAACCTATCTGGAAGGGAAAATGAAGGCTAAAAGTTAAATTATTAACCAAACTGTTGTAAGCATTTGTTGCAGTTTAAAAAACGACTTCCTGCTTAGTCTTCAACAAACTGCATGTATTGTGGTTGTGTGCACACAGTTTTGCCTTTCAGTTTTACCTCCAAATATAGTGGTTAAAGAAACTATACCATTCATATGATTGTCTGGCTGCTTAAGATGCTTGTCCCCCATTGTAGTGATGTTGCCGTGTTCCCCGATCTCATCAATTACTTTGGTAAGAATAATGTTATCAAAACTGATAGAAATACGAGAAATAAACGGAAATTGTCTTATTATAAGTGCAAAATGACATTGTGCTGACTTTATATGGATTGATACATTTGTAGACAGTGAGGTGTATCTCTTCCATAAAATAGACAAAAATGTGTATTGCCCACAGGAATGGCGATGATGGTCAGTCGTAAATTTGTGCGTCTAGTGGTTTGGAACAAGATATCTCAAGAACTATAGGCCAGATTAACAGTGGTATTCATGCTGTCCAGAGGATGAAACCTAATACTTTTGGAGAACCCCTTTGGTTTCTGACATACTTCAGAATTTAAAGTGTTCCATGACATTTTCTGTGTATACTTTTCCCCCAGAGGAGGATTTCTGTTATTTTTGGTTACCCCCTTACCTTACCACTAACTCTTTCCATTTTCTTGTTTGAAACATCCAGTCTACATGTGCAGTCGCTTCACCGTCTCTTTAAGCGTCTAAAAGCCAGATGCTCCACTGTTTATTTGCTACAGCTAATTAGGCCACAGCTAATTAGGCAAGTATAAAACTAGCATATTTGAAGAGAACATAATAGCAGTGTGTTCTTTTATTTTGCACTATTCATTGATGTAACGCACACACACCTCATGAGATCGCTCATTTAAATGGCCATGTGTTCTTGTTTTTCATTTTGTCAATGCAGACCTCCGGTTTGATTATTATTGTAGAACTGAAGTTTAGTCAGATGAGTGTCATTGTAGTCCAAAACTCAGTCAGTTTATAGAGAAGCCTCTTGTTTTTCTCTGCCTCCACCTTCCCTCCCTGGCTCACCCGCTTTGACCCCCTCTTGTTTAAAATCCTGCAAATGGAAAGCAGCCACTGGTCACTGTTGGAGACTTGCAACAGGAAACAGCAGTGGAGTGAGAGCATTTAAAGGGCCTGCTTAGTGGAGGATTAAGAAGTATGTGGAGAATGTGTGTATTTGTGTTTCTGTTTGTCGAAGCAGACAGAGACACCTACAAACACACTGAGGTTACCAGAATAGCGTAACGATATTCATAGAGTTTTATCTCTTCAAATAACAATTACATATTGTGAAACGAGCACAATTTCTAAATCTCAGATAATCTTTTACAATAACAAATTGCGTCAATGTTTATCCACCAGGAAATGGATTAGATGTGAAAAATGAGACAATGGCATGACAAAAAAGCTACAGAAAGATTATGAAAGCTCTGATGCTTGAATAAAATATTTTTGATAAAAGCATATTAATGGAAACCATTAACCAGACTAATAGCATCCTGTAGTACTACAGTGGGTACGGAAAGTATTCAGACCTCTTTACATTTTTCACTCTTTGTTTCATTGCAGCCATTTGCTAAAATCAAAAAAGTTCATTTTATT
>NW_023339796.1:22151935-22156496 GCF_004916995.1 Morone saxatilis | reverse complement strand
TCTGTTTGCGCTCCTTTACAGTACATACTCTTTTTAAAATGCATTTATCCCTTTTTTATATAGCAGGTCAAACTTACTCTCTAGAGTAGCATAGGGTCCTGCCTCCACCTCGGGGTTAAAGCGGGTGTATATGGCTGCATTCAGACTGCAGGCCAAAGGGCCCAAATCAGATTTTTTTTTTGCTCATATGTGACTCAGATCAGAATTTTTTTTCATGACAGTGTGAACAGCACAAACCATATGATTTTTTCAGTTCTGATTTGGGCCACTTTCATATGTGGTCCAAATCAGGTTCAGGTCTGATTTGTTTGCAATGCGACCTCATTGTCATATCAGAATTCATGTGACTTATGTCACGCTTGAACTATGTTCATCATGCAGATCACTTCAGGACTGTGACCTGTTTACACTGGAATCTGATATTAACCACATTTAAAGAACAATGTTAACAGCCAAACAAACAAATAAAAAATTGGATCTGAGCAATAAATTAAAATTAAATGCTACGGCTTGCAGTGTGAACGTAGCCTGCATGTATGGGCATGTCAGCATGCTAAATAACTTGCTCCCCATGGCTATGATTACAAACTAGCAAGAACTGCTCACACTTTAGAATACAATGTGCCAAATTCATGCCAAATAGCACCTGTTGGTGAATAGTCTTTCCATACAACAAAGGAGACATTCTTTTCTGAAGTAACAGTATGCTAAGTGGTGTTTTATGCTAAGCATTTGCTCAGTATTGTTGTAGTGTCTTTTAGATAATCCCAAAAAGTTTCAAGCATAAATCAAGACTCTTTCTAAATAGTCTAATTGTGTTTAAATGCAAATACAGTACGTTTAATAATATTGTCCTGGTCTACTATTTGGACATTTGCTGTTCAGCCTGTGAGTAAAAAAAGCATTTTAGTGCATTAAATTAAATTGAACACTTCATGAAAATGCAGTAGCTCTTTAGAGAGGGGCCTGAGGAGGGAAGTGGCCTTACTCTAATATGTATTTCAGATGAACATTATTAACAGTCAAATCTGTACAAAAAAGTTTTGTTTTATTTAATTTCCCCATTTTTTTTAGCTTAATTGAAAATGTATCTAATCAGAATGTGTTTATTTCTCACACTCACTCATTCACTTTTCATTGTTCTTCTTTCTTATATGATTTTTTTTTCTTTTATCCAACTTCAGAGGTCAGGGGTTGTATGCATCTGTAGCTGATCTCTTGCCTCACCTCTCCACCCTGCCTCAACAACTTTCTCAACTCCCAGCTGATGTAAACTCTTTGTTATAACAAGCCCAATGGCAGCATACTGTATAAGGAGATGGTCTGAAGAGGAAAAGATGAGGAGGACAGACAGAGTGGGCAGTCTCTTTCTTTGCCTGTGTGTCCCAGAAGACTTGACCGCTGGCATTGGCAAACCAGCACAGATGTCTGTGGAGGAGGTTTTGGCGGCTGGGGAAGGACAGGGTGGCAGATTGGTGGATTTTAAAGAAAAGACATGACAAGTCAACAGACATAGATAGGTGCCATTTGATTTTTGACAGAAACAAAAGTGCCTGAGGCGGACTGAAGGGGACAAAAGCAAAAAAAAAAAAAATTGAGTAGCTCATCAGCGGCGCTCAATATTCTCTTTTCCGTCCTTACTTATGCCACATTCAGGCCTATAAATAGCCCAAGGGCACAAGCTCTGAGCTGACAAATAGGCATTCAGCGGCAGTTCATCTCAGGACGTTGTTCCGGGTGAGAAGAGGTGATGCCGTGGCTCTGCAAGGCAAAACCTGGTAGCTATTAATCCTTTAGCGCGTGTAGAGGAGAAAAAAGATGAGATGGAAGAGGGGAGGAGAGTAAATCAAGGGAGAGAGAGAGAGGGAAGGAATAGAGAAGAGGAGAGGGGCGTACATGCCAGCAGAATAAAAAGGGATGAGATTATAGTGAAGAAGGAAAGGGGAGAGAGGACGGGAGCTGATGTAAAGGAGAGGAGCGGAGGCAGAAAAGAGTAAGGGAAGAGGAGAGACGAAATGAGAAGACGTAGGATGATTTCCAGTACGAAGTATTACTCACCTGAAGGAAAGTGAGGAATATAAATAGTAAGGGGAGGAAATGGTAAGCAAAGGAAACATGATCAAACAGAGAAGAGACAGAAGAAGATGGCCAGACAGGAAATGAGATTTTTTTATTCCTCAGTATTTCAGATTTTCCCTGATTTTGAGACGGATTTAAATCGAGTGCTGGCTTTTTTAAAGCAGCCTGGGAGAGTTTTGTCACAGCAGGGGATAAGAGGAGACTCTTTGCTGTAGGATACACTCTCACAAACATTTTACTTCAGATTTTACCTTTTTACTCTTGATCCCTAACCTCTGCTCCTCCCCAAATCTTGAGGAAAAACTGCCCCTTTTCCTGAAGATAGAGATAAGAGGGGAGGAGGCCTTCCCTCTGGGGGTGTCGGTCGGTGTAATAAACACTCTCTTATCGCTGCGCCCACCTCACTTCCTGGAGACGACCTCCGTGAAGCGTAACTAAGACGGTGGTATAGAGGTGCTATGGGGATACATCATTTACCAGGTAACCGCTGCAGTCGGGGACTTGAGATTATGAGAGTTTGCTGAAATCTCTCACTACTACACTGAAGCATGAATGGCTCAACCAGGCAGCCAGACAGATTTAAACCCACAAGAGTTTATCATGAGGTTGTTAATTGGTAAACATGCACTTGGAACTTAACAAGGGAGCTTGTTTTATGTCTTAAGGACACTTAGAGAGCAAATTAAGGATTTAGTGAGGAAGATAAACAAGAGAGTAAGGGACAGGGGATTCTGTTATTACTTTTTGGTTGCAATGGTGATGTAAAAAGGAATATTAATTAATTGACTGTTTCTATTCTTAATATATTTCGTCTTAAATAGTAACTATGGTAACTTTTATAGAAAAATAACTTTTTGTCATATGTGCTGAAACTTTCATTATATCCTGACAGCAGTACGTGAGTTCAAAAATCAGGTTCCTCTGGCTGGTTCTAGCGTTCCTAATGGCATTTGCAAGAATCCACCGAGCCTGAATGAAAACAACCAATCAGAGCTGAGAAAGATATAAAGACACTTTGGGTTGGAGGACTGAAGGCTTCAAGTTAGTTGATTGTTAAAACTTATTCCCAGGGTCCCAAAGAATCTGTATTTGACACCCTGGGAATGAGACACAGCAATCAACTATCTTATTTGGCTCTGATTGGTTGTTTTCAATCAGGACCGGTGTACGACGAGCCTGAGGAACCTGACTTTTTCTTTTTCTGTCTCATATACTTTTGTCAGGATATGATTAAAAGTTTCAGCAAATATGACAAATATTTTTTTAAAGTTACCTACTGCAGCTTTAAAGCTCATGTTTTTATATTAACAATGAATAGAATGACTGTTTGCAATGTTGTAGTGACCAATGCACAGAAGTTATCACCTAATATCTGCAGTTCCTTTCAGCTCTACAGAGATTTTTAGCACATATTAGCTCATTATTTTGGTTTTCCTGCCCACAAACGGCCTCATTTACAGCCACTGCAGGCAGCTGGTTTCAGTGAAAAAGCTCTAATGAACCCACTGTGCACTCCCCGCTCAGCACAGAGGGACAAACAAATAAAGTTAGTGACCGGCTAACTAGTAAGCTAAAGGAGCAGATACTTTTCTCTGAAGTTGGTGGAGGCAAAAACGGAGCTAAAAGAGAGTGAATAATCGACTAATGTTCATCATTTCATCACATGACTCTAAATGAATGCTAATGTTGCTCTGTGTCTGCTATTATGTAAACGGACAATGTTTGCTAACAGGTAAGCAATATCACCTGCTGCCAGAAGTGTGTTAAGTTTCTCAGTAATTAATCAATTAATAAATATAGTAATGGACAAATTGTAGCATGTATTTTTTCAATAAAATTAGCAAATTAGCACAGTAAGTGCAACTACCCTTTATTTAAAGCACTGTGCAATGTACCCCAGTTTCTGTGTCTAATGTTACCATGGGCAGATGGAACTAGTAGATGACTGTATTAATTGAAATTATCAAATTTATATGAACTTACTCAAAGGTTGAAATAAAATTATGAAATAAAACATGATTATCATAAAAATCACAATGAGGCACAAAAAGACTTCCTATAAAACCTTTAAAAGAAGAGCTGAGACTGTAGAAATTTTCCAGTTCTGGCATAACACAGAAAAGTTCTAGACTAACTTTGGACCAGAAATGGACAGACTAAACAGTCAAAAGAACTTCTAAATCATGGTCAAGATGGACTAATCAAATTAATCAGACCAAACTCTGGCTGTGAGTTCTTTTAAAAAGCGTGCATACTGTAAAGACTGCGTTGTACCACTCTTTGTTGCTGTCCTGTGTTTCCATCTGCTGGCCTGACTGGCTGGACTGAGGTTTCTGGTGCCAAGTGGCAACACGACTCTCTGGAGACTCAATTAGAACACAGACACACAGCCTATCAAATGTCATCACAGCATGTGTGTGCATCCTTGTGTAATTGCGCGAGGGTTTCTGCATCTGTGTGCATGTGTGTTTGTCAGGGTGAG